>NC_136904.1:18566575-18965361 GCF_949606895.1 Notothenia rossii
TGTGTGTGTGTGTGTGTGTGTGTGTGTGTGTGTGTGTGTGTGTGTGTGTGTGTGTGTGTGTGTGTGTGTGTGTGTGTGTGTGTGTGTGTTCATGATCTAGTTTGATCAAAAGTAAATGATGCCTCTATTTTAAGCTATTAGAGTGAGGTCAGAGCTATTTTAAGTGCGCTAAGCAGCACCTTAGCGTCTCCAGGCATAGTCTTAGTTATATTTCATATCGACAAAGCCGGCAGTTCAAAGTCCCGACTTCATAGCAGCGTCTAATAAAAGGAAGCCGTTCTAGCAGTGGCCAAGGTTAGTTACTGGTGCACCCCCTGAGCAACAAAGGAAACGGAGGGAGAAAAAGAGGATTGTGTGATTGGAAGCTGGAGATGGAGTCGCTTATCAAAGCTGTGTGGATCTTTCAATGTACCGGCTGGGCGTGCAGAGCTCATCCTTATGGCAGAGACAAACTAACCTGCAGTGACCACAGGGAACAAAGACTCACACTTTAATTGATGCTACTTTTATGTTCTCTTGCTTAATGAAAATCAAATCAAAACCAAGCCAGCGGCCACTCAGTCTCTCTTTCTCCTTGTCTCTCTCTCGCTCTCTTCCTACCTCTTAGTCTTTTCTCCCTCCCCCCTGTCCCTCGCTGTGTTGCTTTGAAGTGTAAATCAGATTCTACTGATGTATAAAAGTAAAGTGCAGACTATACACCGGAGACCGTTCCACAGCACTGAGGGCATGGAGGGTGTAACCAGATGTAAGCGTATCTTTTTCACCAAATGTAAAGGTCAATAATGCTGTGTGTGTGTGTGTGTGTGTGTGTGTGTGTGGTGTGTGTGTGTGTGTGTGTGTGTGTGTGTGTGTGTGTGTGTGTGTGTGTGTGTGTGTGTGTGTGTGTGTGTGTAAACTATAAAGAAACTTACCAAGGGTACCAACTGTCAATTAAAATGTATGAGGCCACATAAAGATGGGTGTAACTTTTTTTTTCTAGACAGACCTTCTGTTTGTCCTTTATCTCTGTGTCAACTGTAAGTATGCTGTAAGTATTAAGTGTCAAATACTTTTTGTGATGCGCTCCTACTTCCTCACACGACCCTTTCAAGTAAGTTTTAGCCCGAGTTTTGTGGTTATTCTTTTGTTCCCTCACAGTTTTTTTTTTCCCTTTGGGGATTTGAAATTCACAATTGACTGAAAAGAAGCAGATTCTATTATAACGGAGCTCTTATCTAGAAAGTGTGAAAAAAGTCCAGCCGTTATCTTGTCTTATCTTCTGCCTCCCTTCATGTACATACCCTCCCTTGTGATTTGGGAAGATTTAATAAAGGAATCAGTTTAATCAAGATAAACGATAATGACTTTCCCCTGGATTTACCTCATCAGTGTACATCAAGGAAAGGGCGAGTTTTAATAGAGCCTCACAGTCTCTCCGACAAGTCGGCTTGTGTTGTGGTTTCATGCCACCCAATCATGCAGTATACAGTATGCTCCTGTGCCGTCTCACTGTGGTCTTTGTTCCCTTCCGAGTGTGAATGTTCAACATAAAACAACACACTAGAAATACCTACAATTAAAAGGTCCCCTATTATACTGTGTTTCATCAATATGTTATAGGTCTCAGATATATATAAACATGTCTCTGAAGTTTGGCTCCAAATACCAAACCGATCATGCATTGTAGCATGACCTAAACTTGAACCACTCTACCATGCTGCACTGCGTTATATATCAAATGCACCCTATAGGACTCATCATTGCAAACTGTATAGCCTAACTGGATGGTCCTCACTTAGTATGCGTATGCAGCATTGGTTTTTATTAATGTATAAAGCCATTTTAGGTAAGCTTCCACTGTACATATGTGCCAGATTTTCTCCAGTTTCTGACTCTTACAACCTCAGATCAAGTGTCTGGATACGGTTCCAGGTAGCTGCCGTGCGGACTGAGGCTGGAAAAAGGAGTCTTTTTTATTATGGTCCTTGGTCTTGGAATGACCTTCAATCAAGCCTCAAACTGATGGCACTTCCCTATAGCCTGTTTTAGCCGTGCAGTAATAAGTAGTGCACCTTTCTTACTTTCCCAAATGTGCACAATGTAGTGACTGCTTTCGTCTTTTTGTTTACCTAGTTGTGTTCTCTGTATTTTATATGTCTGTGTTATGTGTAATAATGTGTAACGTTGCTGCATCCTTGGCCAGGTCAGCATTGTAAATTAGATTGTATCTCAATGCTTTTTATCTGGTTAAATAAAGGTTAAATAAAAAAAGAAATCCCATAAACCCCTCTGTTTCAGCCCCTGTCTGTTACTTTAGATGAAAATAAGGAGCCACTCCCCACGCCCCTCTGAGAGACATTTGGTTAAAAAGAACACAATGGTGCTCTAGGTCTAGGAGGAGATTCAGGTGATAAGGTGGGGGGGGGGGGGGGGGGGGGTGGGTTACCCTGGTGGTGATTGGCTAATGGTTACACAAGCCAAAAAATCGTTATGACATCATAAAGTGGCCAAAATCTGATCAGCTCATTTCAGACAGGTTTGTAAATAAATGGATCAGGACAAAAGTGAGCGAATCTTTTTTCCTGAAACTTTCAGAATCTCTTTACATAGAGAGAGAGGACACATGTTTATGTATAAAAGACATGAAAAAGTGGATTTTGCATAACAGGTGACCTTTAGGGCAAGACATAATTGAAACAACAAAACACATCGACAGCAAAAACTAATTTTCCATGTAGCTCTCGTTCAGATCTGAATAAACAAAATGCTGAGCTCTGCATCTGTGTTGCAACAAAACTGCCTGCTTTTAGAAAAATGTAACTCCCTCCACTTCTTCTGTGTAACTGTCTTTGTGAAATGTCCAAATGAAGTTTAATGGAATTGTATTATGCTGCTCTGTAAATCACTCGTTCTGAAATCTCCGTGTGCAGTCTGCTTCACAACACAAGAGACACACACTTTGAAAAACAACCCCTAACCACATCAGCTTTCCTGCTACAGTCTCCTGAATCATTTACAGTAACTTACAAACATGAACATACATCTTCACCAGCACCTTAGCTGGTCAAACAATTGGATTAAAGACAGCATAAAAATATATATATATATAGACATTTTTATTCATTGGGATAAACCCCTTGAGATGCACCATCTCGTTTTCAAGGGGGTACCACATGTACAATATATTGCATATATATAACATAGCAACAACATGAATGGTACTGTATATCTGGATGCAGAAACATATAAAAGACTTCAAGCTTCTATAACAGCAAGTTGAGATAGCATCTCCAAGGTAGACTGACTTTCAATGTGACAAAACTCTAAAGTAGGGGTTTCACATGGTTTCGTAAATAAAATGTGCAGGAACTGGAAAATGTATGTCAATCATAAAAATATATATTTTATGTTCCCTTGTATATTTAAATTATTTTATAATCACTTTTCGAGCAACTGGCATGCAAAATAATGTTCTTAGATGGTTCTTCTCACTAATATAGGACATAAGTTTAATTTAATGTATTTTAGGCTACATTTTCTGCTCGTTGCAGCCATCTCATTAAACTGTTGCCATTTGTTTAAACATTGGTTATTGTTTGTTGTACAGCTGTCGCAATACAGCACCACACTCACAATGTACATTAACTAATATTTGAGGGTATTCATTCATTCAGGTTTTGTTTCATCATGGACTGTTTGATATGCATCAGTAGCGGTGGACCACATGTGTTTAAGGTATGAAAGACTTGATTTATTTTGAAAGCTGTGCAGTCAGCAGTATGGGCTGTATATGGCCGTGCCAGCATCTGATCATTTTTCAAAGACTCATCACTCTCATTCTATATTAGCGCATGTGGTGTCTTTGCTTTGATGTGATTCAGCAGAAGCGAAAAGTTTCCTTTAAGCTCAATGACTAGATGAACAACAAAAGTTCAATACATCAGAGGATTATGTACTAATCCTGTGCAGCAACGTTATCATTACCTCCACAATCAAATAATAATAATACATTTTATTTAGAGGTCTTTCAAAGCACCAAGGACATCTCACAATTCAGAAAATATACTTTAAAAAAACTGTACAAAAGAATAGTAACAAGGAACATGTAGAGAAACAGGGGACATGACAGTGAGTAGGCTGATCTGAAAAGGTGGGTTTTTAGTTGGGATTTGAATGAGGCGATTGTGTCCGACTGTCAGATGTGAGTTCAGAGTTTGGGAGCAGTGCAGCTAAAAGTCCAAGCACCAATGGTGGCGAGGCGTGGGGTGGGGACGGTTAGCAGACCAGCAGAGGATGAGTGGAGGGAGCGAGAGGAGGTGTACTCCTGAAGGTGGTCGGGCAGATAGTTGGGGGCCAGGTTGTGGTGGGCTTTGTATGTGAGCAGGAGGTTTTTGTTTTCAATCGTTGTTGTATAGGGAGCAACTGCAGTTGGATGAGGACAGGGGTGATGTGGTCAGATGACTTGGTGCGATTCATACAGAACTCCGGGCAGCAGAGATTTTGAGTTTGATGAGGAGTTTTGTTAGGAAAAATATCACTCGTCACCGGCTTGAGCTTCAACATCAGGATACATGTATTTACTATTCTTGCAAGAATGGAATAGTCATCACATACAGAGCTGCATGGGACAAGTAGTTCCCCTAACAGTGTCCTTCATTACATTACATTACATTACATTACATTACATTGCATTTAGCTGACGCTTTTATCCAAAGCGACTTACAATAAGTGCATTCGACCAGGAAGATACAACCTTGAAGAAAACAGAATTATATAAGTACATCAGGTTTCATAGAGCCAAACATTTCAAGTGCTACTCAACTGGCTTTAGATAAGCCAGCCCTTTATTAGTATATAAGTGCTTTGTTAGTAATTAAATCGCTCGAAGTGGAGTCTAAAGAGATGAGTTTTCAGTTTGCGCCGGAAGATGTGTAAGCTTTCTGCTGTCCTGATGTCAATGGGGAGCTCATTCCACCATTTTGGAGCCAGGATAGCAAACCCACGAGTTTTTGCTGATGGGAACTTGGGTCCCCCTCGCAGTGCGGGTTTTTGGCGAGCTGTTTGGCCGATGCAAAGCGGAGTGCACGTGCTGGGGTGTACGGTTTAACCATGTCCTGGATTTAGGAAGGGCCAGATCCATTCACAGCATGGTACGCAAGTACCAGTGTCTTGAAGTGGATTCTAGCAGTTACCGGAAGCCAGTGAAGGGAGCGGAGGAGGGGCGTGGTGTGAGAGAATTTTGGAAGGTTGAAGACCAGACGAGCCGCTGCATTCTGGATGAGCTGCAGAGGTCGGATGGCACATGCAGGTAGACCAGCCAGGAGGGAGTTGCAGTAGTCTAGGCGTGAGATGACGAGAGCCTGGACCAGAACCTGCGCTGATTTCTGGGTCAGCTGGGGACGTATCCTCCTGATGTTGTAAAGCGTGTATCTGCAGCAGCGGGTTGTAGCAGCGATGTTTGCAGTGAAGGACAGTTTGTTATTTAGGATCACACCCAGATTCCTTGCAGTCTGAGTCGGGGAAACAACAGAGGTGCCGATGTTGATTGTTAGGTCAAGAGTGGGACAATATTTTCCCGGGAGGAAAAGCAGTTCAGTCTTGTCAAGGTTGAGCTTGAGGTGATGAGCAGACATCCACCGAGAGATGTCTGCTAGGCAAGCAGAGATGCGTGCGACGACCTGGGTCTCTGAGCGGGGAAAGGACAGAGTTAGTTGGGTGTCGTCAGCGTAGCAGTGGTATAAAAAACCATGCGGGCTAATGACAGACCCGAGCGAGTTTGTGTACAAGGAGAAGAGGAGGGGACCAAGAACAGAGCACTGAGGGACCCCTGTAGTTAATTGACAAGGGTCGGACTCGGACCCTCTCCAAGTAACCCTGTAGGTGCGGTCTTTGAGGTATGAGGTGAGGAGGGAAAGTGCAGTGCCTGAAACTCCAAGTTCTTGGAGAGTGCGAAGGAGGATCTGATGGTTCACCGTGTCGAATGCAGCAGACAAGTCCAGAAGGATGATGACAGAGGAGAGGGAGGCTGCACATGCTTTATATACAAGAGAGGGTGTTATTCAGTCACAAGATACATGTATACCGGTTCAAAGCAGTAGTAATGTTTAGTTCAGATTAGCTAAGGCCAACGCAAGCAATAAACATGACAGTCATATGTCTATCTCCATAGAGGCTGAATCATCATGTTAATCGTTGTCACATAGCTATCATCTGCCTAAAACAGTGTGTTCTGACGCTCTTCTAGGTAATCATCCATCCTGTTACGGATGCATGAACCAGAACTTCAGTATCACATGATTATAGTACCAGTTCTCTACTGCATGACTTTGGGATTTTGACCTTGTTTTTTTGGGGGGAAATCAAAGTTGCGGTCATCACCTGTTATTTCACTTTATCCTTTGAGACATAATTTCTATTTTTTCTCTATTTTATTACAGTGACATACTACCAGTACCATGCCAGGTCACAACTGTTGACTCAGAAGTGTTAAAGTCATCATTAAGTCAGTCACCCAGAGCAAAGGCACGTCAACCTTAATATCAGTCAAACTTGTTTAAGAGGATTTACTGCATCATTTTATTCTTGTTACACCTTATATTATAGAAGCATTTTCAATCTAGACAAATTGAGGTTTAGCATTAAATGTTTAGGCTTGTTAAGAATAGCAAATGATCCATGCCTTAAAGGTTTAGAAACAAAAAGGGCTTTAAAACAGATTTGTTTTCTCTACAAAGCTTGTATTATCAGGATTCAATTTATGAGTGCTTAAAGGGTGGGCCCAATAAAAAGAGGACACAATGTTAAGAGAAAGTGTTGAGGGGTAAAATGACTTGCTTTGTTAATTTACTGTGATGAAGACAAAAGGAAACAACTCTGTAAAGTATACTGTTAAAAGCAAGGACACAAAGACGATACATTTTAGGGTAAATACAATTCCTAACTACCTTTTCAAATGTCCATCCCCTGGTACCAAACAATGTCTTTAGCCATGAGCAGAAAAGGACATAAGGCATTCTCATTGTGTGCGATATATCTAAATGCATATGTCAAAAACTGGATACTGCTTTATTTTGCTGAGTATGGCTGCAGATTCACTTTATTCCTGCATCACTGAGAGATGAAAAGAATCTGAAGCTGATTTGGAGAAAGTAGGGCAAAGAAGAGAGATTTTATGCTGGGCATTAGTTTCCACTATTATAATGGTCAGAGTCGATGAGTTCATTTCTGCTCCTTAGTCACAGAGTAAAAAGGCCTGAGTCTGAGAATCTTGTTCAAATCAAGCAGTGTGATTAAAAAAGTACTTCTTATGCATGAGATGTGAATAAAAATGTAGAATCTACTATATGACAACTATTACAAGCAATATGAAATATATAATTAATCATGTTAATTTAAATTGAATTGCTAAAGCGTACTGCTTTTGACCAATCACAGTTCAACATCAAATAAACGCAAAGTCTGGGAGAGAAACTCCCTCTATAGGGAACTTTGGGATTTTAGCCTTTACAGACCATTCATGCACAAAAACCTATACAACATACTACAGGAAAGGGACAATCCCAAAAAGCAAAATAGGGCCCCTTTAAATGTAAAATAGATTTGTTGTTTATCATGTCAAAACGTGTCAGGTGTATAAATGCAGCATATTCTGTAGCTCATAATCTGTTTTTGTAGTTTGAGATGAGGTTGAGTCATCGCTGAACAACAATGAGCCTTTAGTCGAAACGATTTAACTGTTTTCCTCAGACAAAAGCATATTTACTGAGGAATGCAGCTGCAGCAACAATGTCTTTGCAGGCTAATCCTTGTCAACAACGGCCTACCATCATGTCAGTGGCCCTGCTTCTGGTTTAATCTCATCTTCTCTCTGTCTTCTCCCTGTACAGACTCAGCATGTTCAAGAATTTGGTTTGCGCAAAAAAGCTAAAAATAAAAATACAGCAGTTATGGTGATGCTTCTTTCTTGAGGCACAGATAGAGAATGACTCCTTCCTGTTTGGAAGAATCCCTCTTCATTTCAGGGCTACTCTATTTCCTCTCAAAGCCCAGATGAGCTCACCTACATTTCTCCTTAAATATTATGCCAAACCTGACTGCTGCTTTTATTAAAACACTGTTCATCATTTCATTTTAAAATCCACTCATTTTTTCAGCTTAAAAAACACAAGTTTCCTCATCTAGCAGAATTATTTCTCCCCAAATGAGAAAGTTAAAATGTGTCTCCTCTTCGGTTGCCCTTTTTTGCTTTACAAATATATCCAAAGCTAGTTTACTGTGCTTCACTTGCCAAAATTAAAGTCAGACGCATCACTTTGACTTGATCTTTGAGGCAGTGTGACATCTCATCTTAGGTGGTTTTATTTGACAAGAGCTGCTGCACTCCACAGACAAGCTGCTGAGCACAACATGTTATTAACACTGACATGGAAATGCACAGAGTGATGAGATTATTCAAATTATTCGCAGTGAAAAAGGATGCTGTATACTTCAAATGAGATTTCGCCCGGTGACTTTGACTGATACAAAGAAAAGACGATGTGTCTTTCAGGTTCATAGTTGGTGGTGTTGTAAGACAAGACTAGGCTTCAGCATGTGTCGACATTATCATGAATAGCCTGTGCAGAATAACGCAATCTTGTACTACGTACCTGCAACATTGGTGAAGAAACTTGTAAGCCTAAGCCGGCAAAAAGTGAAGTAAAATGTGTTCACATTTCTGTTCGGCTGCATTACCTTAAAAATAAAGTCCATTTTATTTGTTAATGCCCAGTTTGTGATGCATAAAAGGTTATTTATTATTTGTAAAATGTCCTTTAATTCTTAGTATAGTTCTTCTGTAGGAATTATACAAAAAATTAGGGACCTTTTCTTTTTTTTTTTAAAGCTTGAGAAAAGAGATACAGTTTGTTGTTCTTCCATAATAATGTATTTATTATAAGTTATATCCATGTCTGACAAATGTTTTATAATTGCAATAGTATGTTTTTATATCATATAAATCCATGTGGGCTCGGCACTTGTATCTGTGTGACAATAAATAACAAACAAACAACAAATCTATGAATTGTTTACGTGTTTATTGTATTTATATGGTAGCTTTTATTTCAGACTTGTTGATTTGGATTGCATTAGATCGAACATGTACCTATGATATTGTGTCCACCTCTACATAAATTAGAGTCTTTGTTTGCAGGATTGCATTTCACATGTTTCATCATGTATTACAGCACCTCACTTTGTCATGTGAATGGTTCTGATTAGAAAGATCTAGATAGGTTTCTTCTCGCCTTCTCCTGTGAAGTCCTTTGAGACATACTTGTGATGAAAGGCTCTATAAATAAATGAGCCTGAACTTAATGTGATTCGCATCTCACAATATCTGTGTCCGCGTCATATCGACTTTCCTTAATATGTTGGCTTATTTCAAAGTACAAATATTCAAAACACTTCACTAAAGAGTCTGCCACTGGCAGTGAATAATATCAACTGAAGGCACTTTATTTAAAAGGTGCTGGCAATAAAAAGTCAGAAGGAGACTGATAGCAAAAGTGTAATCTCCATAAAGAAAAATGCCGCACACTCATTCTCGAGATTTTTTTTTTTGTGCGATAATAAATTAGATGTATAACTGCACAGATTGTGCAATTTTCCATGCATGAACACACATACTGATCAGAAAGACATTTCTTTCATTTAACCAACATTTGAACTGTAGAGAAGATGCAGCATACAAGGTGGTTATTTTTGGCTAAATGTATTCAATTGGCTCTGAGTACATGATTAGGTAGGGTTGCATTGGTGCAGGCGTGTCTGCATGAGTACATGTGACAGCATGATGAGATCCAGTCTGGTTGAAGTGTTATGTCTTCCTGTGGATATCCTCATGCTTAACAAATACTGCAATTAATAGTAAAACAGCCAAACACCTGGCACCAAAATTACTTTATATTTATACCAAGGGTACAAATATGTTTTTGTGACTCAAATTAATAGACTTTTCTCAGGCTGAATTAATTGAAAGTGATCCTGCGTCTCGAGGGAAATCTTCTTTTTTCTTGTCGGTTCCCCCGACCCACAAAGAGTGTGTAGTAAAGGGTCAGCCTCCTACACCATATGGACGGTGGATTTCATTTTAGTGAACCATTTCTACCATTTAATGGGGGGATTTGGGGACAATCATGAGGTCAGCCTCAGAACAGCACCTTTTCAAGCTGGTAGGGATTCAGTATCTCCTCTCAACCTTGATGTGGAAAACGGTCTCTATAATATATAGCAGTTAATTAAAGGCATCACTTCAGGAGAGGGCTATGTAAAAAGCATCACAATTATATTCTTATCTTCTCTGGGTTGTCAAATAATAATCCTGGCATGTCGAGTGTGTGGTTTGTTGATTAATGGATGGTGTCTGCACAGCTGAGCAACTTACAGTGGCACTGCCTTTGTTTCTGGGACGTCATAGTGATGATTACAGGATAACCTCTCACACACGGTAATTAATCAGCCCACAAGAAGAGCATTCATTCAGAGCTCAAGTGACAGGTGCTTGGCTGGGTGTATCCCACATAGCAGGTCTAATAGCAACCTCAAAGTGTCCCTGCAGCTGGCTCAAATTCAAAGTAAATCGATAAAAGGTGCAGGCCAAACCCTTGCAGGTGTTTATTGCTGGTCAGTTAAATGTTTGCACAGCTTTGTGGTCGTCTTCATGACAAAATCCAGTGATTGTACCCACAAGGACATGCTTTGTTTTTTCAATAATGCCCATTAAACAGAGAAGAGGTTCATAAATAACGTGAACAAAGTAAAAACCCGAGCCAAAACTAATCACCAATGACACTCATCATCACACTGAAAACAAGCTAATCTATGAATCGGCACTTCAATGTGACCGTCTGGTGACTTCGCTGAGATTTCTCATTATAATTTCAATCCACTTTAATTATATTCATGTTTACACAGTGTACAGTTTGCAGTCTAAGAAGCATCACGCAGGCCATTTGAAGTTAGTGGAAAGCATTATCCCGAGATTTGATTAGAACAATTAAATGTTTCTCTAGCTCACAATTTCAGCATATTTAGGAAAGGGAAATACGGTCCACAAGAACCTCTGTATAAGGTGACGGGTGCAGTGGCTGTAGATGTCTGAGGTTTGGTGGCAGAGTGCAGACATTTTCTTGATCAATCGTTTCAATATTCTAGAGCAAACCGTTTCTATGGTTGATCTAGTTATCAGCCGCCATAAAATCCATGGCAAACTATTTTTAATATTGATATTAATAGTTTCAAGTATATTATAAAAGACAAGCAGTCGTTACTTGTTACAGCTCCTTAAATGTAAAGGTTATAAAAACTTAAATTGCTTTTTGTGTGCCAGATATTGTTGCAAACTATTTCATCTTGGGCTCTGACAAAGATTGATAAACCTTTTGACATTTAATTCATGGACTAAGTGACTGATCAATCAAACAGTAAAAGAATGTGCAGAATAATTGAGAAATAAATTATATGCCAGGACAAGGGAGCATTTTAAATGTTTTAATTGTTTGCTTTGTCAAACCAACAGATGTATTGTTTAAACTACAAAAGGTTTGACTGATTAAACTTTTTGTTCTACGTTTAATCGATTGTATTGCGGATTACTTTTCTGTTAATTGACTGATCCATTATTGTTTTTGTGGCTCTAGCCAATTACGTAACAGTGAAATTAAATCCTAGTCCATACAGCATTTCAAACGTGAAAAATTGACCTTCGTTCAGAAAATGTTTTTTTCCTCAACTTCAACCGGAGGGCACAAACTCCTACACATAGTTTATTGACTTCCAATCTTGTGGGTTAAGATGAGATTAAATGAGCAAAAAAGCCAGAAAATACTTTTTCTTCACATCATTGTATCTAGTGAATAGACAATTCCTCACACTGCCAACTAAAGAAAATACATTTTTTGCAGTATGGCAGGTCTGTTAGCAGAGATGAATGGGCAGCTTGCTCCTGCATTGATCATCTCACCGCCACAAATGACTGTTGCTGAGCAGATAGGGGAGGTGGCCTGTCATTACATCTGGATGTATGGTGGAAAGGGTAAATGAGGTAAATGCTCTTTGACTGAAAAGATAAACTACAGACAGCCACTAATGTTGAATCATATTTTTGATTTAAAGCCATAAATATGCACCTGAGTTGAAAGCAATCAGGTTTAAAGTGTTTTCTGTATTTAATGGCAGCATTTTCGCCGCTGAATCATTTTGTCTATACGATCAAGGTGTACGATAGTCGGCCTGAAAGACAAAGATGGATTTGGTTCTGAAAAGGTTGTGATTGTGGATATGACTGCAATAAAGAAGGCGTTTGTAATGTTTAATTTTCCAAAAACAATTCTCACAAACATTGTCGTGTTCATCCAGGGACATCATTGGAAATCAAATGTTCACAATTATGCTGTTTATTCCATTAACAATGTATTGATGTAACATTTCCCATCATCTAATATACTACTTTCACTCTGACAGCCTGCTGTGCAGCTGTCTGGCAGATTGGAGGACAAAGGCTGTTATTAGAGAATGCTCATCTGGCCAAGATGATATTGGAAATAACTGTCAAAACACGGTCAGGAATGTTGGTAGAAATCTAGAACAAGACCTGACATTCATTCAGACACTGCTGTTTCTACAGTATGTGGTAGAAAATATCTTCAGTTACAGAAAATGCGAGACACTAAATGAATTAAAATGTTTGATGTTTGTAGGAGTAGGAGGACGGCTTGCAAAAAATGACCAGCCTAAGACACAAAAAATAAAGAAGCTGTCAGACACACAGCATCCAGAGGCTCTGCAGCAAACACATAGTCCTGAAGGAGAACCATTGTATGGTATTTTGATAGTGAACAACCTTCTTTTCAACAGCTACATTTGAGGCTTTTTCTTTTTACTATGCCATAAAATTAGCCTCCAATTGGCAGAAATATGCAAATAGGCCAAACTCCACTATTTGCTAACAAATGATCACATCATTCCAGGAAAAGTGACTAGAAGAAATAACAATGCAAACTTGCCACACAGGTATTGATGCTGAACAATGGTTTATAGTTTGGTAGAAAAAGTATTACTTTGTCTCACCAGGGTATAGTGCTTCTGTCCTCAGGCTCAGTGTGTCAGCAGTAGCCTGTTTGTCCCCTTTGAGCAGGCCTGCAGTAATTAGGCTATGTATCCCTGCACTGCTCTAATTACAGCAGCGTGTAGCATGCAGCTTCTTCTCTGCATCCGCCTCACAGTGAGCTCAGCTGGACCTGAGCCAGACCTATAACATGACCCCACCACACCTTGATTTCTGATGGAGACTGGGCTGTCACTATCGCGTGGTTCAAACCAGCACTGCAGCAAGAAATCTACTCCTTCATGATCATTTGAAAATATCTTCTCGGAACAACTCCATAAGTGTTTTCTACTTCGTGCTGTGAACGCATAGCTCTCAGCTGGATTTACCTCATTGTACGAGGAAATACCTCCACATGAGCAGTTTAAGGTCAGTGTGGCTCAAATATTTCGCCGTTTGGGCAGAAATAGCTTATAACGTTTAAGTGTCCTGCTCTATGGAAATAGTCCGGTCAGATCCACTTTCACAGTGAATCAGTGCGCAACGGCGCGCGTGCAGCAAGGCGGCTGTCAGTCCTCTCCATCCCTCCCATTGGCTGCAGCAGGATGCTCGGTGTCTCTCCTGTTTCCGTGATCCTCACATGCAACCGGAGCCGACGGAGCTTCGCAATGGAACGAGAGGGGGAAGCTTCACCTGTAGATATTTGAAATTAAGCTGTTTCACCAGTGCTGAAAACACACGGCACTTTTAAAGTAAAGGCTCCGCGTTCCGGATATCGCACCGCTGCACAGTTGCTGGAAATAACTTCATTATTTCAGTTTGTTTACGGGCGACTGTCGCCCTGTCCTCCGGTTTAAAGGAATACTGCAGGCTGTATGGAGGGATGTTGGGATGGCTTGCACCAGGAGAACCAAAACTTTGGTGTCCACATGCGTGATACTTAGCGGCATGACCAACATTGTTTGCCTGCTTTACGTCGGATGGGTTACTAACTACATCGCCAATATTTATATCAAAGTTCCCATGCCTTTACCGGAGAGAAAGTTAGAGGGAGACAAACGAGGGGACACTCTCCGGATCATGGAGAGGCTTGATCGGCTGGAGAATGTGGTCAACCAGCACATACAAGGTAAGCTTCATTAATTTAACTGTAGCTACTCACTCAATTACCTTACCTTCACAGCATCCGGGCTGCATTAAAGTAAAGTTTTAATATGCGAAGGGTTTCACTTCTTGTGTGAATTCACAACAAGATGCGTGTGTGTGCATTGTGATATTTATGCCGCAGGAACTTCTTCTGTCTGTTTAAAATCAAGTTATTTAGAGTCTGTGATAGAGGACAAAGGACTGTTTTAAAAAGCTGCATGTCCCCATGAGAAGGATAAGTACAGTTAGGCAACATATCTAAAAATGGCACTGCACACCAGCTTAATAATAAGTTGAAAGTAGGCTGCAATATAATATCTTATTATAATTCCTTCATGAATAGGTACACATTTAATAGCCTTACTGTTGAGGGCAATTTAAAGCTCTCCTGATGTACCGCAAATGAAATATGTGCCTTGATTTTAATATTGGGTTATTCTTAGTCTTAGAATAACCCAATATTAAAATCAAGACAACCTGCACATTAAACAGCATTAAGATACCCATATGTCGAGTAGGGTGGTTTTTCGTGAGAGGTACATTTTTTGAATTCATTTATTTTAAGTTCCAACCACCGGAATTCGTTATACTAGTCAAGAAAGACTCTCCTGGTGAATTTTATTCAAATTCCAACAACATTTACCCCTCCCTCATCAACCTTGAAGTTTAACCTCACCGAGCTTCACTTCACCTGATATTCAAGTGTGACAACATTATGCATCCTTTTTGAGAGCCAGAATCCAATAGTGCTGGCAGTATTAAATGCAGTTACAATGAGCTGTATTGTTCAGATTCCACAGGGTTGTCTGATTACGACTGCGGATAAGTTGATTATAAGAAGTATTTTATTGTTAAATAGTAATGAAACTCTGCTTCTTAAACACTTTAACATAAAAGTGGTTCTTACATCTAGGAATGTATGGAATCCTTTATTCTCAAATTCCTTTAAGCCTCTCCTCCACTCTTGGTGTACTGTTACTTTACACTTGATCACACACAGTTAATTTCTCTCCCCTCTGTGCATTTAAAAAAAGCTATTCCTGTCATCACAGGGGGGCTCATTTTGGGCAGGTCCCAATCTAAAAAGGCACGGAGCATGGTGCAGAAGTGAAATGAAGACAGAAATCTACTCATGCTGCTTTGAGCAATAAGGGCGCTGTGCTAAGCTCGGGTAAACATTCCTCCTAGAGGCAGGTCTCCATTTCAGCTTGGCACCCATAGGCATCTAGCTGGGCGGAGCTTTGTTCAGGTGACTTACCACCAAAGTACACGTTTCAAACATTCCTATTCCACTGACAGAAAAGATAATTTCATGCTAGATTTGTGCTTTTAAAACCTCAGCATGTTCCGGGAACATCACATTGATTTTCCACTTTAGTAAGCCTTCATCTGACAGTAAAGATAATTATAGATAAGATTCCTCATAAAAAAAGGTCTGCCTGCAGGTCCTCTGAAGCTCACTATTTAACACGTGATAACTCGGGAGCTACTGCATCATGCAAAGAAAGACGCAAGACCCCAAAAAACTCCAAGTTGTCTTTTTTGGCTTTGGTTTTGTACGTAGAGGTGCTGACTTTAGCAATTTCACATTTTGAGAAAGTCAGGCTAGTTGTTCCCTATTCTTAATGCTTGCGGCAGCTACATATTTACTGTTAAAACATGAGAATACACCAATACACTTGTGAATTATCCCACGAAATGTCCACGTCATCCTTTAGGAACTGTGGCTAAACGTCATAGAATGCCACTTTTAACACCAGGACAGCCATTCTGTAGTTAATTAAAATAAGAAAATAAAAATATAAGTCAAACATTTTCCCTTTTTGCAGTCCCTTTTTTTTTTTACATCATGCACACTCGACAAACATCCCGAACGGCTGCTTTGGGTATTTGTTCTTATAATTTTGCCAATAAATACAGTAAATCTCTATGCTTTCCGTTTTTATAGTTTGGAAGCACAGAGCCACGGACATCAGAAGCTTTTGTGTCTGATGCTGGAGGGGACAGTTAATGTCATATTGATGCATATTTGCAACTGTTCCAACAAAATGACCTGTCACTTTAAGTACGAGGCATATTGTCTGGATATCTCTGATAATTGCTCTGAATGCATCCGCTGCAAAACGAGACCCATAACCCTACTCTGTAAGTGGCCAACGGCGTCAACACTCAGTGTGGGCTTCGGGCAGAGTCATTAGTGCATTTATGACATTTCTAAAAATACATCTTCCTCCTATATCACATTGCGAGACAATCAAAGAAATGGTATATTCTAGCTCTCATAGTTGAGCTCTTTGACTGGCACACCTAATGGAGAGGCTCTTGATGCACTATTCACATAACCCCATGCACTTAATATCAGTGCACTATGAAACCAACATGAGTTCTCGCACCACATAATTTTACTGCATGTGAGGATAAAACATCTACTGCAGCTGACTCACTGTGGACAGTCAGAAGAGATGTCTCTGATGGCAGCGTCACACTCGGGGATGAAACATATTCAGTTTCTTTAACTGTGCAAAAAGGTTAAGTTGCCTGTTATGTCATCCTTATTGTTGTTCTGTTGTTTTTATGTTACATGTGTGTAACTAATGTGCTGCAGGTCACCCTTGAAAAAGAGATCTTTTGATCTCAAGGGGCTTTCACCTGGTTAAATAAAGGCCACAAACAAGTTACCAGGATATAACAACATGGCAACTGCTCATAAAGCAGCTGAGCTCTTTGTTGTACTAAGTCGTACAGTCAGTCGAGCAGAATATATTGGAAAGCTGGACTGAGCAGGTTCACACACGCCCACCAAGAGGGCGGTTTGCTGCACTCTCTACATGTTATTGCACCAGAGAGCGTCTACAGAAGAGTCAGCTTCAACTTCAGAATCCAAATCAAAAGAGCACATTAGATTTTGCATAAACATTCAATTAATCACTGGTAATGATATACACACATTAATGTATATTTTCCTTTTTGATAAACCGTGTTTATCTTTTTCTTTAACTATTGTATATTATATATATATATGTATACAATATATATTGTACAATAACTATTGTTTATATGTTGACCTGGCATACATTTACATACATATACATAAATAAAGCAGTATTGAATTGTAATGGACACGTCTGCAACTAACTAGAATTTGTATTATTTAGCAATCAATTGACTGTTGTTTTGATTAATTGTCTAATCTATGAAACATTTAACATATTTAAAGGCATTCACAATTACTCAGTCACTGCTGCGAGTTCTTCTTAACTAACATTTATCCAACTTTCATTCCAAAACATTAAGATAAACTGTCATCTGTAGAGCAAAAACACATTCTCAATTTATTTTAAGCTCAAAACACTCCAAACAATTATTAATAATTGAAATGGTTACAATTCATTTTCTTTCAATCAACTTATCGCTTAAAGATGAAACCATTATTGAACACACTCAATGCCTCAGTTTAATCGTTTAAAAAAAAAAGGTGATGTTTATGGTAATAAGGCTAGAGATATCCTGATTATTATATTTTCAATGCAGACAGTGTAATCTATGAGTGTGAATCAATAGTCTGACTGACATGCTGTTATATTACTAAAAGCAGCTTGTTTGATGCTTGCTTCAACCTCTGAGGATGTGTATTATCAACATGCGCTCTGATAGGACAGCCAGGAGGCCAGTGAGAGGCATTCATTAACACAGCGCTGATTTAGCTGCAAACGATAGCGACAGTTCTCTAGATTGCTTCAAGCTAATCCAGCCTTCAAGTCAATTGAGAAACTCAGTAAATCAGCGTCCCCACTGATGCGCAGAGGACAGTTACATTTGGATATTTATCTGATGTGACTTTCCAGAGCCACCATGAGGGCAGCTGCAGAATACATTTGTGAAATGTATTGAGCGCTGAAGGAACATGTGAATGCATGGATGTGTGCAGGTGTTTGAATGCATGCTTGTGCAGGCAGGCTGTGGTATGCGGCAGTAAAAAGTTACACTTCCACAAACTTCCACGTTCTTGGAAAAAGGCTCAATACTTTGTGAGAGAATAGTTAAAAGACCCATTTGATACATTTTTAGATGAAGGCAACTTTTTTCATTATCCTTCTTTATGTTTATTACTTAATTTATATTTGATATGAGATGTCTAAATGGGTATACTTAAGGTATTAAATATATACTAAATGTCTTCCAAATATCTCCACTAACAGAAACAGATGGGTAATGTTTTTAGGATGGGCTTCATGTTCCCAGAGCTGCAGTGTTTGCTTGCAGTGTTGATTTGGATGTTTCATTCTTTCATGCAACTTTTTTCTCCAACACTTTTGGAAGCTTGAAAGCTCATTTTCTGTTTCTTACATGGTCTTACAGATAGTGCATGATTGTAGATTTATTTCACAGGTGATAATTATTTATAACAATGAACCCTTTGTAAGCTTGTTTATGTGTTTTATTTTTATTTGAGTATTTACAAGAAACTAAATAGATAAAAAAATGCCCTCCTCTTAATTAATGGGGTTTGACTTACCATAGTGGCACACATCAGTCAGAAGGCTCTGGTGTTAATGAGCATTAACTGAGTGTCTAATTAGGGTGCATGAGGGGCAGGTGATGGGGAGCAGCAGGAGCAGCTGAGGACTGCTGCTGGGTGCTGACTGAGAGGTAGGGTGCGCATGAGGTGGAAAAACCCTAGGCTGCCAAGTAATGGGCACTTCATTAGAAACACCTGTAATATTTACTGAAATCCAATACAGCAGTTCAGCAATAAATCATACCTTTACAAATATAATATTGTTAAGGAAGACGGAGGAGTAGAAGCTCTGCCATGTGTTTGTGGTGATCACAAACAGGAGGTATTTGGGTCCTTGGGGTATACTGAACTCATCCAATCTTGTGAATGGCTCATTTATCGTGGGTTTATCGTTAAAAAAACAAAAACAAGGTTTCAATGGAAATTCCCCCAAAAAAGCCAATCTGTCTTGAAAACTTGAATGAGCGACGAGTGTTTTGGAGTACCCATTATATTGTAATAGACATAGCATGAGGTCTGAATTGTTTTTAAACATGCAACAGTTACACACAATACATGCATGCTTTCGAGACTACATTTAAAAACAGTTTATATACAAATAGATAAAATATTTTTTAAGATAATGGCAATACCAATATTGATATTTAAACAATCTAAGGAGTCAACAGCCATGCTTGTGTTAGCATTAGCTGATGTCAGCAGGCTAATTTACTCAAAACATCAATGCTACAGGTTACGCAATACACCATCCCACCAACAGAGACTGATGGGAGCATCACCAATTTAGAGACTACATTTAAGATCAGCAGTATTTTACAGTTAAAAGTACTTGTCAGTCTCTCTGGTGTGTTTAAGTGACGACAAACATTTTTGGGGAATTTCTGTATTACAGTTTCACATCACATATCGGCTAACTGCTAACATTGGCTGATTTATCAGTTAGGCTCCACCAGATTATGTGATTAAATGAAAACATTTATTGAGAGAATATTTCCTGTTGGCTGAATTTCATGACCTATTCAGTGAGCAGCAAGGTAGGACAATGTGCATATTTAGAGGGACAGAGAGATGTATGCAAATTTGAGAGCTTTTAATAGACCCTTAAAGGTTTTTATGAATTCATCACTGTGCACCAATTGTGCGAATCAGGCATCTGTGGAATTAGAGTAAAGAGAAAGATGCTATGCTGTTCTGTATAACTGATAAATAAGAAATAAATGTAACCATGGCCTCTATAAACATTCTGCTGTAGATTTATTGCAAGTCTGACTCATCTGTCAGCAGTTTGCCGCCTGTAGGCAGGATGCAGCCGACGTGAGAGGGAGAGAGAGTGTCTGGGCTGAGGAGTGGGAATATAAAACAGGGAGATATTCTGGTTGGTAATTCCAATAAATCGAGAATCTATTGAAATCCAAAGATATGAATGCACTGGAGATTGTTTGGTAATGAAAACAATTAATTATTCTGACTCCTGTGGGCCAAGTCATCACGATGAGAATAAATTAGACGTGTAAAAGCCTCTTACAAGAGTGTCGATTTAAAGGTCGTCCCCTGACAATTTACACTAAATAGATCAGTTCACTCTTGCAAATGTCCTCAGTATAGTTTATTCCCCACTGATTTTCTGTAGCCACAACAAAAAATGGAAACAACCTTTGTAAGTCAGACTGAAATCAGGTTTAGCTGTGACTGTATGAGATTTACATCTCAGCTCAAGCTGACAACAAGCCATTTATCTGTACATTGGTACACAGTGATGTTCTGATATGAAATGCTCAGTCTTGGTTAAGCAACACTATAAATGTTCTCTGGATAAGTTTACAGCTTCATAGGGGCTGTCACAATCGTTAGATTAGATTTTAGTTGACGCTTGATTGTGATTACCGATCTAATTGTCGTTTTCTGTTCCTTTGATGCCACACAGCAGTGCTATTGTTTTTGACTTGCACCCACGCCTACATCTTTGTTGTTGATTTCTACGGCTTAGCTACTCATTGAAATGATCCAGGTGTTGGCAAATAGATCTATTATAGATAGTTTGTTCTTAAAAAACCAACCTAATGCAACATAATGTTAATGTTACATTTTTTTATCTTGAACAGGAGAAAACCTCTGCGGATGAAATCTTTTCCAGTAAAACACTTGCTGAACTTCTAGATATTTAAGTTATCAGTGAAACTAGTTAAGCTGACTTTAGAAGATAGCTGGCCCTCCATCCTACGGCCTGCTTATTTATCTCATTGTACTGGTGTTACTGCTATGTTTGTTTTGGAGACGGGGAGATTGCTTAAAGTGGCAAATTGCCTTGCTGCAACAACTGGATATCTGTTATTTGAAGAGTATAGTTGGAAAAACATTTATTTTTCAAATTAAATATTGTGCATTTTAACTGTATATTTACCACTGGACAAATGTAATGTTCTCTTGTCCAATCAGATGGCCATCCCCTGTCTCCCACCACTCTCACTTGCACTGCACACTAAGCTATTCCTGGACCTACTCTTATAACACCTAACACATATTTTATGTGTATTATACAATAAAAAAAGCTTGCTGGATGTGACACCTCCAGAATAATCCTTCCCCAGAGCCGTCAAACGCACCGTTACACCTGTAGAGGAGACTCTCCGCTGTAAGTCAAAAGATACATTATCGACATCTCTCTGTCATCATCTTGCTTGGGTAAGCATTGTAAATGATCCTGTATCAGCTGACACAGACAACAGCTACTTGTCTGGACAGCTTTTTTTCCCCATTTTCTTTTTTAAACGTGGGAACCTTGTGCTCAGGGTGAGGGGAAAGCACATATTTCACTTTGTTGCCACATATTTAAAATTCCCTTGATTGTGGAAATCCAGAGATTATGCGTAGTGATCACAGTCGGCTTAAATAATTGCTATGAGCCGATTATGAATTAATTGCGATATGCCTAGAGCTGCATTCAAAGATGTTTGACCAGTGTGGGAAATCTCTGATGGTGTTTCAGCAAGTTCAGTAGTAGAAGGGACACATTGAAGTGCTTTGTTGTTTCCTGCTTTGTAGTTTTAAAGCAGTTGTTCGTCTCACTCTCCTCTGCACTTTCTTTCTCATATTTAATGGCCCTAAGTGAGGACGCGTGCTCTGGTTCAAACAAACCCATGCTATTATGTACAAAGTGTTTTCTTCTGCTTTATGAACATTGAGACATTTGCTCATGCAGTCGAGCAGTCGTTTTTAAAAAAAAAACTCATCTGACTCCATGATCCAATCTGTCAGCACACATTTTCAAACCCATTGTATAATTCAAGCAAAAGTTTTTTGCCTCTGGTTCGAGTGTAAGCTGCAGAAACACTACACTTCTACATATGTAAATATATGGACTTTAATGCCAAAAAGCAAAGTAACAAACACTGATTGATAAAAGCATTATTAGATAGAGTAATGTTTAAAGACCATTTAATCAAATGGAATTGTAAACACATTAACATTTTAAAAGCTATGAATGAATATTAGGTTGAATTTATTCACATTGTTGTAGACAAATTGACTATGGTAACTGCTTCCCATATTGCATTACAGTTAGTTTATAAACATGTAGACTTACTGCACCGTGTTTGTCATGTATTGTGGGAACTTGCTCGCTACTATCTCATTTGCAACAATAACCCATTTTATACTGATAATGTGGGGCAGTGGCTCAGTCTGTAGGGATTTAGACTGGGAACCGAAGGGTCGCCGGTTCACGTCCCGATCGGACCAAAAGAATACGGAGTGTGGACTGGTATCTGGAGAGGTGCCAACTGGCACCCTCTTCACTCTCCTTCTCCTAGCCTGCATGTGGTTCTGTTTGAGCATTTATATCCTCTGTTCATGTATATCAAGCTTGTGTGTGTAATGTGTTTAAACATGACGGAATTAAACAAGAATTGTTCCCGTAGGGGATTAATAAAGTATTTCTTCTTCTTTCTTCTCTTAATTTTATTCTAGGGATGAAAACGCAATGCATGTCAATTTACTAGCAAACCCTTCACAGTTTAATAATCAACAGTTTGAAGTGGTTACTGAGTGTGGGCACTCAATATACAACTGCGTTACGGCTTACATCGCCTACATCAGCCAGTACAATAAGACTGCAAAACAACATCCATTTGAATACCTCTCTAATGTGCAGATTGGAGTATTGGCAAATCCAATAATCAAGCTGTCTGTAAAATAACAATGGATGGATTAGTCGTTAATATTAGTTTTTGGTTGATTGACTAATTTACTTCTCGATTACTTAACACAGCTTAACCAAGGCAAACAAGGACACTAAAAACAACAAATAAAAGCAAATATGCCAAGTACACTTTAAAAAAAGTAGACGTTTAACTGAGCCTTACTTTATATTAAGAACACATACATTTTTTTTTTTTTTATTCTACTATTTTAACAATTAGACGGTTTATGCATCCGAAAAACAAATAAAATGTGTAGAAGCGGGAGGGCAGAAAGCATACAGAGGTAGCCCTCCCGTTAGTCACCCAGTTGCAGGACATCAATAAGTAAATCAAAAATAAAATGTTTTCATGTGCAGTCAGTAAAAAATCCAATCAGTCACAGCCTATCAAAAAACGTCAACATAATTCCACAACATTGTGACTACATGATTTTTGTTGACAGAAGTATTTTTTCATGCGTTTTATTAAAGCTTCAGTTTTTCCACTCTGCTGTCCCCTCTGTAAGACAGTGGACCTCTGTCGTCAGTGTTCGATTCGTCATTTTTGAGTCGGCTGGTCTCGATGTGAGGTTACGGTGGGGGAGGGTCGGTGGGTATGGATTACAGGGTGAGACTCGATGAGACAGAAGAGAATTATCATGGCCTCGAAATGAGATTCATCAGCACTAACTATAATTGAGATCTATCAAAATACATTTTCCCAACCTTCACTCACCATTAATCCATTGCTGATGTAGAAGAATCTCAGCTGTCTGCCACAAAGTAATGCATTTCCAATCCAGAAAATCTGCGTGCACGGATGTTGTGTTTAACTTTTTTCATTAAAGGGTGTGCTGTTAAAGGACTTTCCAACCTCGGATGTCAGATCATCCTTGAATGCACCACCCATGTTAATTGTAATCTCTGCAGTTTATCACACTGAAGCTTTGTTCCCTCAGAAAGGTATTTTTTGGCGTCTTCCTGTGATTTGTAATAATTGCAGAGGTTGTCCATGTTTTTCATCTTGCCTAAATCTGCCGGGTTTGTCATTTCTGAAATAAGAAATGAGCAAGAAGGATTTATGACTCACGACTCTGGTTGATTTAAAAATTACATAACTGAAAACATTCTGAAGCCCGTATATGCATGTGTGTTTGATATTTCTTGCAATGCCCTACAAAATAATTACAGTTCAAATGTATTTTGTTTTGTTTTTATGAACCAACTGACACCCATTTTGAAAAACAAGAGGGAAATACAGTATTTATTTTTGTGTCATATATTGTTTTTCAAAAACAGATTGTCCGTCGCTTTTTTCTTCTCTCCAGAAGAGTCACAGGCTTCATGTTCCACAAACTGACAGTGATACAAGTCTCTCTTCCTCACAGCAGGCTTTGCTTTTACACAACTGCACTTATTTTACTTGCACCCACATTACTTTAAATGTTGCAAATCAATTCTCTCTTATTTGCACCATCCTCATCCAGATCAAATTTAAGTGCATGTACAATAAAGATGGAAGCATTCTTCAACAGGCAGAGATTGCTTGAGTTCACAAACAGAGTGCCGAAGCCTCGTTAAATCTTGTTATGAATCACAGAAAGTAGCCGTTAATTATATTCATGTTTGAGTTTGGCTTATTATTGAAGGATAATTAATAACACATTTGTCGATTAGCATTTCTACTTTCTGGCAAATTGTATTCATGTTTGAGCTCATCTTTCGGCAGATGTTGTGTTATTATAATAATAATACATTTTTCAGCATCTCCACTTTTCATAAAATCAAATTATATCTTAAATTATAGATTCTCACTAAAATGTCAAGGTTTTATAATTGCTTAACCAATTTAAAGGATGGAGAAAACCACATTCATGGACAAGATTTATAGAAAACAGATATTTCTTAATTAATATTTTGTGATAATTTTTTGAACAACTCACTCACAATCTACCCCTCTGTATTGCGTGGATAAACATTTAGAACCATTGTGTAGTTAGTATATAATATATATAGAAAAGGTGTCACTTGAGGGAAGTATCCTATTGGTCAAAGTAGTAAGATGAGTCTCCAAAGTGAGATTCACCTCCTGTGCTCATGAAGTTTTTTACGACTCTGTCAGGGTTTAAATCATTGTGTGAAACTTTAGATCATGTTCGTGAAATAAACACGTTGTAAAAGATTTGTATTCCACAACCACTCAACCTTTTCCTCACAGGACTACATTTAAGACGCTGTATGGTCACAGTCAAAGATCGTCTGGAGTATCTGTAAAATGTTTCTTCAGGACTCAGATGTCCTCTTCTGTTTCTGACACACGGAGTGTCGAATGCCTCAAGGTCATGACAAACTGCAGGGCTCAACGCTAACTTTTAAATGTGGTTGCCAGGCTGGCAAAACTGAAAATACGGTCACCTTATATTTTAAATAATTAAGATACTATACAGTTATACATCAACTTAATAATGGAAATGTGACACAAAAGAATGTTCAAATACTTTATTACAATAAGTAATTAACACAATTATTTGACACCTAAGTGGTAGTAAACTTGTCCACCCTCAATTGCTGGTACACTGCGAGGGGGACCCAAGTTCTCATCAGCAAAAACATGTCGGTTTGCTATCCTGGCTCCAAAATGGTGGAATGAGCTCCCCATTGACATCAGGACAGCAGATAGCTTGCACATCTTCCGGCGCAGACTGAAAACTCCTCTTGTTCGACTCCACTTTGAGCGATAGAATTACTAACAAAGCACTTACATGTATATACTAATAAAGGACCGGCTTATCTATAGCCAGTTGAGTAGCACTTGAAATGTTTTAGCTCTATGAAACCTGATGTACTTATATGATTCTGTTTTCTCCAAGTTTGTATCTTCTTGGTCGAATGCACTTATTGTAAGTCGCTTTGGATAAAAGCTTCAGCTAAATGTAATGTAATGTATACAAAATACCAGTGGTGCAGCTGTTGTCATGTTCTTCAGAGATCCCTCAAAAATGAATTGAGCAAGTCACTAGTTTCTTGGTCATCCGCTGTCTCCCTTTCAAATGTGGGTTTTCTTGACCTTTTTGCTGATCCCCAACATAGATCCATTGGCCCTTCAGCATTGAAGTCTTGATTGTGGTTCTGTCATTGGCCAGACTAATACATTTAAAATGTGTTATATTTCTATGCCAATATTTTCCTATGGTAAAGTTTTCGTTTTTTGCACTTTTATTTTGGTAGTAATAAGATCGGGACTTTTATTTTTGAAGGAACTTTTACCGGAAATGAATGGACAACGGAGCAGAATGTACTTAACCCACTAAAAGTCTTTATTTTTAGAATAAGATAGAAATGGATTTAACTTCTGTTTGACGGCTATCATACTGGAGAAATATGAAACTGTAATTGTATGCAATCATTTATGGCATTAATAATTAATATCTAATTGTTAACTGTGAATGGTTTTCATTTATTTAACATTAGAAATGTATTAGTCTGGCCAAACTTCATGGCAACCTAAAATCCCTCTCTTTCCATACCTCAGATAGAAGATATGATTGGAGACAAAACAGCCAATCAGAATTGACCTTCTCGAGTTCTCCGATTTGGTTGGTTTTGTGGCGGACCTATCATGCAAAATGCACTTTGTGATGTCCTTTATACATAAATATGTGTCCCCGGTGCGTCGGGGAACTCACGCAGCGTCAGAAAATAAAACCCTTTCTCTTTTCCTCCGTACCCAAATCTTTTAAAAACAGGGGTACAACGAGCGGATACAGATTTGCTGCCAATCTGACGTCACATTTGTAACGCTGTGCCAACTTGAGCGAGCCCGCAGGCGAGTATACGTGCATCGCTTTCTGGCTCCGTAATCATACCAATGCACGTGCAACTTAAGTATCAGGTTCCGACTGGTCACAACAATAATTAAATATCACTCGTAATACAACAAATAATTCACATTTATCTATTTTGGGGAGCACATTTTGCTGTTTGCTGTCCTTATTTCTTCATGTTAAAAACTGGTTGCCACTAATGGCAACCAAAGGCCAAGAAGTGGTTGACATTTTTTCTGAATGGTTGCCAATGGCAACCTGGCAACCGTTACTGTTGAGCCCTGAACTGTCGAGCCACTTTATGAGCAGCCTGAGTCTTTCTGCCTTTTAAAAACCTGCTTACTGCGTACATAGACGTGACCTACAGCTGAAATGATAGGTCAACACATGTAACCATTTTCTACATGAGTAGGTTTTGGAATGTTGCAAAAAAATTATTCTAGCTATATTTGTCCTATATGATATTAAACAGAATATCTACTTATTTGGGATTGTTTTTTGCACAAACAAATAGTTTCTTAAGCAGTCACTTTTGGCTTTAGATAGGTCTGCTATTTTGAAACTATAGTTTCCGATTTGTTTATTGAAAAGACAGTAAATAAATGAACAGTATTCATATTCATTAGATAAAGTCATGATTTAAATAAGCTTTGGTTGCTGCCCTCACGTCATTGTTTCAACCAAATAACTTATTGGTAGCAAAAATATCTTTAAATACTAAGAGATGTTTAACTGTCTTTATTTTATATTTTTACTTCCTCAAAACAAAGCAAACATTTCTATTAGCACACCATTCATATGAAAGATACAGAATTATATTTAGTTCGGCCATCCGGACAATAACAAAATCAATCATTTTAAAGATATTTAACATGTTATTAAAGACAAAAAAGTACAGATACACGTTTATGTATACATAAATGTAAAGCCAATTACTGCTTGCATTTGAGTCGTAGTAAGTTAAATGTTTATAACAAGTCCTCTTTTAAAGAACTCAAGACAAGATGAACAAAATAACAGCAAAGGCAAATAACAAAAGATGTAAAGGCCTCTTTGAAGAAAGAATAAAGTCAAGTAATTGGAAAGCTAGAACTTACATGCCACTCTGTACCTTTTTTCTTATTCTGTATTGCTTTAAATTAACATTACTGTGAGCACATAAAGGATTTTGATCAAATTGTTAAGCAGTCGTTTCTGCATTCACATCCCCACTTCCTGGGAGTCATCAAATATTCACAAACGTCTTTTAGAATGGAAATGTTTTGCATAAAAGTAGATCTGATTCATTGTTAGGAGCTTGGTTTATATTTGCTTGGGGACTTCTCAGATGAACTGCGTACTGATGAGAACAACAGTCTGCCTCACAGCTCCAGAATCATTTCTTTACAACACTCTCAGTTACCGTCTGCAGTCGTCTCAAGGTTGACCTTGTTGCTTTCAGAAAAGTGCAGCGTTTGTGGTCACAAGATAATTTGCCTCTTTTGTTGTAATAAAGACAAATCATGTTTTTATTTTCTCATTAACAAATCCATAAACATAAAAAAAGTGGTGAGTTAATGTGGATGGTTACACATTAAATATGTTTTAATGTCCCCTTTGTCTCACAAGACTGCACTCCTAAAAGGCTTGGGGAGTGCCTGGATCTTCTGACAAAACATGATAGGGGGAGCGCCGTCAGGCAGTGCTTTGTCAGTCCGCTACAGAGGCAGCGGCTGCCATCAGCAGCGGCCAGCAGCCATTCTGCCTGTTCTGAGGTGCAAAAATGCTTTTGTGGAGCATCTGCTTTGCGGTGATAAGGACAGGGCTGTTTCACACTTGCAACCCTGTTCAGAGTTTTTGAGCTAATTATATATCTCATAGTATTGTTGTAGGAATTTTTGTGAGATAAAATTCTCCCTCAACCTATACGTCATGACTCATGGGAACAGAGCAGGTTTTAAAACGTGATGAAAAGCGCAAGAGCACATCTGCTCCGCTGTGATTACAGAACTGAAACACAGAGCAACTACACATTTCTGTACAGAGAGCTTTCTTTGCCAGTGCCGCTGAATCAGCAGCCTCAGGTTCGACACATGGACTCGCTGGACTTCTCCAACTTACTGTGGCTCTACAGGCTGAAATGCTTCTTATTGAAGACAGAAAATGTGCTGTTGGTTGGTGGGTTCATTTTGGGCGCTGCGTTTTAACCCCTTGTTTTATGTTGCCTGTAGCTGCATGCTGTAAAAAACATTCAGCAACCTTTCGCTGCTTTGTGATGAGAGATTAATCAACAAGTGTCCTTACTGTTTTCAACATTTAAACCAAGTTATGGTCACTCGATCTGTGCAACATTTGCGTTTGCAATAAAAAAGAGTTCCTCATATATATATATATATTAATTAAAGAAAAAACAGTGTTTAACCAGCTTAGAGTCGGCAGAATTAACTGTTGCTTTGTTCCATATTTGGTTTTAAACTCTGATTTTCTACATTCCTTTATGTCACTTTAATCAATGAAAAACGTGCCATACGAGTGCCGGGTTTACCGGATTGTATCCGTAGCTGCAAGTTTTGAAATGCAGTCATTTGAAAGAGAACCAGCTAGCTAGAATGTACTTTGCACAATGTAGGACACATCATTTAGTTTGTGAGAAATCCAAATGAAAAGGCTTTGAACTAACATCACCATAAAATAACCTTATCCCTTCATCAAGCTTTCTTAACTAGCTTCCACTTTCTGAGTGAAAGCCATAGAGTTCCCCAAATGCTGTAAAGGGTATTTAACCAGCGCAATGTCGGATTGGAGAAAAAAGGGCGGGAAACATTTCTTGTATGGATGTCTGTAAGCTACTCTTCTATGACATGCTACTCTCAGTAAAGCTACATTGCATCTCCTGCACAACATTGACCTTCAAATATGAGATTTTCAAAAACGGTTTTATTCTCGTTTTAAAAAAAAATTCATATTTGACAATTGTGGTTGTGAAGGAAGGGACAATAGCACAATACTGTCTTTCAAAAAAGTAATGTGAGCTTTTTTCTTGAATGCTGCTGTGTCTAAGGACAGAGAGTGAATGCTTTAGAGTCTGTAAAGTCCCTGGAGACAAATGTGTGATTTGATATATTGAGTTATATGAAAACAATTTCAGTGATTGATATTTCACTTGACCTTTAACATGGTGAGTTCATCCCTTGTCCCAATAAGATAAACTCTTCTTGTTTCTGGTCTTTCACGCCTTTTTCATCACTGGCTGCCTATTTTCAGTTGAGTCCTGATGAGCCTTATTTCTGGCCTTCAGCTCCTTTCTTCACCTTCAGCATGATGTGAGATGCAACACATTCAGCAGCTGCTTGTGCAAATGGAGACAGCCTGAGGAAATTTTTTCTCCATTTCCTCATGAATGATCATGCCAATTCACACTTGCATCTGGGATCGGAGGTTTTATATGACGGAAACCAATGTTAACAAAATGCATGTCAATTATTTTATTTACACTTTTTTTTTTTTTTTTAGACTTTAGCCTCTTCCAAAGACAACTCTTTCAGTATATGTTGTATTTAACGCCCGAGATTTGTACCTTTTATCCCCAACAAATAGTGGCATTTCCATCGACAAGGGAGTTACTATAGCTTCAAAAAAAGCTTGGAGCTGGGCGTGTCTGAAGCTTGGGGATTTTATTCGAGCACCGCGACCAACAACCAATCACATGAATGTCCCGCCCCCGGCATACAAAGCAAAAAACCCCGGGGATTTTATGCGAGCAATATATATATATATATATATATATATATATATATATATATATATATATATATATATATATATATATATATATATATATATATATATATATACAAACTCCCCAAGCAGGTGAAAACCTACCAGTTTCACCCACTGTCTCTGCCACCTCCCTCCATGCCTGGTTCCCCCGGTTTGTATCCCAGTAAATAGTTCTGGTCGTAAATAACCGGGTGATTTGCTACCGTAATTTCTCGTTTGGAATATGAGGAAATGAACTGCGGTCTGGCTCTCCCAGCTCGCACGCGGTTTGATTGGCTAGCGATTGAACTGTCAGATTTGCATAAACGGGATTTGATTGGCTGACGCTGGCTACTCCGGCGTCTCCGGCTTCAGAAGTTGAACATTGTTCAACTTTTGCAGCCTGAAACGCCAGGAAAGCTCCGCTCTGCTACCCACAATTCAGTTTGGCGAAAAGCGAGGCAACGTGTCATCACCAGTGCTTGAATTGGGCCGGTACTCACCGGTACGCAGTATCGGCACTTCTCATTTTTACCCATGTAGTACCGGCACTTCTTACTGAGTACCGGCAAGGTGCCGGTACTCAGTAAAATGCCGGTACTCAGCCGCCGGCAATATACGTATATATTGTAAACGCAACGCAGCGCAAATGTGGGTCTGACTCTGCCTCACAGAGGGTGACTGGCTGTCTACATGACGTGGCCTGCCGACATTGCCACTTTCATACAGATCATACTAATGCCCTTGATTGGTCTCTGTGTGTCATTCAAGCTCGGGAGGGTGTGTGTTGGTGTATGTGTGGCGCGAGCGAGCGAGAAAGCGCGCGCACCGGTTACGTGTATTGTTGTTAGCATCTGGTGCTAGCTAGCTGCGCTAACGGATATCAGGAGCTGTTTCAACAACAAGGTGGAGGGAGAGTCCTTTGCTGTCAGACTGAGAGGCTGATAACTACAGCTCTGGTGAGGTAAATTACTCTCTTGAGTCTTTAGATAGTTAACTTAGTTTAAGTTATCTCAGTGGGTCTCAAACGGTTCGGTCACCATCTATGTAAACACATATTTCCATTTGAGGGGGTAGTGATTAGTAAAATATGCATGAATAATACAAACAAAATGTTAACTAGGTGAAAAAAGGTAAGATAAACTTGTTGAGAGCTAAAACTAGTCTTTGCTGTTGCCTCGAAGAGGAGCAGGGGGGAGAGGAGGGAGACAGGAGAGGCCGATTCAGGAGCCCAGACACACTCACAACTATAAATGAACCAAAAACAAATAAATAAACAAGTTTCAATGTTTTTTCATATTGGATATTGTATGTTATTGGTTATGGCCATGTACTTATGATTTTATGATTATTTAAATGTATACATTTTTGTTTCATATGGGTGTAGTCTCTTTATTTCCCCCTCAAAATGCACCAGATTGATGCATTTAAGTCCAACATTTAAAAAAAAATCTTACCGGGGGAGCATGCCCCCGGAACCCCCTATAGGATTTGAGGCCCGGCCCCACTGTTCCCAAATAGATTTGCAATTTTTTTGAAATAGTAACCCATCTCCATATGTTTCTTTTTGGGTTGTAGATTTAAACTAGAGGGCTATCACTTTGTGCAGCAACGCTATTGACAAATAAATCCAGCAAAATGGCACAAAAAACTGGTAGTGGCCTCAGGGACGAGGAGTCATTTAACCAGCCAGTAGGAGTCAAGCTTTACTTTCTTTTATATCCATAAAGAAAAAGTAAATCTGTTTACAGTTGTTTCATTATGGATGTTGAGAGGTATCCATATATCTCTTCATTTTGCTCTCAAAGTGCACCAGATTGATGCATCTAACTTCAATATTTTAAAAAAAATGTTCCCGGGGGAGCATGCCCCCGGACCCCCCTAGACTAGAGGGTGTCAGGTCCACTCCCCACTTATAAAAATAGCACTTTACCACTGCACCCCCTCTAATCTCAGATGCACCCTGAGTCATTTTGTTTAAGTACAGTAAGCCTTTCTAAAATATACAGTAAAGAGACAAACCCACCAGCATTATAGGATATACTATGACTTTGTGCGAAATACTTGTTGATGATTTAGAGTACTGGCACCTTTTTTATTCCAATTCAAGCACTGGTCATCACCCCATTCAAAGTGAATGGGCAGACGCGTTGGAAACCGTTTTTGAAGCTGTCGAAGCTGTAGTGTGGACGGGCCGTTAGTCTTGATTTTCTTTCCCAGGAAATCACTTCGCTATCTGGTTTATTGCTGCATGCACCCTCAGTCACAACAACAGAACAAGTGACAGAAATGTAGTCACAAGTTAAAATTTGAATCTGTCTATTTTTGTGGTCGACAGTTTGGACACACATTGGACACATGCAATATGTATACCAATACTGCTGCCTTAAATCATTCAACATAAGCCACAACATTTTTTTAATGTATTTCCTGGACCTTCCATCAATCTGTCTTTCAGTTACACAGCTCTTAATTTGCAGGATGCCACATGTTTCTCTACATGAAAGCAATAAAACAAGGCGAACAGGAGAAAATAAAATCCCAGATGAGATCAAAAAGAAACATCAAAGGTCTCATTAAAAAATGTCTCCATTAAAGGCAAGGGCAAACAACAAATATGACATTGACTTAGCTGAGAAGCAAGTGTGGCAGATGTTAGGAAACAGAAATGTCAAATAAGAAACCACATAATGTGAGCAAAATACATTTAAATAAAGCTCATATTGAAGCTGCTTTTATAGTGATTCTTCTCTTGTTGAAGGTCTGTGTAGTGGGAAAACTTTTGATAAGATAAACATAAAACTATCCAAGTTGTGCTTGTTCAAAATATCAATCATTATGACAACACCTCATTACATTTGGCACTTGTTGAAAAAAAAACAATATTCTTTTTCCCAATGATGAGATGACACTTCTAATTGCAGTAAATCATGAACATTCGGAAACACAATTTCATGTGTAACAAAGTACATTTCTTATGTGTCTATTTGGTTGAATTTCTTAGTTCCTGGGTTAGACACATTTCCAGCAGTTTTTATCCCTCCTCCACAGTTTGACCCACAGGTTATTTCTTCTTCTCTAAACAGAAATGGAAGAAATCTTGATTTATATTGTTGTCCAGACCTTACTTGCAGATGTTGAGAATGGATTGTCAGTTATCAAACCTTAAGAGCTTCATCCATTATTCGTCTTGAGTCTATTCTACGATCCCATTTTCTACTTCTCAGCATTTGTCTCACTTTCTCTCCCTTTCTTGTCAGCGTCTCTTTTGCAGCAAGTGAGACACAAAAAGCCCAAGTTTCATCCTCTGATATAGAGATGTTTCTGGGAGACTGATACTTGTGTCAAAGGCAACCATTAAGCAGGAAAGTGCAGTTGATCTGTGGCAAGATAAATATATATATTCCCATTTTCCTTACCACTTCTATAAAATGTGTTGTTTTTATGGACAACACAGCTTCCGGTCTTCTCAGACCCGACCGTATCCATTTGTGTCTCATATGCACGCAAAACTCGGACTCAGAACTCAATGGGAATAGTTGGCGTATGATACTGTAAGCACGCAAAATCGGACTTTAGCGTATCTATTGCACGCATTTTCCATTGTGTAAAGTCGTGTCATTTGTACGCAGACTGAAGAGAGTGGGTTGGTGTTTACATGCACTTAAGTAACCAGATTACACTTTCCTTCAGCAGTAACCTAAATTCTGAACCTAAATATCAAAAAGCCTGGGAAAGGGAATCAGAGAAACCTGATTTCCCCGGTCAGATATATTTCTTCTAGCCATAAGGTTTCCAATTGCATATTCAATGTACATGCCCATGAGTTCATCTACCACTGTGGCAGGACGCAGCCTTGTGATTAATTACATTTCATCAAAAGTCTGAGTAAAACTGAGGGGAGCCTCTAGGCGCACATATATGTCAGCCTCCACTGCTAGGCACTGGTCTACGTGTATTATTCAGACTGTAAAGAAAAGGTCTGGCTCCGACTACAGAGAGTCTCTTCTCTGACACACACCAACTATCTCCTCAAGATGACATTCATACCCATAATTCCAAACAGCACACACATTTGGAGGAAACATCATGGCATGTTGATTACTTATTTTAGGAACAGTTTGCTAACATTATGATACTGAATGTTTTTGTAAAAAGTTCCCCGCAATATATTTTGACAATATTGGCTTGTGTATTACAATATACAATCTTAGCTACTTGAACATTATTACAATATTGTATTTTTAGGCACTCTAAGCAGATAGACAGTGCATCCATGCTAAATGTGACATTTTGCGTGAACTTTGCTTGATCTTTCCCCCGTCTTAAAGGTAGGGTATGTAAGTTTGAGAAACCAGCTCGAGATCGCAAGAATTTGAAAATACACGACCGGAGAAAATCTGCTACTACCTTATAGAGCCCCTCCTCCAACACGCACATGACCAATGAGGGCACGAGATAAGTTTGTGCACCAGATGGAAGGCTCACAGGCAGGTAGGCCATCCAGTTATTTTAGCCGGGCCGGCTAAAATGATTGGTCGTGCTTTTTACAGTACTACGGCTTCCACAGATGACATTTTTTAATTGATTTTTTGTCAAAGCACTTAAGATATTCATTGCTATCAGGATGTTAAGAGCATTCCATGGAATATAACAAAAAGTGTATTTCGAGCCGGTTTCTCAAACTTACATACCCTACCTTTAAGCAAAAGATTCAATATGAACCGAAATCTTCTGTGGCGAAACACTAAACTATGTACGACTACCACTTCCCTCTCTACAACTAATGTGTCGTACAGATACCTTATACAGGGAAGAAAAGTAAGCCACGCTTCAAAAAATGTTTAGGAAAAAACTGATCACTGACCTGCTGTCCAGTAAGCCGGATACTAAATGCATGTAAATGCAATGTCCAATTTGTAAGAATACCCTGGTTTCTGGTGTGCATGTAACCATACTGATTAACTAAATGCTTAAACATGTGTCATATTGGGTCAACAAAGTTAGACACTTTACAATCTTAAATAGGACACAGCATTTCAAACTGTTAATTGTAAACAGCTACAAATAGTTTCTAAACTTACATACATTGAAGATCATGTGAAATAGACACCAGCCATTGGAATGAATGGTGAAAAAAAACGTAGGGATCTTACAATTTCAGAGGCGTTTCTGTAGAAATACTACGTCCTACGTTGTGGACCAACATAGTTATTACACGTTTTTTTTGTGAGACTGGGTTGGGGAAACACCATATCCCAGCGTGCATTGCGGCTACAACATCCAATCATCGAGCTTGAACCGGGCCTATGTCTGTTTCCGGTGACTTTATTTTGAAAATCAGTTCCTGACGGACGGCTAAAAAGCCCAATATTATAGAATTAAACGAATAAATAAAAACAAGGATAATTGTGTGTTAATGTTGAGTAAATAACAGTGTGTTATTTAGAAAAGGATAACAAATTCAAAGGAAAAAAAAGATTTAAAAAAATACAAATTTCAGTATTCTGAGGCTCTGAGCCCCATTTCTTTTCCTCACGGACGGCAAAAAAAGTCAGACATTATACGATTTAAAATAAAATCAATAATCGTGGCTTGATATTGAGTAATAACATGTTTTTATGGACCACACAGCTTCCGGTCTTCTCAGACCCGACCGTATCCATTTGTGTCTCATATGCACGCAAAACTATAGGTTACTTACGTAACCCCAGTTCTCAGAGTAACATGAAATGAGATGTCTCACTATGGGATGAGCCTCATCGCGGAGCAAACAGAAGCATCAATCTCATTTACGCCAATTCTGATTGGCGGGTGATCTCGACGTCATCATCAGGGAATCCACCCCCTATAAGTAGCTTGCGCCACGACTCATGCGTCATTCAAAATAAGCACCTCTTCTCGCTTCACCATAGCAAGGAGGGCCGTCTGGTGAGACATCTCACTTCATGTTACTCTGAGAACTGGGGTTACATAAGTAACCTATAGTTCTCATTCATAACACTCCTTTCGATGTCTCACTATGGGAAATCGTAACTCCCGTATTGCCAGGCGAGCTTATCTCGAAAATCAGCTCTGACTCAGCGGGGCGCCCAGCACTGCTCGGGCCACACTGGGAGCAGAGACGTCTAGCCTGTAAAGGCGGACAAAAGTGAGCGGCAAGGACCAGCCCGTCGCTGCACAAATGTCTTGGATGGAAACACCCTTGAGCAAACAGCCCAGGGTGCAGCCAGACCCCGAGTCTAAAGAGCACGAAACCCGAAGGTGCCCGCAATTTCCGACTCGTATAGGCCAAAGCAATGGTCTCTACCATTCGGTGGGAGAACCATCGCCTAGTAACGGGCCTATCCCTGTAAGGGTTAGCCCAGGACACAAAGAGTTGGTCATTATGACACAAAACTCCCTTGATCTGTCCACATAAGTGCATAAGCACGGGCTAGACATAGCAAATTCAACTGCTGTTCCCCGGGGGGACACAGCGGCGAAGAAAATTGCCTCAATGTCAATTGGGGTATCTGAACCAACCACCTTAGGATGAAGGTAGGATTGGGCCTCAGCAACAATCTAGTTTGCCCTGGGACGAATTAGGTGCGTGAAAGATGCAGAGATAGCGCATGAAGTCACTGACTCGCTTGGCGGATGCCAGAGCCAGTGATTGCACTGTCTTTAGTGACAGATGCTTCATGACAGCTTCTCCCAGAGGCTCAAATGAGGTACGAGTGAGCCCATCTGAAACCACTGTCAAGTCCCATAAGGACACTAGTGACCTGGAAAATCCTGTGCTTCCAATTAGGTCCTGTGGAAATGATAGAATCACTCCACCGGGACATTGAAAAGAGGTGTGTCCTCTTTTAAGGACACACAAGTCCTCCCTGTCATGGCTTACTGCACAGCCACAGGGTGACTGTGGCTGTGAGGGAGTGTGGTCGTCTTTCAACCAGAAGGTTGTGGGTTCGATCCCAGCCCATGCAGTCAACATGTCGATGTATCCTTGGGCAAGATACTTAACCCTGAGTTGCTCCCGATGGCATGGCCAACGGTGTGTGAATGTTAGGTCCTAGAGTAAGGTACACTGCTCTGTATGAATGGATGTGAATGGGTGAATGACATGTAGTTTGTAAAGTGCTTTGAGGGGTCTTAAAGACTGGATAAAGCGCTATATAAGTACAGTCCATTTACCATTTACCACTGATAAATCCCCGCCTGCCAGTACATTACAGGTCAGTGCGGAACTATCAGGATCAATGCGTGGTGCTGTTCTCTCACTCTGGTCAGAGATGGGTTCTCAGAGCCAGGGGTGGGAATGCGCGCGGGGGAACCGGAGGTCAAACGTGCGCGAGTACGCCTACGCCCAACGGTGAGTATTAGACCGCGCATTGAAAGAACAGCTGATAATGAGCATAATATTTTTAATGCGAACAGATCTATCGCGGCACAGCCGCGACACAACTACAGCTGACTCACAACCATTTGATGTGAAGTCCAGTCTGCATATGGTGATATGCCTCTGGGCAGCAGGGCTGTCCCGAGGTTCATCACAACTGGTGCATGTCTCACTCTCGAGGAGAGGAGGCGACCGCGGCACCACAAGATCAGTTGGCGTGCCAGCATGTAACTTGGGAGAACGCAAAACCTCCTTAATGGTTTACATACGATATTGTCGTATTATCCATCCTCACGAGGGCATGGTGTCCTCTGAGAGAAGACATACGGCGTTTTAGGGTGGGGAACACCGCTAAAACTCTAGGTAATTTACGTGCGACCGTTGGAGGTTCCTGTTTTTCCAGAAAACCCCCTCCCAGGTCAACTTTTGTAAATACCTCTCCAGCCCGTCAGACATGCGTCCGTGGAGATCGCTCTTTGCGATAAGACAGCACCCATAAGCATGCCCCGTACTAGTTAAAGGGGGTGACATTGGGTCGGAGGTCATAGCCTTGTGTTACTGTCTCGAGAAAGTCCCCGGCAGACATTGTGAACATCTCCTGCTGATTTCTCTTTAGAGTCAGCAGAGATGACATGTCTCCCACCCTCAGAGTCTCAATCTTGTCGCGTTCTTGGGGTCCTTTAGTGTCTGAGCACGGTAGTACCTTATTTAGACAATCCCCACCGACACTGCGCATGTGTGTGGTGGTGGTGTTTCTAACAACCTCAGCCGTCACTGCGATAGCACTTGATGGTGGAGGCTTCACAGTACCAGCCGCCACTGCGTTTTGCACGTGATAGTGGAGGCTTCACAGTACCAGCCGCCACCGCGCTTGCACGTGATAGTGGTGGCTTCAGAGCCCCAGCTGTCACTGCATTTGCACATGACAGTGGAGGCTCCACAGCCCCAGTCGTCACTGCGTCTGCACGTGACGAAGGCGGCTTCAAAACCCCTGACGCCACTGCGCATGCGCTCAGTGTCGGTGGCTTTAAAATCCCTGTCACCACTACGCATGCGCGTGCCTTCACGGACCCGTTCTAATGTCCGCCTTTTGAGAGATGCCGTAGCTGCTCTCAAAAGGGGAACAATAGGCGGACTGTTTATTGGTTTTATATTGTTTTTTCTCATTTTTTGAGCTGCGCCTTCGGTTTTAGCCTGGATGCGTCAGCGGAAATGGTTTATACAGAAAATAACACAACAATATTGGACAGATATGTGTATTTGTGCACTTGAGGATGGCGTTGAGGCATCTCTCGAGGCAGGAACACATCTGGAGCTGGAGAACGCAGCTCTGTCCCAGAGGGGAGAAGAGTAGGCCGTCAGGTTGCTCGCTTCTTCCTTCCCGTCAGGTGACTGAGGATCTGGGTCGGTTGCGCCTGCGTGGCTGCTGCCGGAACCGGAGATCTGCTCGGCCAGCTTGTCCCCGTCTCCTGCCTGGGCTGGGGACTCGGGTCGGGCTGCTGCCTCAGCTGCCTCGGTATCATAAGCCGAGCAGGGTGAGGGGCATTTCGGGCCGGGGGCTGCCGTGAGACCATTGTAGGTGGCGGCTGGACCTTCCAAGGAAGACAGAGGTGGAAGGCCTCGTCTTCTCTCCTTTTCGACTCCCGTCTCCGCTGTAGTGAGAGAAGAGCAGAGCCGAAAATGCCCTCTGGAACAATAGGCATGTCCATCACATCCTCCTTTTCCCAGTCGGGGAGGTTGGTCAGGTCGAGCCACCTGGCTCTTTCCTGCACCACCATTATGCCCATGATCTTGCCCGTGGCCTGGACCGCGCAGCGTTGTACCCGGAGGCAAATGTCCGTTACCGCTGCGATCTTGTCCCATAAGGCTGGCCCAGATCCGCTCACCAGATCCCCGCAGAGCTCTGCCTGGTAGGCAGTTAGCAGCGAGGAGATGTTGAGGGCCCTGGCGGACAACGCTGCGGCTTTGTAGGCTCGATCCGCCAGCGTGGACTGCAGTCGGTCTGCCTTCACCGGTAGCGTGGGGTTCCTGCTCGGTGCAGACGTCATCCTCGGGAGGAGGTGAGCTGCCACCAGTGGTTCCATTGGCGGTATGCAGAGCAGGCCGAGCCTCTCCATACCGTCACAGTCCAGGGAGGAGGCACCCTGGATTGGGGCCTTGTTATTGTAGGGCCGGTCTCTCCAGGAGACCGACACCTCATCCAGCAACTCTGGAAAAACCGGCTGGAGTTGCCTCTTTCTCCTCGCTGCTTGGGGCACATTTTTCCCCTCGTAGCGGGACCTAGAGGACTCCTTGGCCATCTCGGGCCATGAGATGTCTAGACTGGATGCAGCACGTTGGCACACGGCCTGCAGGTCCACGCTGAGACATGGCGAAGCTGGTGTGCTGTCGCCTGGGGGAGCAGCCATCGCTCCCGGCATTGCAGCCCGAGCTGGTGGCATGAAGACTTTCTCTTCTTGTTCATCTGAGTCGGAGAGTATGAACTCAGAGGAATCCTCTTCGTTCTCCACGACTTCCGACTCCAGGATATCGTCCGCGAGTGTGGCCATGGTGAGGTCCAGCTGGGAGCCCCAGCTTGGCGTAGCCAGGGGTCCCAATCTCACGTCTCTCGCTGCTACCGAGTTCCAGCCTGACTCAGGGCGGGACTTTGGCTTCGCAGCTGCCACCGTAGATGAACCCCAAACCGACACAGTGCGGGGTTCGACTTTAGCGGTGGGTGCCCTCGTGTCCTGGTAGCCGTCCGGCGCGCTAGTGTACACGAGGGATCCCATGCTCACCAGGTTAGCTTGGCTAGCTAGCCGACGGCGGAGGCTCTTTCGGGACAAGCCGGAGCAATGTCCGCACGAGCCGGGGTTATCGACAGCCTCCTGGGCGTGTTCCAGCCCGAGGCAGGATGAGCAGACCTGGTGTTTCTCTGTGTCCGAGATCTTGAACCCACAGCCACAGAGCCTTGCAACTGAGTTCCCGGCTCCTCTGGTGTGAGGGAGAGAGGCGTCCATCTTGCCTGCCGTAGTGACGGCGTGGAGAGGGCCCGCTCTCAGCAGGAAAGTTGCCGGGGCAAAAATCTAACAACTCGTCCTTTGTCCGGAGAAAAGCGACGGCGTAGATTTATTTCCGAAAGGGGTATTAACTGGTGTGTTAATAGCCCTTAATAATTTTCTTCTCTGGTATGAGAATATAAGAAAACGTCCTCGCCGTCGTGGTATCGATAGCGAGGGAGACAAGCTAGCGGCGTGGTGTGCAGCTAGCTTGAAGTCAAAACCTTACCTCTCGATTTCCGGAGAAAAGGAAAAAAGGTGAGGTCGAATGTGGTACTAACTGGTGTGTTAGTACCAACAATCTTCTCTTCAAAGAATATCTAAGGGTAGCTCGCGAGCGTCCGTCGACCGAATTTAGCTAGGATAGCTTGGTTCCGTCTGTGGACAGTTAAGCTGCGCGGCTGCCGATAAAGAGATGTACTTTGAAGCGAGAAGAGGTGTTTGAATGACGCATGCGTCGTGGCGCAAGCTACTTATAGGGGGTGGATTCCCTGACGATGACGTCGAGATCACCCGCCAATCAGAGTTGGCGTAAATGAGATTGATGCTTCTGTTTGCTCCGCGATGAGGCGCATCCCATAGTGAGACATCGAACGGAGTGTTATGAATGAGAACTCGGACTCAGAACTCAATGGGAATAGTTGGCGTATGATAGGCACGCAAAATCGGACTTTAGCGTATCTATTGCACGCATTTTCCAATGTGTAAAGTCGTTCATTTGTACGCAGACTGAAGAGAGTGGGTTGGTAAACACATCAAGAAAGAGCAGCTCAGTAATTTTCCTGAGTAGCCTATGTGAAAACATATTTATATTTTGTTCAGCTTTCTCATCATTCTTCAGTGGTGTGAAGATTGTGAATGGCACATCTTCTCATGCGGTTTACCGTTTGTCAGCTCTTCAACAGCACAAACCCCTGGAGAGGAGCAGCTTTTTGTATAGAGACTCGCACAATAGCTCTGGTTGTTAAGTGTCCTGTGCCTTATTTCCCTCCAAACCCCCCGACTTAAAAAAATCAAGGAGCTCTCCACCTGAATAATTGATATGTGTCCCATTCCCTTGTCCATAGACGCTGTGATGAAAAACAAAACATGAAATGAAATACTAGATGTCTCTGTCTGCCATCTAAATCCATGTAGACTTCATTAATATAGAGCAGAGGCTTGTGTTTCCACATGCATGGGTAAGAACAAGACAAACTCAGTGTCACTTTTTTAAAGATTCTGTTATTACTTATCAATGAAATATTGAACACATATGTCAGAAACTTTCACAAATTTCTTTCTAGTCATTAAAGAAATCTCTTTATGGATTGGTGCCATTGTTCACAAAACATTTTTTTCAGGCTCTGCTGGAATTATTTGCGATGTTAGAAAGGAATAATTAAGTTATTTCGTCAAAATCCCAAATAATTTATGATTATATAACAATCACACAGACATTGACTTATTGCTCTCTAAAGTTGCTTTTCATTTCAAGATCCTTGAACAAAATATTACATGTAATCATATTAATTGTCTCCAAGACCTGCTTTGATTTGGTTAATAAACTATATTTCAAGTGTTTATTTGTTAAATCCACTAGATTGTATGCATAATAAACAGAAATACATTTTCCCAGTAGCTTCTTACTTTCAGTCGATGCTTTCTGTTCTGTTATTGAACGCTTTGAAACATATAGTCCCAAAAGCAGCAAACAGTTTAATGGAAAATACAAGATAAAATTGGTCTTGGTTGAACAATTCCAGGGGTTATACTTTAAACCATCATTGCCAGCAAATCATTGGTATTGGCTCTAAAAGATAGATTCACCCAAAGTGATGAATTACGACCCTTCTTCAGCCTGTGCTTTTCTTTGCCTTGGGTCACATCTGTTTATTCCTCTGCTCTCAGGTGAACGCTCTGATAAAGTTTTGATTTATTTCCCACTCTGATGTGTGGTTTGAGGAGAGGAGCCTTACCTTAGACTCCACTTGATAAAGAAAAAAAAAAACCAGTAAAGGACACATGATGTTAAGCGTGCAGCATAGATAAAGAGTCCGAGATAAAAAGTGAATAGATACTGTGAAGATTTTATTATTTTTTTCCCAGGCTTGTTACTAAGGAAGTCAGATCTGATAGGGCGTTACAGAGAAGGAATCTCAGATGACTGCATTTAATGGAATAACAAATACAGCTTTTCAAGTTGGAACAGTGGGAATGAGAAATGTGGCACTGGAGCAAATTGTCCGGAGTTTGATCTCAAATAAAATCTCCTCTGTCACATGATATCTGCTGTTGTTCAAAAATATTGCTGCTAGTTGCTCAGAATGTGTCAGTGTTAATGACATTGCATTTCTAGAGGAGAATATTCTCCTCAAGGAGGAAAAAGCACAAAAAAGCCTTTGTTCCCTTCTGAAGGGCACGGGTGATCTCAACACTTTAATGAGGAGAAATGAACAAAAGGGGTAGAGATGACAGAGGCCTCTGCAGGTAAACATGACCCTCCTACTAAATCCTGCCACTGCATATGGGGATAAACAAAGAAAAAGACAAAGCCACACACCCCTCTCTGCTTTCAACGGGAAATGCCAGTGTGACGTGCCAGCTACTGATGCGTCCTAATGAGAGAATTTCCCCCCTCTCCAGTTACAGAGGCAAAACAATACAGAGACTGTACAGTGCAGCCTCCCGCCCAGTAAACACACTAATTGGTTGTTTGCTGTATTTACTGTGACAGAGTTGGGACTACTGTGGGAGAGAATTAATAACATTTATACTGTAAGTGCTGTATAAGCATGCACAGCTGATCACAGTGTGTAAGTGCGGCGGTGTTCTGCAAACACAAGTATCTTCCTCATGATACACTTTTATGTGAGTGCGTAGGTAGACTGTTGGCGCTCTGGATGTTAAGAGGGCCATGCACCATGAAAACAGTGTCTCTCATCTCAGCTGTTCAACTAAATAGTAAGATAATACTAAGAGTAAACTCTACATAAAACACACCTCACTCACAGGCTACTATCCTTCCCTTCTTGTCCACTATTTTAAAAGCAGGTATTCCTTTAATAACCTGCATAAATGACATTTTTCACAAGATGTTAGTAAAACAGTTGCCTATTTACACTTCCAGCAGACCCAGCACAAATTAGCATTTACAGTAGGCTATTTGGACTCCTGCTTCAAGCCACTTAATGGAAGTCGGTCTAATATGCACTCTATTTTTTCTCCTTTTTGTTGTTCTCCACCAACTCCGAGAAGACATATCGGCTTTTTAGCTGTTGATTGCTCCACAGTGTTCACAAGCCAGTTGCTAAATATGTGTGATGTAGCAGTTAGCATACAGTACAGTCATTTAGCAGAGCTTTTTCCCTGGTAGTATATGCCTGCTGCTAATGGAGGAGTAAAACAAGACTGGACATTTGAGGCCAAAAATAAATAACAGGGAGTTGAAAGACACTAAAACACTCTGTAACACTCAGAGAAATTGCAGTCATACTTGCAAAAGAACGTAATCTAAAACAGAAACGTGTGAAAAAAAAACCTGCATCATTATTGATGACCTCTTTTGGGTATTTTCATTGCCAAATGCTACAGGTTTCACATGTTGGCACAACAGGGAATTCAATTCATAGTTTGAAGCGATAATCCCTTTTGCAAAATCAAATGCTGTATTCAACAAAAATCTCTCAACGTACAGAAAGCTCATCTCAGAAAACCAGATGGGTTGTTTGTAATGAATACTGATGTATTCATGATCTGGCATTTAAGGTAGGACATGCAGGGCAACTACATGCAGTAAATACTAAAAATGGTGCTGGTTTGATGTTGAAGGATCGACTCACAGATTGCCCTTTAATTGTCTGGTTTGGGAAATATGTGATTGCAAATATGCTCACGGCGTATCAACAATTTGTATTTAGTTTTCTTACATTTCTTACATTTCTAGAGAAAGCAAAAACAATACGATTAGATGCATACAATAAAGATCAAGAATAAATTGAATTAAGAAAAAGCAGCAACGTAGATGTATATTTTTGAAAAGGAGCACTGAAGAGCCAGTTCTGCTCAGTCTATAATCTAGACTTTAAATGAACCAGAAGGTTTTTTGAAACAAGGCAATGCTGCGATCATTTAAATCTTAAACAATGATTAAAAACCTCAGAAGTAGCCAGTGCAGAGAAGATAAGGCAGGAGTAATATGATTGTGTGATTTAACAACAGTTAGGAGTCTACCAGCAAAATGTCCTATTTCCTGCAGCTCAAATGTTGAAGAAAGCAACCGAACAAGATGAAAGCCTGACTCACCTCCTGTATGTCACTGCAAGATAAGAGAAATGTTATCACAGTTCAACCAGGTTCAACCAGTCTCTTCACCTGCAATATGCCAAGTTAGAAAAAAACAAGCTTCACATTTATACTCTCTACAAGTGTGTTTGAGAGAGCTGGAAGAAGAGCCATCTGTGTTAAGATGTTTCAAATTCCAAACTAGTGTATTTTTCTAAATTACTTATATGCGAGTACTGTGAAGTGGTGCCATGTCACTGTTGTTAAAAAAAACTTGTTTGCATACTTTTAACGAAGGCCTGGTTTCAGTCTTTCAATGTTAAGGCATATTTAAAAATATGTTGCCATCTGTTAAGGATCCTTCATGATCAGTTTTACCATCTGACAGCTCAATGGATATGTCCTTAGTGGTATTATTAACCTTCTTTCCCTTCAGGTTTACCCCTGGCAGATATATTCTATATTCCTGCATGTCGGGATGCCTTTACTCCATTTATTAATGCTGACCTGCAAGGAAGTCCTTTTAGCCTTAATCAACTGCTACTATATTTTCCATGCACACACGACTTGATCTAAAACCATATTGTTTGCAGACTTATTGTGTCATTCGTTTGAACAGAACTAAAAGTGTTTAGAAAAAAAAAGAAAGAACATTGTACCTTACAGTTTTATAATTTATGTCATGTATTTCTGACATACTATATAAATATTTTGGACCCACCTTTGCATTATGTGACTGAGGGGTACAATAAACAAACTGAAAAGTAATTTACAGACGACAGAACCTCAGTGAAAACACATGTGATAGGTGCTGTGGAGTGGAGTATAGGTGCTTTGGAGTATGCTGTGGAGTATGAAGGCCTAGTTGATATAGAAGGTCACGTCTGGTGCTTACCACTCCATGCACTGTTTACCCAGTAATTGAAGTGTTTCAGTAAGAGTGGCGGTATGGTCAAAAACAATCACACAATCATGCCTTTACAAGTGCACTATATGCATACAAAATTGTCTGTATTGTTTAATCATATAATTATATTGGAGCACATCCAATAATTATCAAAATAAAAAGTTATTTGATGCCTTTTTTTTATGGAGGAAAAGAAGCTCAAAGGATGATATATGCAGCTTCATATATATGAGTGATCTTGAGCTGCTTTGCAGGAAATGCATTGAAAATGGCTAAATGTGACTGTGGCAGCATGCAGGAGATTGCCTGCACTATTGTCAAAACCACATTGCATTTGAAAAGTTTTAAAATACTTGATCTCTTTAACTGACAGCTCTTTGATAATAAAGTTGTAGAAACATCGGTGTGTCTTAACATTTTCATGCAGCTGATGAGACCTGTTTTTTTTACAGACTGATGTCTGCGTCGAGGTTTTCTCCTCACTCTGTGTTGGTGTCAGACTGAATATGCAACACATCGTTTGATGTTGTGGCTTCATGCTATGTTCTCATTATTTTGGATGTAAAATGACACAGTGACTACAGATACATTGCAAACTGTCTGCTGTAATTGGAGGGAATTTACAGAAAGTAACATTTGTGAAACTAAGAACTGCAGGCGTGTTTTTAAATAGTGTTTTAGTTGAAGGTCATACAGGGATCTTCATCTGATTACCACAATGTTCCTTTGTCATTTTTGGTTAGTAGTTAAATACCTGTGTCTTCCACAGCAGCCGTCTTAAGTGACTACCTCTGAGTTTGTTGCTCTGTATAACTGTGAGAGTTCTGTTGGGATGCAAGGAATCTCTAAATGAATGAGACAAAGCACAGCAGTGTACTGCATTTAGCCAACTCAAGTATGGCGCAGGCAAGCCCAATATAAAACTGTACAGAAATAGGGTGACTTTTACATTTACCCTGAAATGAATGTGTTTTTTCCATTATTCAACACACTTTCGACCGTTACCTGCTATCAAAAACATATTTTATGCTGTAAAAATAACTACATTATTTTGCGGTGTTTCCACTGCTCTGCTCAACTCCACTCGCTTTTCGTACCAGGTGTATTTTTTTGTCCTACTGCCAATAGACCCTCTCAGTGAAGGGGTTATCAGCTGATGGCCTTATGGACGTTGAGGCAGAGCTCTTTCGGAGCCTTGACTAAGATGGTAATATAAAAAGTACCAGGTAATATCCACTACCTTTGCAAACCTTGAAAATCAGTCAAGTTGAGTAGAGCCGTGCCATACCATGCAGTAGGAAAGGGAGTATAACATACAGTATATACAGTGTCTAAAAATCTCTTTAAAATCAATATAGAGAAACAGAAAACAAAGATTTCGACACCGGAAATGTGTTAAAAAACATGTAGTCTGAGGAATAGCAGACCTTCATACATTCTTTGAATAATATGAACAAATAAATACATTACTTAAGAACGTGGAGACCTGAGGTCTGCTTTTAAGAATTACTACTCTGACAGTTCACTGATTCTGCTACTCTGTAAAGGTCTCTCAACCGAGATTTTAACCTTTATTGATTTCCACAAAAATTGTGACAGCCAAATGCTTCCCTCTTCCCTCTTATGGAATATAGTTTTAGAGTATGGAGAGGCCGGCTACAAATTAATGCCCAAAGCCGTTTTATCAAAATTCTACATCTGTACCACGGTGAGCTGGCGTTACCTACAGGAATATTCTCTAAGGTGATAAAAACAGCAATTTTCTTTTTTACAGACAGAAGAAGATGCTTGATTATAATTTGATACAAATCTTTTTGCATTGTTGGGCAGTTTCATCACGTTGAACTATCTTTTAAAGAATCTCATTTAATAATTAATAATGCACTGCTGTGCCTCTAAAATGTAGTTCATGTATAACTGGAGGCGTATTGTTCTCTTTCAGCAACTTCTTTGCTAAGTGTCTTTGTTTGGTCTGCCGTGATTCAGTTTTGTCAGTGTGTATATTGTTGCATATTCTTTCTACTGCCTCTGTAACTGTGCTAGCAGATGGCTATAACTCAGTTGCCTCACTGTTGAAGCATACTTACTGTTGCACTTCACACACGCCTAGAGTGCTGCTGGGAAGCTTAGGGACTACTTCACCTATCTACACAACACACACACACACACACACACACACACACACACACACACACACACACACACACACACACACACACACACACACACACACACACACTCGTTTTTGCCTCGGGTATTTGGCTGTGCTTAGCACCAAGGTTAGTTGACTGAATTGTGCACTCAAGAGGAAACCGCTCTCCAAACACCAAGGTTACCGTAATTCACCTGTTTGATAAAGAGCAAGTCGTGTGACATCTTCTGTCATTTATCGTAACCCATTTAACAAAGGTTGTACTAACATGTTTGTCAACCATCTTCTCTACCTGCACCGACACACCAAATGGATTACGTCGCCTGTGTAACCCTGCCCAATCAACACCTGCTCCAACTGCTGCTAGATGACCACTGAGGAAACGGTCTCTGAAGGTCTAATTAATCACAATCACAACCAGTGAAACAAATGAGCCTCCAGGCGTACTTCCCATGATTGAAAGTCTTTGAGAACTTCTATCATGTCCTTAATCTAATCACAGTGTTGTCCTATCAAGCGGCACTTCCCCTCTGCTACAGCACTGAAACTCAACACTGTGTTGAATGTGCCGAGTTGAAGTCATTCCCCCTCAGGCTTGTCCTGTTTGCTGTGCGCTGTTCTGTCATCTTGGATGTTGGTTCACTTTTGATTTAGTATTTTTCTCTTGAAAACAGCTAGGTCCTTGTACTGTGTGTAAATGATTGATATGGATGGATTATCATAGGAAAACAAGATTTACTTTAGAAAAATGTTCCATTGAATACATTATTAGCAATTGTACACAGTACCTCACCGTTTAGAGCAAACAATTTAAAACCAGACTGGAACAACCATGAACTGGGCCAAAGGTATTGGTACCTTCTGCCCTGCATATTCCTTAAATTGGTTAATGATAATGGCTAGAGATTGATACCACTTCCCTAACTGGTTCAGCTTTTTGCCATGCATTAAATGGTTGGCAGAATGGGATTAACTGGTAGGCAAAATGTGTAACTTTTGGAAAGAGAATAGCGGCCCTGTTTCAGCACACCACCAGGAACACAAGTAACTCCCTCTTTTCAGCTCTTTCTGTATATTATCACACAAACCTCCCAAAAACTCTTCACCCTATTATCTCTTGATTTTTTGAATATAAACAATTAGCCTATAATAATTATTATAATTGGTCGCTTTATAAATCACTCTTTGACCAATGAATGGTAATTGTTTCCCTCTCAGTGTAGCAGATAGCAAACATTTGTTGCAGCAGCTACGGAGCAACATAACCATTCATTTAGAGTTGTGTTTTCAGTCGGGCTTTAACAATGCTCAGATTTTCTTAAATTGAGCTTCAGTGTTGGGGTCAATATAAACAAGTCCTCTTCACCACATGTGTAAGAAAGGCTTTGCATGTTTTATTTCTTACAGGATAGAAACCCTGTAACCAACACAATAGTTTCCTTCAACTTCCAAAGACATTAGGTGTGTGTTTCTTTTCAGAAGCAGTTTTTTGTTGTCCTAATGTAATCCCTGCCTCCATATTGTTGTTTTAGTTCTTCCCCGACTGTCTGTTTGTCATTGCATGTAAAAACAATCTGCTCATAAATATTAATCTCCCCCAATCTGCCTAAAACACATGCATACTTCATACACACAAACACGCACACATGCACACATTAACCTTGTCTTTGGCGTGAGTGTCGCTGAGCACTCAAAGCCTTTTTTCTTTTACCTCTTTTATTCATGTAAGGCTCCTTTTGTTTGTGTTCCTTTCTCACTATTTAATTCCTTCTAAACTTTGAAAAGGGTATTAGCTTCCACATTTTAGCCTTTGTCATGTTCTCAAATTTGATATTGAAATATGAATTTAAAATAGCTTCAACAAAAACCGAAGAAAAAACCCAGATATGACACATATTTAATTAAAGGGGGAGAAATAATTATAATCAATATTTTACTTGCTTGAATTTCATTCTGAAAACGATAAAACAACTGTTAATTATATTTATAAGCTGAAATAATGTGGCTACATAATGAAATGTGTCCCTTTTTTAATTGTTGTATTTCTTCAATATGCTCCAGGGGATATGTGCATTAGATTTTAACTAAATTATTAACGGATGATACCAGCACCAATTTTGATTAGAATTCATTTCCTGGTGACATGTTCCTCTTTAGACATTTTAATTAACAATAATCATCCATGGCATGTAATTCAGTTATACTCAATCCTTTTCAATTAGGGTATGTTTAGTTTTTTCTTATGAAATCTCTTTCTAGTAGTGTATATTGTATAAATGTTAGCTTGTTTTTTCGATACAGTTCTGAAGCAAAAATAATAAATCTTACTCTTGTCAGCAATCTTAGTACTCATGAAATAATATTCCAGAGATTTCCCTGGTTACCACAAACAGCCTTTCACCCACACCCCCATATGTTCACAGATGATAGATACCACTGTGCTTCTCAATAACACTAAAGCTCTACAAAAGCACTGCAATATTCAGACTTACTGCAGCACTGCATAATGTTCCAATACGTACTAAAGCTCAATGAATTGACTTTTTGAAATGACAAACCTGGGGGAGATTTTGCACATTTAATTTGCAATGCAAAAGACAAAACAATCAGTGACATTTGAAAGCTAGAGTTAGACTGGAATCATGCAAGTGCGGTTGAGGTAAATTATTTTATATTATTCAAGAAACTATCGACTTTATATACTTTAATTTGCATGAAAACCACTTGCCTGTGGGTAAATCTCCCCGACTGTTAAGCTCAGCTCACTCAGAAGTTTGCCTCTGAAGTGCATTAAGACCTCTTGGAAGCAGGACAGAATTTTTAACAGATGCCAACGTTGTTTTATGGAGTCTGGACATGAACAGAGTCTATCAACAAGCACCACAAAAAGTAATATACTATGTGTCACACCAAATGTGTGTTTGTTAGATGTCTCTCTGCTCTGAGTGCTGTCAGTGCTGTTTAGCTATATAATGAGTCAGCCCTGTTCTAGTGCATAAACACTCACTGTTTTAGTTTACTTTCTCCAAAGAAAATCACTTTATTAATTATGAAAGAAAGCTCGTGTGTGTATATTGCGATACTTTCAGGTAAATTCGTTTTATTTTCTCTGCGTCGGTCGAATAGCAATGTCAGCTACAAAACATCCCACCAACTGCTAGTAGGGATCTTTTGTTTTGGTGACACCAGAGCTTCTCGTCCTTTGACAGTATGAACTTCTGGTGTTTCTGTTAATGGACCGCCTATCAGTCTCTGGAAATAAAAGGCCACCCTTCACCTGCTAACAAAGCTACATTCATCACGGTGATTATATTAGGGATATCATTTTTTTACATCACTTTAATATCACCTTACGCAAACCCTGTGCTTTAGAAAGATTGTCCTGGAGACATATTCATGCTTTTTTTGTCTTCCTGTGCCTCCTAGAGACTCCAAGGAAGGGAGAGGACAGTCAGACGGACACATCGTTCTCCGACTCATCGCTGTTCGCTCATTGGGGTCAGGAACTCGGCCCGGACAACCAGCGGGTGGCATTGAAGATGTTCCAGTACTACGGATACAACGGCTACCTCAGTGATCGACTCTCTTTAGACAGGCCAATCCCAGACCTCAGGCCTGATGGGTAAGACTGCAGGTAGAATGGTGCACAACACCTACATACATGCTACCATAGAGTCGCAGTATAAATGACCCTGTCATTTAGTCATTTGTATTTTTCTCTGATGCTTTCATTGCTTTCTTGTTAAACTGATGGGTCGTGTCTTCACATAACATACAAGTAGTTGTGGGCAATATGATTAATTAAATCCTCTATCACAGTATAAATATATTATGATAGCAATCGATTATAATATGATATAATTATGATTGGGAAATTAAGGACGTACTACATCATATTAATGATAAAAACAAATCTACGGTCGTGCAAGAGGTCTTGTTATTCTGTGCTTCAAGTGAAAGGCTGCACTCAACATGATGACAGGCTTATAATGACAATGCTGATATCAAGCAGGCATTGTGTTTTATATCATGTTCACCACCTTAGTGTTGCATGTGAGCTTATGAACATTTGCTAACAAACACAAACTGCAGCTGAAGCTAATGGGGATGTCATTAGTTTTGAAGTATTTACTAGGATGTTGACCCGATGATGGCGATAGATCAACATACAGTAATCACACTAGTGATTAAAATGTATCCAGAGGGAGAATGTGAACTTTTAATTTGAATCCACAACCGATTTTCCCCCTGTGGACAACTACAATTGGACTGCTAGACCGACCGCATGGTGTGCTAGCTAAAAAGTCATGGGGTCATTCAAGCCTTTTTTTTAATCTTTGTTTATTTGCCTTTTTTTGTCAGAATTTCAGATATAAAACATTGAGTATAATTTCCCAGAGCCAATTTCTTGTGTACACATTTTCTTTATTCAATCAACAGTCAAAAAAAGATTTTGCTAACTATATATAATAATAATAATAATAATAATAATAATAATAATAATAATAATAATAATAATAATAATAATAATAATAATAAATTCCCCTCTTCTCTCTATCTGATGAGCATTAACTTTCAACTTCTGTCATACATAAAGGCAAGTTTAGAGCACATTCAAAGCACTTTGTGGTTTCCTATCAAACACATATGTGTCTAATTGAAATCGGACCACAGCATTAAGCACATTATCGCTGCTTAGAAAACTATATTTTGTTGTAGAATTAATTAAAGAGTGACTTTTATTGTACCGATATCTAACTCAAACCCCTGCGGCCAGCTGAAGGTGGCAGGAAAAAATGTTTGTTTCCTCAGCAGCCTGTAAATTAATATTTTCAAAGCCGTGTGCAATTATTTGTGCACTCTGGGCACTTTGGTTAATCCCTGGACGAAAAGCAATCCTGTAAAGTCAATATACCAAAGTCTTTACAGAGAATTGCTCACACCACATCGGCAATCTGACTCTGTTTTCAGCACAGCTCTCGTGTTCACATGTTACAGGAGCGCACAAAGTGACATCCTGGTGTAAAGGTTCACACAGTTCATCGATCTTCAGGGTATTTTTCTCAACTGCACATTGCTCAAATCCTGTGAGACCACTCCCACTCATGCTGGCTCTGTAAAAACATCCAAAACTGTCCTGGGGGATACACATTTTAGCATGCATTTCCTAAAAGTAGTAATCTCGGCATTCTGTGAATCCAGCAGGCATTTGGCAGCGTGGTGTGGTTACAGCATGGGGATTACAATATATTTTACAGGCAGGACTAAAAACTGTTAAAATGTCACAATGCTTACCACAATTCACTTTTTACAATTAAATCACATGGTCATTTCAAAGGATTATTATTGGGAGCTTGCCCCAGATTTTGTTACCACAATCTTCATTGTGTTATTGAGGAAGAAAAATTATTTGTGTCATTACACACAGAAAACATTATGATTTCCATGTCAAAGGCTGTAAATTAAACTCAAATGGAAATTGCCTGCAGCATTAGTCATATTTGTATAGCTTCCTTTTTCTTCATTTCCAGGAAACGGGTATCAGTTTCCTCTTGAGAGAAGAAGCTGAACTCCTTTTTCACAATTAAAATGACAGCAAGTGGAGGCAGTAGCAAAAGAGATAGGTTAGATTAATTCTAGAACCCAACCACACATCCAATTATATATTCCTCCTAAACCAAACTGCATTCCAGGTACACCACTATTGCAGTAGCAGCCTTATTGTTAAATATCCAAATATCTGCTGGACATTAACTAATGCCAGTCTTACATTTATACTTATAATGTCTTAAAAAAATCTCCTGCTATACACCGCAAGTGGCTGGGTTAGCATAACATCTGCCATCAACCTGCTACCATGTTACCCTGTTATCCTACAGACAAAACCATGCCTTACCATTTGTTTTGTGTCTGTCCTCCACAGGTGTCGGAACCTCACTTACCCTTTAAACCTCCCTCAATTGAGCATCGTGTTCATTTTTGTGAATGAAGCCTTTTCCGTCATCCTGCGGTCCATCCACTCTGCCATCAACAGGACGCCCTCCCACCTTCTCAAAGAGATAATCCTGGTGGACGACAACAGCAATAACAGTAAGAGGCATCATTTAATAATAAAGCCATTGACCTCTCGTTAAAGCCTCCCCTCTAACAGCCAGTTGTGGTAGCTTAGCAACCATCACTAGGCACTGCAGGCCTGTCAGGCTCTGGATTTCTAAACATGATGTAGTGCTGTGCGTGGCTGTAGCGAGAGATATACTCTGCATCCAAACACTTGTGGGCCCTTTTTATGGACTTTCCTTAACCAAAAACTCAAGAGAAAAGTGAATTAAGGGATTAAATGGTGTGTTTATATGCTCTTACGTAAAATGCTTTTACTAGTCCGGCTAATTTTTTGGCTACATACAATAGTAACCTAACCCAGTGATACCTCCGTTACAGAGAAGCATAATAACTATTATTTTTGCTTTGACAGATTATATGAAGAAAAAAACAACCTGCCTAGGGATCACCCAAAGCTTCTTAGGTCGCTAAACTGCCTTTTCAGTATTACAGACAACCATGCACCAACACATAACAAACAGCATCAATCAATGAGTAAAAATAAATAGTAACTCATGACCAATCAGATTAGTCTGGGACACCCACACCCTGTTTATGCTAAGCACATTCACTGTGTAGTATTTCCCAACTGCAGTCCTGGATTATTTCATTGTGTTTCGTCTAACATGAGCATTTATTTGCTGCTCTTTGTTGAATTTTAGGACCAGATTGTTAAAAAATTTGACAAACCCCAAGTTTTGATTAGTGATAGACCAATAAACAAATATTGACGTTGTTAAACATGATTTGGGCGTTGCCCACAAAGGGGCACATTAATTATGACTATGGGAGTGTATTTTGAACTTGTACAGTAGTGTCGATAAATAAAAATACAAGAGTTATGACATTTTTGAATAAAATATTTAAAGATGGAAATCCAACCATCCAAGGACGTCGTTTGAAACAGTGACCAGTCAACAAAAAAGTAATAATATAATGATAAAAACATTGTTGCATGCATTGTGTTCTCTTTCTGAGGACAGAAGGTTGTCTTTATGTTCTTGAACAAAAGTCGTTCATATTCTTAAACATGTTTGTTTTACTGATCACGATCGTTGACACTGAATTTAATGTACGGGAGGCCATACTGAATCTGGTCCCCCCGCCTATACTTTACATTTCATTGCCTCGTGTTGGAAATGTATATGTGATATTGACCTCCACATTCATCTAATGTTTTTAATTAGAGGCTGTGTTTACTGGATTTAATCGATGAATCTCACTAATTAGCTGCAAAGCCAGGAAATAAGCCCAGAGGCAGATAACAAAACAGCAAGGTGATGAAGTGTTTGTACATATCTCGTCTGCATTTGCAACACTAATTCCTAAATATGCATGCATTGAAATTAGTACAGACAGACAGGTTGAAAAGATATCCAGTTTATGCTGACAATATATAACTGCTGAGCTCTGTTCAGTTGTTAATACTGAAATGACTGATGAGATAACTGATGGGTGACTTTACTGTGAGGCAGAAGCAATAGGCTTGAAGTCACCTGTGAAAAGTGGACGTGGTAATTTACTACATTGCAACGGCAGAAAGCAGGCTATAAAAAGGTAATGATATGGTTTCAAGGTCATTTATAGGCAAAACACTTTTAAATGGGCTGCGCTTCTTGTAACCAGGTCTGAGACTGCCATTAAGGGCAATCAACATTGGAAATACAAGCTTTGAGAAGACTCCGTTTACCAAAGTCAATAATGCAAACACGCAGCATTGCCTGTAGCCTGATGGGACAGAATAAAGATATTGCAATATGTCATGGTAACTTACCTCAATCGCTGGAATGCAAATAATGACTGTCCCTAGGTTCGTATTGACAAGGAAGTTGAACTTATTTGTTAAATAATGTAAAGCTGAAAACCCTGTGGTTTTCTTCCACTGGCACATTATTAGATTATTAGCTCACATCCCATAAACATTCATATTTAATCACATAATCAAGCGCTAGGGAGAAGTTGCCTTTAGCTTCTTCAGGGACCCAAGTCACGCATTGACATTTTGCTGATGGCATTTCTCCCTGTTTGCCTGAGCACTCTGTCACACTGCGTCTGATAGGCCTGGTGTTATCGTTATCACCACGACTGTGAATCTTATCTGTGCTAAATGTCGTTAGCCCGTTGACCTGTGATGTCATCTTCCACCGCTAACCTCCTGGGCATCCTGATCTTTACATTAGTCATCCGCCACTGTCACAGCTCACCTCCGAGAGGCATTAGCATGCAGGAGGACGTGTAGCCATCAAGGGGGAGAAGGGCAAATTGACCCAGCTGATTTCTCCCTAATTGGATAATGTCCCATGCCGTGGCTCGAGAAAAGGCTCATCTTTAAGAGCGGGGTTTTGAGAAGGGCTTACTTGGCTGTCGGAGGACTAATGATTTTAAACTTAAATAATACCACAGTCTCGAACATAATGTGAGAGTAAATGACGGCACCCAGGATTTGATACTGGAGTGGTAGAATCTCTTGAGGAAAAGTGAGTCTTACTCAGATATATTAAACACAGATTTTAACAGCCGCTCAGTTGTGAAGTGAGAAACGCTGGAGTGCAAACTACACAGTAAGTGTGAGGCCTGTATCCATGACGATTTGCCATCTGCTGTGAGAGAGCCTGTGTGCTGATAAAAGTGTTTATTTCGAACATGCATGAAGAGAACATACAGTATTCAAGGCAAGGACGAGTTCAGTTCAGATCAGAGGAGGAAAGCGTCTGAGTACATTTACTCAAGTACTAGTACAACCTTGAGCTTCTTGTATTTTACTTGAGTATTTCCTCCTTTTTCTAATTTATACTACTACTCCACTACACTTCAGAGTTAAATGTTTCACATTTTGGTTCACTACATTAATATGAGTAATTAAGTAATCGTACAAATTCAGATGTTCATTGTAAAATAAAATCAGCAAATAAATGATGTTTTATTAAAGATTGAAATAAGATCAAACATTGGTCGGGGAAATATAGATCAGGGTAAAGTCATAACAAATGATCCCCGATTTACTAGCTGAAACATTTAATTGCACATTAATGTCTCAATTATTATACAATACTATAATACATATTGTTCTATGCTGTATCAGGAGTAGGTTTTTTTTGTATAGTGATATACAGACAGTTATTAACTAAAGGTCAATGAGCAACAGGTTAAAAATCAAAACAAACTAAAGCCCATTCATCAATCAGATGTCCCTTGCTTGGTTTTGCAGGTAACTTCAAGTAAGACAGAATTAAACCTCAACACACATGAAGGGAAGCACCGAAAGGATTGTTTATCCATGATCCACTTAAAAACTTGATTTTAATACAGAAATGTTAATAGCATACTGGATTGAGAAAAACAATATCCATATGTAGTTAAACACAATCTCATAAAAAAAATTCCTTTGTTATATCACACTGAGGATAGGATAGAGGTTGGTTTTAAATGAATATTCACCATTGTGCAGCTCACCATTCACTTTGCTTTTATCTTCTGAGAAAAACCTTTATATATATTACTGGATTAACTTCCTGAGCTCACAGCGATGTTAGAAACCTGTTTGCTTGTTCCAGTCCAACTCCATCGCAAAGCCCATTGCTTTCAGCAGAGCTACCTGAAAGATTGATGGCTGTTGGCCATCAGCCATTCTTAGTGTAATGAACTGTGCTTTATTATGATTTGTTGTGAGGCATAACACACCATCATTTTTATTTTCAATTCACGCATCAGAATGTTTTAATTATTGATGGATTAAAAGTTATTACATATACAGTAATGCGTTTGAACATCAGCAGCAGCTGCTCGCATGAGTAACAAGCATTCATTAGCCAGAATTTAGAGTCCAAAGTGAAGAGGTGTTTGCTTTATATGATGCTTAAGCTTGAATTAGTACAAGTAAGTGTTCCTTAGCCCTGACTTTGATGATCCAGAGTAGCTCTGCCCCATCATGGATATCTAATCAAGGGCATTGGAAGTGTGCTGATTGCAATTATCAGAGAAGAAAAGGAAGTTAACCAGTGCTGGCTTAATGCAGACACAGTTCATTTTTTAAGATGTTCTTTGACTGCAGTGAAAAAAAAATGTTTAAAGGCTAAATCCCAACACATTTGCTTGAATCACAATTCTTGCTTAAATGTTGTGATTTGAGAAATGATTTGAAGATGAATTTTCTTTATATTTTTTTATTGACTTTTGGACTTTATAATCAAAACGTTATGGAATTATTTTTATCACAAGTCATTAATAATCCTACACATCTGCCCCTGGGATCAAATTCTTCAAATTCTTAATATTAACAATACTAGCCTACTCTTTATCTGAAGCTTTTCAGAACTACCAGATCTTAACACAATGCATGATGTTTCCTATTTCATGTTGCATGCTGAATATATATATTGAGTATAATTCTGCTCCTGGTGATAAATAGCAGCATTTTTCTGAGTTTCATGGACTAGCAGCCTCAGACACTTTGATGTATTTTTTATTAAGTATTTGTATTATTTCCCTGGCTGACTCATGAGGTCAGTTTTCAGTAAGTGCAAGTAATTGAACAACGTTAAGTGTTCTTGTATCCGTGGTGTTTTGGGCTAAAGTTAGAATATACTGTAATTTAAAGGTACCCTGTGGATTGTGGTTTACCTATAGCTATATGGAGCAATGCTTTTATAAGCAGTTCTTCATTGTATTTTGTATTGCTGTAGATACATGTATTTATAAAGCATACACATGATTAATGAAGACATAACAGTTGACTTTAAAACAAATTTTCCTTGACATAAGAAATCCGAAGTGTTCATTCTGTGCTCGGTGTATTGACTCTTCATAATTCAATGTTCATTTGCATTGTTATTAAGAGAAAAACCACCTGAAAAAGTTTAACCTTCACTTTTTACTAAAATAAACTGTCTTAACATGTAATTGAAATAAGATACAAAAGAGAGTTTATCTATATCTACACTATACTCATTCATATATGAATGTGACCCTACAGTGTTTCTCCTCTTAAGTAGTACTTTTACTGGTGGGTAACTGCAAGTTTAAAGGTCTCCTATTATACTGTTTCTCATCAATATATTATAGGTCTCAGATATATACAAAACATGTCTCTGAATGTGTTTGCCTCCAAATACCAAACCGATCGTGAGTGGCAGCATCCCATAATCCCCTCTGTTTCAGCCCTGTTTCAAAAGTGCTGATTCTCTGTCTGTTACTTTAGATGAAAATAAGGAGCCACTCCCCACGCCCCTCTGAGAGATATCTGGTTAAAAAGAACACAATGGTGCTCTAGGAGGAGATTCAGGTGATAAGGTGGCGGGTGTTACCTTGGTTGGTGATTGGCTAATGGTTACACAAGCCATAAAATCGTTAGGACATCATAAAGTGGCCAAAATCTGATCAGCTCATTTTCAGACAGGTTTTTATATAAATGGATCAGGACAAAAAGTGAAAAAAAAATTTTTTTCCTGAAACGTTCAGAATCTCTTTACACAGAGGGGACACATGTTTATGTATAAAAGACGAAAAAAAAGTGGAATTTCCACAATAGGAGACTTTTAAGACAAAAATATTGAAATAAACATTAGCAAGAGCTGTTGAGCATCCTGACATTACACATACAGTATGGGCAGGGCTCGACATTATAAATGGCCCGCTTGCCCGGAAGCACTATTTAGACACCCCGGGCTAGCATAACGTACTTTCCACTTGGCCGCTCGGGCCACTAAAAATATTGCTTTAAAAAAAAGAATTGTCCTGTGGTATTGGTATTTTGACTTGCAATTTAGTTAAATTGTTTCGTTTATTAACGCTACAACATAGCGTTTTGTGAGTCGGTTGTTGCTGTTGGGTGAAAAGCAAACAGCTGTTTGCTGCGGAGCGCAGCGCGAGCAGGCTCCCGTGAGCAGGAGTGCGCTCCTTCACTACAGACTATCGTGCCACCTAACCATTCGCCAAAATGTTTTTAATACCAGCGGTAACCGGCCAAGCGCCGAAAACAATCTTCAAATAAAAGAAAGTCACCGGAGGAGTTAAAGGAGAGTCACAGGGAGTATGAGAAGAAGAGGGAGAGAACGTTTCAGCCAGCTTGATCGATGGAGTTGGCTTCTAGTGGTGCAGTGACGCGTCCTAAAACCCTTTTTATAATCTATCGATTACATTTATGATTCGAAAATTATAAAAGTAGGGTAGACATGTGGAGATTATCCGGCTGAACAAAACGTGCATTCATCAAACAGGTTTGTTTTCCACAGATCTTATTTCCAGCTATTTTCCAAAACCCTGTGGAGAAATCCCATTGCTTTTTGTCGAGGGAACCAGCAGCTTACTTCCTGGTTTTAGGACGAATCACTGGCTGCACCTCTCAATATGATGCCAATATAAACAAGGTATTCTGTCGGCTCTGTATATCAATGCCGACCTATGCTGACAAGTAAGTGAAGAATAGAAAATATAAAAGGTATTGGCTATAGGGAAATGTCCCAGCAGTTTAGGATAATGAAGGTTCTAATCTAATCTATTACATAGCCATTACATTTCTAACTCCTAATGACAGGGAGGCAGAAAGCGCATTATACAAATGATAATACTCATAATAATAGCAGACATTTTTTTTAAATGACCACAATATCATTATTTTAATAAACCAAATCTGAACAATTGAGGAAAATGAGGAAGAACTGATGATTCAAATGTTGTAGTACAAGTAGTAATGTAGTTAGTGCATAAATTACTATTGCAAAACATCTGTCAAATATAATTTTCTTCATTATAAGTCGATTTTCTTTTGGACGAATGCTCCGGGCCAGTGGTTACAATTGTGGGGCCAGTGATAATACAAGTCCAACCGCCCAGAGGGCCAGAGGCATTTTACCCTTAATGTCTACCCCTGATGGGTGAGAATAATTCATGCTTTCCCTACCTCTGTCGGGATTGCCGTTGAAAATATATGAAGTAAAAATATTTATATGATATATCTTTGCATTTTAAATTGAATTTCACTGTGGTGGATGCACTGATTGATATGTGCTGCGAGGCTTGTATATAGGGAACAGGTGCCAGGTGGTTGCAGCAAAGGAGAAAATGTTGCTCTGCCAACTTTGTGATGGGACTGTATGGGCTGTTCATGTGTTGGAAAAGAAGTGCTGCTTTAATCATCTTTTGTGCAGTTGATCAAAGATACAGATACAAACTTAAACAATACACCCAATGCTGTTTGTTAGATAAAACCTTTCTAACATAACTTTTTCACAATTTTGTTTTTATCCTGGAAAAACCAAACTATATTTTTGTATCATAAATCGACTCACCCTGCCTCTAAGAAGCCAGACGCAGCAGGATTTCTCAGCGGCTGTTTCTATGTACTTGGATCTGCTCCCTATTCTCTTTAAAGTCCACCGATAACGGCGGTTAAAAGTGAAATAGTGAAAACGAAGCAAGAGGTGATCTATACAAGAGAGGATGAAACGCAGTGCTGATGAAAGTGTTATCGCTTTCCATCTTTATTTGGCTGATAGTACATTGTAAAGTTGTGATAGAGTTGTGGTTTTCATCATTCATTTGTTGACAACTCATAGCCGCCTCCAAAGTGTTGTTTCATATCAAGAAAAGGGGACCAGCCTTGGCTTAATAAATGTTCTTGTTGAACCAGAATGCAAACCTATAATATATTGCTGTAATTTACTGTATTCTAGAGAAAAATGTGCTGAAATATTGCTTCAAATCATAACTTATGGGGAGAACTAGAGGCTTGTTTTTCATAGAAGTAGCACTGACTATTTCCCTCTGCATGGTATATGACTCACCACAACATATAACTCAGGTAATAATGGAGGTAAACTCAGGAGCCGGACGGACTCTCGCCATCTTCATCCTTGTTTTGAAAAGCATTTCAGGCTACGTCCTCAATTTTGCAATATCCTGTTATGACTTGTACGCCCCATGGAGGTCTGCATTGCTGTCTCAAGCTGCTGCCTCTTTGGTCTAGTGATCAAAGTGGTGAAGCAGTGAGTACTTTTGGCTTCCTACCAATGAAATACCGCCCACTGTGAGAGGACATGACGACGTCCTGTGGGTGGAGGTTTGCTCAGAAGTGCTTTACTCACCTATCCCATGGTGGATCCTAAAAACCTCTTCAGATATTTATTAACGATTCACATGTGTGTTTTTCAGAAGAGCTCAAAGAGAAGTTGCAAGATTTTGTGTCTGAGACCAACAGCCAGCATCCAGGATTCATCGTGTTGGTGCGTCATACTAAGCAGGAGGGTCTGATCCGTTCCAGAGTGAGCGGGTGGAGGGCCGCTACTGCCCCAGTGGTCGCCCTGTTTGATGCCCACGTCGAATTCAACGTTGGCTGGTGAGTCACTCGCAGCGAGTGCGGCATGAGGTCAACACCAGAGCGTGCTTTTTGAGTCATATCCCTCTGTGTGGGTTTTCAACAAATAATTTCATTTAATAACAAAGACTGTAGCTTGGCTCTTTTTATACTGACTGTATTTTGTATATCTGACGCAAGCATTAATTCAATATATGTATATACACAAAGAATACACTCTGCACAAGATCGCTTATCTGCCAGGCTACTCATACTCCGGCGCATACCTTTGCACTTCCCAAATCTGTCATAGAAACTTCTAAAGGCCTCATTGTACGGATATCTCATTTTAAATGTGTAAACTGTATCTAACTGGTTATTCGTTTTCTTTCCAAAAATGAAGCTGCAGCATGAAGCAATTTTTATTCGCTTTGCATAATATATAGACATTTTATTTATTGGGATAAACCCCTTGAGATGCACCATCTCGTTTTCAAGGGGGTCCCGACAATAGCAACAACTTACAGACATACATAAACAAAAAGACAAAAAGCAAAACATGTCAAACAAGACAAACCATGCACAGTCTGATAAGTACAATTTAAGTAATACATACAATCATTACAATCATTACAATTTGAGAGACAGTCGAGCCGATCAGTTTCATCAATATCAGTTTCATCAATAACAAGTGCAGACCAGTTGAAAGTGAGATAACAATGCATGTTTAAATATACCCAATGATGCAAGAGATCTAATAGCAGCAGGTGAAGTATTCCAGTCTGTTGGGAACATGAACGCTCTTCTGCCAATCAATTTTTTTGCAGAGGGGACAGAGAAATAAATCTGGACAGAATGTCTAACTTGATGATTTGACGAGTATGGTACAACATACTGCTTTAAATAAGGGGGATAGTTAAGATAAATGCATTTAAATATCAGCTGAAGCCAATGCGTGTGTCTTCTTACATTTAATGAAGGCCATTTAAGTTGGTTATACATTGTGCAGTGATGTATACGAGAAGGACAACCAAGAACACATTTGCATAGTCTATTGTAGGCTATGTTGAGTGGAGCAAGATCTGATGTATGTGCATTTTGGTAGACAACATCACAATAGTCCATAATCGGAAGAATAAGTTGAGAAGCAATTCTCTTACGGACACTGAGCGTAAAACAATTGCGAGAGCGGTGTAAGACACTGATTCCGTAATTGACTTTTTGTATTACATGCTTTATATGTAGTTTAAATGAAAGTTCAGAGTCTTGCCATATACCAATATATTTAAAGCTATCAACTTTATGCAGAGAAGTGCCATCCTTCTGATATTTGGATTTTCTAAACTTTGGACAGACATAGCTGTTTTTTTTGTCTTAACCTGTCCTCTTCTGCTAATAGTCTCCTTGTTGTGGCTTCATGTTTATCATACAAACATAAGAGTGAAAACAATTTTTTCGTATCACTCTCAACAAGAAATACAATTGGCTTAATTCCCTAAATGTAGAACTATTGATTAACATTTTCATATCTCATTACATTTGTATAGTTTTTTAGATGAAAAACATCACACACTGTATCATGCATGTTTTCCATGTTTTAAAGGCATAAAACACTTTGATCACTTTGTCAAAATGTAGATGAAATGACCTTGTGTGTATTTCATCTTTTATCACTTCATATTTCAATTAGAAAAATGACCATTAACATATCAGATGGGAAATAATGGTTTGTCAGTCTAACAAATTGGATTGAATTAATGATGAAATTGGTTTCTAAAAAGTGTCCTCACTCATGAGGCGTGATCTCCAAGGTAACTTTGAAAGCCTGTCAAAACCTCTACTCAGTTAAATGTATTTTCTCTTTCCGTATTTGAAGGGCTGAACCCATTCTGCAGAGAATTCAAGAAGACAGAACCCGCATAATCTCCCCATCATTTGATAACATCAAGTACGACACGTTTGAGATTGAAGAGTATCCGCTTTCGGCCCAGGGCTTTGACTGGGAGCTGTGGTGTCGCTACCTTAACCCACCCAAATCCTGGTGGCACAAAGGCAACAAGAGCGCACCAATCCAGTGAGTGACCAGCTGTCTTCGTAGCCTGAATGAAATGACAAGATTTTATGTTATTGTTTAACTTAAATGTAAACTAACCAAATGTCAGGCCTGCTGAATGGGTAATTCATGCAGCATTCATGAACAAATTATATGTTGAACAACGACACATTTCTCTTCTTTCCCCTGTTACTATAGAAACCGTGCCAAGATAATATTACCTGCATAAGAGAAACAAAACTGATTTTCATATTCTTAAACCCCCCTCAGGAGCCCTGCCCTGATAGGCTGCTTCGTGGTGGATAGGCTGTACTTTGAGGAGATCGGTTTGCTGGATGAGGGGATGGAGGTGTACGGAGGAGAAAATGTGGAGCTGGGCATCAGGGTGAGTAATAATGTCATCCCTCGAGGCCATGGGCCATTGTTCATCTAGGTAATGTGTGGGGAATTAACTATGATAATGATACTTAATGGTTGTTGGGAGCAAGGTCACGAGCCTCATTGTCTTTTTTTAATGTAAAATATTCATCTAAAAAATGAGTCCCTCTGCTGCGAGCTAAGTGGTCACTGCAATTAAGAAAAGGTGTAAAGGTAGGATAATCAATAAAGAAGTGAGAAGTATAGCATCAACAAATGTTGAATATGCAGCCAACTTGAATGGAATTAATCTTCACAGCTCCATCATGACTATAGTAATACAGCTGAGCACTGTAGTTTTAAGCAAACGTTACTCAAACATCAGTAAATTGTGCCTTAGTTTGGAACTATTTTCAGAGGCGGATTAATATGCATTTGGTGGTGTAGTGAGTATTTACTGCATCAGGACAGTGTATGATTAAGTCAAAGCTCTCTTAAATAAAGTACCCAGGGCCAGGAAATTATTAATACTGAGGTCAAGAGTCCTCCTAAACTGCACTCAACTCTCTTTTTACTATTAGTTTTATTATCAAACGTAGTTATATTATATTTTTTGGGTTAAAATACTATGACAAAGCCCTCTCCACACTACATCTGTAACTAGGATCATTGTTTTTTGTGTTTTTTGTCTCTTCATGGAGTTTGTTGACACTGAAACATATAGAATAACACATAACAGGGTACAGTGATGTTATATCAATGTTAACAGGCTTTGAAAGGAACAAGTGAATACAGCAGAGGAGATTATCTCAGCAATGTACCCCGAACGCAGTGTGACGTCCTCTCTCTTTTGTAGTGTCAGCTAAAATAAATCATCTCTACTAATTCATTCTGAGTGATCTCCTTCATCCCCTGGTGACCCCACTGAAGCACAAGGGGGAGTAGTCAGTGTTAACAGTCATTGTTACTGTTAGCAGTGATGTGTGAAGAGAACCTCGAGGTTGTTCAGCGTGGATAGAAACACTGTGTCAGTACTAATGCTGCGCTGCTTTCACATGCTATACTTAATTTGTACAACATCACCAGCTCGGACTTGATGAAAATCAGCAGTTGCTGGGTTAGTTCAGCAGTACAACGTGCAGTAGGGTGCACCCTCTTATTGGATTAGTTAGATATTGTTTGTTTTTGTTAAGTCTTATTTTTTTTAAATGCTATTTTCATGCCAGATGACTTATTTCCAATGGTCACATCTCCGAAAAACTAAATCTTTTAAAGAGGCCATGTTGTGCTTTTCTGGGTTTTCTCTTTTCTGTAGTATCTTTTATGGGTCTTGTGCAAGTAAATGGTCTGCAAGCGCTAAAATCCCAAAGTTCCCTCCAGAGGGAGTTTCTTTACCACACACTACCCCCCCCCCCCATGCCTCGATTGGACTCCTTGTTCAATTTCGTAACAAAGTGATATCACTATGTAACACTTGCGCTTCTATTGGCCAGCGCTCACACATCACATTGCAGCTGAGGGGCGGGACATCTCTAAGCGGTTGACTAATCACAACCTCGCTACTGACTCAGATGCGATCATCATTAAACAAGGGAGATTAGTACTGTAAATCATTGTCATCCGAATTAATGTGCCTTATAATATCCCTGGACACATTGATGATTTTTGTTTTTGCAAATATTATAAGCCCTATTTATATAAACAGATAAATCGTTGCTTCATAACACTGTATGTATGATGTGTTTTGACTTTAGTGGTACTATCCATGTTGTTTACTTGCTTGGTTTTGTTTGACTAAAGGAACTTGCCCTAGCCTGAAGGTAAGTGCAGTTTAGAGTTCAACAATGTTTTGGAATAAGAGGGTGACGCAGTGAGCCAAGAGCTACGAGACTGGAGGACTCTGGCTTGGCCTCAGATTAGCAGTCCCAGAGAGCCCGGCTCCAGCAGGGTCTGTCTGTCTGTGTGTCTGTCTGTCTGCAGTGTATTGGTCATGCCTGCAGACCACCTGCCAGCACACAGACTGGCTGCTGACGGATCCTCAGAGACAAACTCAAACCAGGCCAACAGCTACAGGCTTTGGCTGAAGCTTGAAGGGGAAGTCCTCCTGGGCAGAGTGAGGGTGAAATTAGCCGCTGCTCTATATTTGGTCCCAAAGCTGTATGTCTCTATCATAGTGTACAATAACTACCATTGGATTCTGCATATTGATACAAATGTTTATTTTATTTGTCTGTGTTTCCTTTGCGCAAATGCAGTAATGAATGATTGCGCTTGATTATGAAAAGGGAGTTTCAATTCCTGTGTGAATTAATCAGTCTTTTATTTGAAGATTACACATTAACAACACATTGCTCCAATGTTTTTCCCTAATGAGTGTAACAACACATTATCAAAAAAACACTGCATTAATTGATAAGTCAACAAAATGTCCAGCAAAACGTTAAGTGGATGTATTTTTTTCCATAAAGCTGTCATAACCAAACTGATTTGAAATTGAAATGAATGCTTTTTTTTTTGTCCAATACTTGAATTTAGTAGTTAACAATTCATGTTTCAAACGTTTATTAACGGCAGCATATGTAGTTTGAGTTTGGCGTTGAGGTTCCGGCCTCATCACTCACCGCAGATATTATTTACGTAGATCGTTGAGGAGTGATTATTATATAACAAGCGCCAGATTACGGAGATTGTGTTTGGTTGGTTGTATTATGGAGTAAAGCATATCACGTGTAGATGTATCATTGGGGTTCGAGTTGACTGCCTGAACTAGCACCAATGGCGGTTCTAGACCAATTTGACTGTGGGGGCCACTGGGGGGCCAGTTATTTTCTGAGGGGAGCACAATAAATGCAGGACGAAAAAGAGAACTAGACAGTATGAAGTAATTGCGCATAAGAAAACAATGCAATACAGTTATTGGTATTTGTTTCAGTACACTTATTTCTTTCAGATATATCTTATAGTTATTACTGTTAGCTTCAGATTAAGTTATAGTACAATTTTTGCACTAACACCATATCATATTTATATAAAAATAAAGGCAATGAACAGTTACATCTCTACTTTACATCTACAATTACACGGATACAATAGTTTAACTCACCTTCAAATATCGTGGTAGTCTCTCGATACGTAGGTTTCAATGAGTCTCTCTTGGATGCAACAGCCTCTGATGATCCGAGATGAGAAGTGTTTGTTTTTCGCGCACTTCAGCCGGACAGTGAAAGGGAGTGCACCGCTCTAATGGGTCCGACTAGAATGACGAATAACGTTAGTTCCGCCTATTCCGTCATTCAATAGATCGTTTAATAAATAATACATTTTTTCATTTTTTTCACTTTTCATTTTTAGGGGATCAGAGGTCAGTGTTAGGGGGACACTGGCCCCCCCCCCTAGAACCGCCCCTGACTAGCACAAAGGTTTCGTTCCATTAATGGCGGCAGCTTAAGGCTACATTAATCAGCTGTAAAAGAGAGCCTTTTACTAAAAGGTTATCAACCCTAAGCCTTTTTATTACTAACTGTAAGTGTTGCCCTTTTCCTAAATTGATATCCAGTTCAACCATGAGCTTAAATCCAAAATAAACCTGAACATATTACAAATTGCTAAAAGATAATCCTGGGAAGCATGGTCCTTGCTAAATATAAAACACATTGCGACAGTACCTGCTCTCTTTTTGAACTTTAAGTAATAGATATTTTTGTTTTATAATGAACGTGCAGCAAACCTAAGATATTGTTTTTGTGAAAGGATCATTCAAGTCAGACTGTACGGTGGAAATTGGACAGGACCTTGTAACTGAATAATAATACAAATGATTTCCCGAAACACCTGTGAATACTGGGTGTTGTGCCAGTGAAGCCAGCACGGATAAATGCATCACGAAAAAAAAAAAACAAAGCCGACATCATCACTCTCACCAGTGCCAGGAAGGTTGTGTTGAAAAATGAGGATCATTGAAGGCTATGAAAACAATTATGACACGGGCTTTGTGCATGGTATTTATGGACTGGCAATAAAACACCATTACTGTCATCACAGCGATTAACACATTATATTTCACCCAAATATTCAGCCTGCAATTTGTAGTCAATATAAGTAATGTCTAATATTGAGCATATTAAATTAAAGTATTGTCATTATTAGGACCTTGGCAGCCTGCACAATGTGATCAACTACCAGTTTACAAAACAATTGATCCAAACATAAATGTAGATGATCTATTGCTATTAACAAATATATTGTATCTGTAGCGCTTTGACATACTGTATGTATGAGATATAAAAGTGCAATGGAGGTTATAAATGCAAAACATACATATTTATAAGCTCAATTTAAATATATCCCAGCAGTAGGTGTAGGACTTTGAAATATCTAAATATGCTAAATCTATCTGTAGTAGCTTTTTATAACAGGCTCTTAACTTTAGTCTACTTTTTGTCTTAATTACATTATCTTTTATTATAACAGTATCTGTCAAATATCTTCATGTCACCACATTTGCTAACTGTAAATACTGTAGATGTTGGATGAAGCTGTCTCTTGTTGATCTGACAGGTACATGAACACCGTCAGAAACAATACATTAAGCTGCAACAAAACGTGCTGGTTCGAGCTTTTTGGAAACGTATAAAGATTTAGAGGTGTGTTTAATCAAGGCAAACATGGTTTGTTCCTTAACGACTGTGAGTCTGTCATTGTTGTAGAAAAGCGATGATTTAGTTTCATGACCCTTGGGCTACTGAAAATCTATTGAACCCCGCTGAGTAATCTCAGGCCAACAGGACAATCAATGAGAAAGTATTTTCTCCAACAGAGTAATGTATGTCTCTGGTATCAAAATAACCACATCTATATGCAATATAAAGACAACATTGACTTTAACATTTGAGACTAAACATTACTAAGATTTGTATTAACAGTTTACAGTTGACTGGCTTTCAACAAACAACAACTGTTTTATTACTCCGGCTCATTTCTTTTAGAATTGATTTTTAGATTATTAGAATTACCTACAGTACAATGTTTAAACCATACCATCCTTCCTTTACACTGAGTTACGTTACGTATTACATAGACAAAGCTACACATTACACACATGAAGCATGCATGTTGTTATCATGTTGACAATTCCAATTATAATGTATAGATTTAATCAAATATGCATTAAATTGGCACTATAGTAAACAGTTACAGTATAAGTGTATTTAATGTTGATAGAAAAACTAAAATAAAATAAAAACCAGAAAAAACAAAGATTGTCATAAAAAATAGTTCTTGATTTGATTGTTTTCTTATTTTTTTGACAAGATGGAGCTGATGGTGAGAGCTCAGCTGTAACTGGCCTGGGGAAGTAATTTCACCATTGTGGAGAAAAGTTAAGAATGGCATGAGAAAGGAGTGAGAGAGGAGGGAAGAGGGATGGTTGTTTCCATTACGGTCTTATTGCCCTGGGCAGGGGGGGGAGTGATATTGGAGGACAGGGTCAGCACAGTGCGGCTGCAGCAGAGTGGATGAGTTTTCAAGTTTTTTTAAGACACCCTCTGGATGGGAAATTCAGTATCACAGACTGAATACTAACACTCAAACATGGATCCCCATGGAGAGAGGATGGATCGGAGTTGACAGATTTGACAGTAGATGGCAAACCTGCTGGATCAGGTTTTTAGGCGCAGTATTGGCTTTGTGCAGTATTAACTCAATTTTCAGCTTTCACACTTTCTCCTGAGCTCTTTTTACTGTATCTCTGAATCCATATTTATCTGTGGACAATCTTTCTTTACCCTTATACCTCTGATCACTTATTATTCATGAGTTTGTTCTGCCCTGCATACAGTTTTATTGTGATATCAAAATGGATATGTCATGATTTACATATTCATCACCACAAATATACATTTTGCAGAGGTCCACATACAAACGCAGCTCCAGAGGTAACTTGAATATTTAAGTTGGAGTATCACATTTTAAAAAGCTAAAAACTTGGATTATTTGTTATGAACAAAACATTATGTTTTATATATAATTTAATTGGAAAAGATTGTGTGGTCTTACTGTATGTATGAAGTCGTATAAATGTGTAGCCAGAGAACTTGCTTGATGAATGTGTGATATGTTTCACCCCAGAAGGTGTTGTTCTGTGTGCAGGAAGTGAGTGCTTGTCAGATTCACACATCTTTGAGCTGATGATAACACTTGTGAGGAGGAAGGAAGCTGCTTAGATTGAAAAATAAATCAGGTCCCTAGATAAAGATATTTTGTTCTCGGTGGGTTCAGTTTCAAGACAGGAACACTGTGCTCGTTTCTGTTCAGACTGCAGGCTTTTATTTGTGGTTAATAAACGCCTCTCAAGTGGTTGCAACTGGTGGGATTTCCTCTGTAGTTGTCATTAAGACTTACATTATTTATGGTGTTGCTTCTGGAGATAAAATCAGTCTACAGCGATCGCAGCAATTTTTAGAAAAGGGACAACGCACTCCTCTGTTGAGTTTAAGGCTAGACTTGGACTAGTGGAAAAACATATCCAACTGTGAAACTGTAATAGCTTTTGACTATATAACTGAGTTCAGATTTTTTTGCAGATGTAAAAAATAATAGTAAGACAACAAGAATAAGTCTAGTTATGCTTAAAAAAAACAGTCCTTGGGTAATTGGAACACAAACAATCAGGGAAACCCACTGCCATCTCTTCCCTTCTAGAAATGTTCCTGTTTCTAGTTAGATGGGATGTAATGGTAAGTGGTACATTAATAATTCAAGGCTATGACTCTTCACATGACTGTCTGCTTGGATTACTGCAGCCCTGTCTCCTAGAAATTAAATTTATATGCATTTATTCTTCATTAGCGATTTATGTTCAAGGGCAACATTCAGAGCCAAGTGAGGGTTAGCAAAAATAATAAACGCATGTAGAACATTTACCCTCAACACCGGCAGCAGGGATTTTTTTCCCCCATGTCAATTTCACAATCAGCACTTTTTTTAAGGATTTGGAGGGTCAGTAAGTTACGTTACAAAGAAAAAGAAAAACATAACGGTTTTCCAGAGGTATCAATCATGCAAATAGTTTGATATATGTCTTGTTTTTGAGATATCTGTCTATCTGAGACTTCTGCCTCCAACCAAATAGAAAAGAAGTTAATCAAACGAGCAATAATTTAAAAACTCTACAGTAAGACACAATGTCATATGGTCAAGATGTTTGCTGTAGAAGTAACATGTGTACTGAGAAACATTTTAAAATCTGTTTATTGTAGGGTTACATGAAAAAATTGAATATCTATAAATACTGCAATTATTTGTATTTATTATGAGATAGGTTGTTCCACCTATAAAATATGGAAACTGTTGCCAATCAATGTATACTTTTGAGTTTTTGGTCTAATTGAGGGGCCCAGAGGGCTTTAGTCTTTACAGTCCTTTTAAGGCATGGAACATTTTAGACTCTATCTGTTACAAAGTGATGGCAACAGCTCTGGTATGTGAATGTTTTTGAATAAACTATTCAAACATGACCAGACTTTACTGATGTTCCTGTTGTATTTCACAACTGGTGCGGGAAAGGGTTTGCTGGCATCAACGCAGAACAGCGGTGTGGTGTGAAAAATATTAATGACGCTCATGCTGAATGAGTGGATGGATTTTAACATTTATTTTTCCGCTGATTGATTGATAATCTCTGTGCTGTGAATAATGACCATACTGTATGAGCATGAAGGACGCTGTGATAGGCTAATCAAGCCTGCAAAATCTTTTTCTCATCAATGTCATAATTTATTATATAGAGTAGTACTTTTGTTTGCTATATGTAAAGCTCTTTTCAGTTCGGCTCAGAATCTGCTTCATGTTGAGGCATTTAGGGAATTTGACTCCAATGACTTAATTTAATGTATGTGCTAACTTAGGCCTATCACAATACATCATCAACTTATGGTACAATTCATAGACATTTCCTTGATAATGTGCCTGCTTTCCTCTTCCAAGCTCTGGGCATTGCATGATTTCGCATACATTCAATACCTTTTTGTTTACAGAGCCTGAAGGTTCCTTTTTATTTGTTATTTAGGTTGTGTGGTTTTTCCTTGTTCATTGCTCTTTAATAGGCGGTACTCAAATGGTCATAAAATGGGAAAATATTTACATTTCTGGGACATTATTATTATTATTATTATCATCCAGCAAAGGTAATCATTGTGAGAGGCCTACAGTATGAACACAGCGCTAAGAACAGACTACACATATACAGAGCCAAAACAAGGTCAACAAAGCTACACAGAAATAAGCAAACAAAACAATGAGGTATTTTATATATATTTATGGAAGTATATCCCCATGTATACTGGTCAAAATGCTGCTGTTAACTGTATGCAGGGTCACAGAAAGGGCAAGATTGTGTGGGAGTGTAGCAGAACGCTTTCTGGAATAAATATTGTATTCGTAATGTAATAAGGAACAAACTGTAAGTGCATATGGCGGATGGCTGTTTATCCATACTGTATTTATAAACTACATAGGGGCAAAAAAATGTATCTGAATGTATTGTTTTATAACATGTTTATCCACTCAAACAAACTCTTAATGACAGTGAAGTAGGAAGAAAGGGTTATTGACGTTCACTGCTCTGCTGGATGTTAGCACTGGAGGAAGCTTGAAGTTCTCATTCATAACACTCTGTTCGATGTCTCACTATGGGATGCGCCTCAACGCGTATGCAAACAGAAGCATCAATCTCATTACGCCAATCCTGATTGGCTGGTGATCTTGACGTCTACGTCAGGGAATCCACCCACCCTATAAGTACCTTGCGCTACGACGCAGCGTCATTCAAACACCTCTTCTCGCTTCAGAGCACATCTCGAATTATCAGTAGCCGGGCTAGCTTAGCGGTCCACAGACTGAACCCAAAGCTAACATTCGGTCGACGGGCGCTTGCCGGTTACTTTTTTACTTTGCAAGAAGACTGAACAATATTAACACACCAGTTAATATTGTAATATGCCTCCCCGTTTCTTTCTTTCGAAATTACGGTAAGGTTTGATTTTTTTCTTCAAGCTAGTAACATACCTGTTGCTAGCTTTTCTTCCCTCCACACCGACACCACGGTAGCGAGGACGTTCTCTTTTCTCTCTCACACCAGAGGAGACGGAGATAATAACAAAAGGTATTAACACACCAGTTAATATTCTTTAAAGAATAAAATCTACGCCGTCGCTTTTTCCTTTCGGATTAACGACAAGGTTGGATTTTTTTTTCTCAGTAACGTACCTGTTACTAGCGTGTCCACTCCACGCCGACACCCCGGCGAATGAAGATGGACCCTTCTCTCCCTCACACCAGAGGAGTCAGGGACTCGGAGGCTTGGCTATGCGGCTGCGGGTTTAAGATCTCAGGCACAGACTCACACCAGGTCTGCTCGTCCTGCCTCGGGCTGGAACACAACCAGGAGGCTATCGATAACCCCGGCTCGTGCGGGCATTGTGGCCGCTTCACCATTAAGAGCCTCCGCCGACGGCTAGCACACCAAGCTAGCTTGTCGGGACAGGACCCCCTCATATCCGCTGATTCGCGCACGAGGCGAGGATGAGCTGGCCAAGAAGATCTCCGGTTCTGGCAGCTGCCGCTCAGGCACAGCCGACCCAGGTTTTCAGCCACCAGGCGAGGAAGAAGGAGCGGGCGGCCTGACAGCTGGAAGTTCCCTGTTCCCTTGCTCCAGAACACGTTCTAGTGTTAGATGCTCATGTGTTTTCGGGCTGCCATCATGCCCCCATCTTCCCGCCGCCTTGAGTGATGCCAGAACGTCATCCTCAAGTTCGCGCCATAAGGGAAATGGACTTAACATCAAAGACAGCAAGTTCCGCTGCCTGTTTAAGTCACAGTTAACACATGTCATCATTATTGTTTCCTAATAAATCATTTTCCACTGTTGTTTCCAGGCTTGAAGCCAAGGGCGCAGTCAATAAAAATGAAAATAAAAACAATAAACCGTCTGTCGTCTACCCGTCTTTTGAGAGCGGCTACGGCCTCTCTCAAAAGGCGGACATTAGACGGGATTGTGAAGGCACCACCGCCACGCGCATGCGCAGTGTCGGCCGTCTCTGTTGCGTCTCGTGCGCCAGAACGACTGGTTCACATCAGTCGACCTGAAAGATGCGTATTTCCACATCCCAGTATATTACCCACACAGGAACTATCTGAGGTTCGCCTTTCAGGGTGTCTGTTACGAGTACAGAGTACTTCCCTTCGGTCTGTCTCTCAGCCCGCGAGTGTTTGTACGGTGTACGGAAGCCGCGATAGCCCCGTTAAGGCAACAGGGTATTCGCTTGGCAACTTATCTGGACGACTGGCTGCTTCTCGCACAATCGGAGCAAGAGGCTATTACGCAGACGAATGTCCTCGTAAAACACCTGCTCGATCTGGGTTTCGTAATAAACACAGAAAAGAGCATGTTGTCCCCAGCCCAGACTGTACTCTTCCTGGCCCTACACCTGAATTCGGTGCCCTTTACAGCCCGCCTGTCAGTAGAGAGAGTGAAAGCCTTCAGGGCTTGCCTCGCTCATTTCCGGCTATGCAAATATGTTCTCTTCAGATCATGTCTGCGGTTACTGGGGCTCATGGCGTCAGCCATCCTGGTGGTACGACTGGGATGCTTACACATGAGGGAGTTTCAGCGCTGGGTAGCCGCCCTCAGACTGGACCCCGCGCGTTATGGCGCGCGGAGAGTGTGGGTCACTATGAAATGCGTAATGGCACTGCGCCACTGGCTACACCCGACTTTTCTAGTACGGGGCGTGCCTATGGGTGCTGTCCTATCGCGGAAGGTGGTCACCACGGACGCATGTCTGACGGGCTGGGGGGGTATATACAAAGGTCGACCTGTGAGGGGTCTCTGGAGCAGAGACCTCCAACGGTCGCACATAAATTACCTGGAGCTTTTAGCGGTGTTCCTCACCCTGAAACGCTTTCTGCCTTTTCTCAGAGGACACCATGTCCTCGTGAGGACAGACAATACGACCACAATATCGTATATAAACCGTCATGGGGGTTTGCGTTCTCTCCAGTTACACATGCTGGCACGCAAACTGATCTTGTGGAGCTGCGGACGTCTCCTCTCTCTGAGAGCGACGCACGTACCAGGAGTGATGAACCTCGGGGCAGATCTGCTGTCCAGAGGTGCACCACTATATGCAGACTGGACTCTACATCCAATGGTTGTGAGTCAGCTGTGGGTGCGTTACGGCCGAGCCGCGGTAGATCTGTTCGCATCAAAAGAAAATGCTCAATGTCAGCTGTTCTTTTCAATGCGCGATTTAAACGCACCGTTAGGCGTGGACGCGCTCGCGCACGTTCGTCCTCCGGTCCTCCTGTACGCGTTTCCACCCCTGGCTCTGATACCCCCAACTCTGGCCAGAGTGAGAGAACAACGCCACACACTGATCCTGATAGCTCCGCACTGGCCAGCAATGTACTGGCTGGCGGAGATATATCAGCTGCTGTGCGGACAGCCGTGGCAGCTCCCACTACGTAGGGACATACTGTCTCAGGCGGGGGACGACGATCTTTCACCCACACCCAGAGCGCTTGGCACTATGGGCCTGGCCCGTGAGTGGTACAATCTGAATACAGTGGGGCTCCCTCAGAAGGTGATAAACACTATTCAGAGTGCAAGAGCTTCCTCCACCAGGTCTCGCTATGGCTGTAAGTGGAGGGTGTTTGAGGAATGGTGCCTTCAAAAAGGACACATCTCTTTTCAATGTCCTGTTGGGATGATTTTATCATTTCTACAGGACCTGATTGATAAACACAGAGCTTTCTCTATGACCAAAGTGTACCTGGCTGCTATTGCTGCATGCCATGTGGGCTTTGAGGGAAAGACGGCTAGCCAACATCCTTTGGTCTGCCGTTTTATGAAGGGAGCTCGCAGGCTCCTTCCTGTTTCTAGGTAACTGGTGCCCTTATGGGACTTGGCAGTGGTTTTAGATGGACTCACTCGACCTCCATTTGAACCCCTGGAAGAAGCTGACATGAAACACCTGTCACTGAAGACAGTGCTGTTACTGGCTCTGGCATCTGCCAAGCGAGTCAGTGACATTCATGCGCTCTCTGTACATCCTTCATGCACTCAGTTTGCCCCGGGGCAAACGAGAGTGTTGCTGAAGCCCAACCCTGCCTTTATACCTAGGGTGGTTGGCTCGTGTACCCCCATTGACATTGTAGCATTTCCTCTGCCGCTGTGTTCCTCCGGGGAACAGCAGCCGAATTTGCTGTGTCCAGTTCGTGCTTTACGCACCTATATGGACAGGTCAAAAGAGTTTCGTTGCAATGACCAACTCTTTATATCCTGGGCTAACCCTCAGATGGGCAAGCCCGTTACCAGGCAACGGCTCTCCCACTGGATTGTGGAAGTGATTGCTCTGGCTTATACGATTCAGGGTTTGCAGGCACCAACGGACCTGCGTGCTCATTCTACTCGTGGACTGGCTACATCCTGAGCTTTGTTCAAGGGTGTTTCCATCCAAGACATTTGTGCAGCAGCAAGCTGGTCCTCACCGCTCACTTTTGTCCGCTTTTACAGGCTAGATGTCTCTGCTCCAAGTGTGGCCCGCACAGTGCTGGGCCCCGTGTTGAGTCAGAGCTCTATCTGTTAAGTTCTGGTTGTTTTGGTGATTTTCGAGATAAGCATGTCTAGCAATACGGGAGTATCTCCTCAGAGAGAGCTGATAAACATCACTGTAAAACAAATGCTAATTGTCTGCTTTGCTTCCGCTCTGTGCTTTGGGCAGCCAGAGATCAACCTCTGCTTTACTTTCAAAGTCTGTGGCTCTGTTCGAACTTGAATATTAACATAATGCATTTTGTGGAGGTTGAGTATTTCCTCTTAGCTCACGTCTTACATTCTGAAATTCTTGCATATGTGATGTAGATCTAAGCTTTTCTCGCATACAAAAAAAAAAACATTGCAGTTTGAAAGAACTACAGAATAAATGGAACTTCATACATTTTATGAATAGTTTGATTATGTGCTATTTTGAGCCAGTGATAGCATTTCTTATCGTAAAATACTGAGGAAATGTGAAATTAATGCAGTGGGAAATATTTGGGTGTTAGGGCTTCTGGGGGACAAGAGAGGTGGTGCCGAGAGATAAAAGAAAATAGCTTCAGATACAGACATGTATGATAGGAAAATATTAAATTATGAGGCAGAATAAATCACCGCAATATACAGTATGGTTCAAAAAGTCCCTGAGCTTCTGCCGTCCCTGATGGGTGACTTCTGAAGGTTTTGTTTCCTTTTTCTGTTTAATTTCTCTTCAATTGTGACAATCATCAACAAGACATGCAAACTTTCCCCATCAGAATGCTTCTAACATCTTTACTTTAAATATGTATTTGTAAATTAGGTTGTAAGGAGGTTCAAGTCACATATACAATAACTTTGTTGTCTCCAGTTTCCAAGCCATTTTTAATTTGCTTTCTCAATTTAATATCCATTTTACATTGTGTCATCAAAAAGATAGTGACATGGTCTTAAATGTAGTGATGAGCAGACTGTTTGAAAAACTGATCCTTTTTTGTTATGTTGAAATCTTGCTAAATATTATATTCTGAGAAACATCCTATGCTTCTATCATATCATTACATTGAGTGGTGTTCAGATGTGTGTCAGTATTTATTAACTTGCACAACTATAGGTTAATGAGAACTATAGGTTACTTACGTAACCCCAGTTCTCAGAGTAACATGAAGTGAGATGTCTCACAAGACGGCCCTTCTTGCTAAGGCGAAGCGAGAAGAGGTGCTTATTTTGAATGACGCTGCGTCGTAGCGCAAGCTACTTATAGGGTGGGTGGATTCCCTGACGTAGACGTCAAGATCACCAGCCAATCAGGATTGGCGTAATGAGATTGATGCTTCTGTTTGCATACGCGTTGAGGCGCATCCCATAGTGAGACATCTCACTTCATGTTACTCTGAGAACTGGGGTTACGTAAGTAACCTATATTTTAGTTACACCTATATTATCATATTACAACTTTTATAAAACGTGATATCCAAAATTGGCAGCAGAAAACTTTTATTGACTTGGTCAATAAAAGAGATTTGGTCGGAGATGTTGTAAAGTTAGTGAAATACATCACACAATCCAAACTTTGTTTTTCTGGAGGCCAAAGGATAGTGGCCAAGATGTATTGTGTTCTCTTTTTAAATGAGTCAGCAGTTCTTTGGAGAGGATGGCAAATGTAACCTCCTCCTCCTCAGAGAGAGCTGATAAACATCACTGTAAAACAAATGCTAATTGTCTGCTTTGCTTCCGCTCTGTGCTTTGGGCAGCCAGAGATCAACCTCTGCTTTACTTTCAAAGTCTGTGGCTCTGTTCGAACTTGAATATTAACATAATGCATTTTGTGGAGGTTGAGTATTTCCTCTTAGCTCACGTCTTACATTCTGAAATTCTTGCATATGTGATGTAGATCTAAGCTTTTCTCGCATACAAAAAAAAAAACATTGCAGTTTGAAAGAACTACAGAATAAATGGAACTTCATACATTTTATGAATAGTTTGATTATGTGCTATTTTGAGCCAGTGATAGCATTTCTTATCGTAAAATACTGAGGAAATGTGAAATTAATGCAGTGGGAAATATTTGGGTGTTAGGGCTTCTGGGGGACAAGAGAGGTGGTGCCGAGAGATAAAAGAAAATAGCTTCAGATACAGACATGTATGATAGGAAAATATTAAATTATGAGGCAGAATAAATCACCGCAATATACAGTATGGTTCAAAAAGTCCCTGAGCTTCTGCCGTCCCTGATGGGTGACTTCTGAAGGTTTTGTTTCCTTTTTCTGTTTAATTTCTCTTCAATTGTGACAATCATCAACAAGACATGCAAACTTTCCCCATCAGAATGCTTCTAACATCTTTACTTTAAATATGTATTTGTAAATTAGGTTGTAAGGAGGTTCAAGTCACATATACAATAACTTTGTTGTCTCCAGTTTCCAAGCCATTTTTAATTTGCTTTCTCAATTTAATATCCATTTTACATTGTGTCATCAAAAAGATAGTGACATGGTCTTAAATGTAGTGATGAGCAGACTGTTTGAAAAACTGATCCTTTTTTGTTATGTCGAAATCTTGCTAAATATTATATTCTGAGAAACATCCTATGCTTCTATCATATCATTACATTGAGTGGTGTTCAGATGTGTGTCAGTATTTATTAACGTGCACAATGTTTATCATCAATGCATCCTACCTCATCATACCCCGGCTCCATCTTGAAATGATGAGTCATGGCATGACTGATGCATCAAGTCATGGCATGACTGATGCATCAAGTCATGGTTCTCCAGCCGGCCAAGCTTTATACAGGACCCTATCGTCTTTTTGTCAAATGCTCTGGGGTCCCAAATTCGTTCACTAGTCTGAATGAGAAGCAGCATCCCGCATCCCGCATGCGTCCCGCAGCATCAGAGAAGAACTGGAAGCGTATGACTATTGCCCATCTTGCAGTTCATTGTATATTGGTACTGCAAAGTTATTTTTGCAGGAATGCACTTGTTCTGTCATTTTACTCCATGACTCTTGTCCAAAAGCTGAAATCAAAAGAGTATAATTTAGAAGCTTTTGAATAACAAATGAATAGTGAGATACTGTTACATGTAATTAGTGAGCAGGTAATAGTTGGAACACATGGTGAAAAATATGAAGGGAAATCACTCTTTCTTGATTATAGGGTATAAGGGTTATTCTTTTATAGTTGTTTTTTTCTTATTATAGAGGGGATAACAATTGGATAAGCACCAAGCCCTTAATTAATGTTGCTTTTCCTATCAAACTTTACTTTCTCATCAGCAGCATTATACAGTTTACAATGTTAAATTGGTTACAGCTGCTTAGCTGTGATTCGGCAATGAAAGTCTCTCCATAATATCGAGCTTAGCAATCATTAGGATATCTTTTTGGAAATGTGTATATACAAAGCTGTAGAACTTTGACACGGGGAATAGCATACATGAGGAGCTTTATAATATATGAATGAACAGACAACAAATGTGGTTTGAGAAGCGTATTGTAAGCCTTCATCCTGTTTTGCCTGTGAAATGTTGATATCCGTTGTAACTGACAGGACTTGAAGCTTCCGCTGTTCTTAGAGAAGAAGCCAAACACAAACATGTTTCAGCCGCCTTTCAAGCCTGCAGGGGGTGAGCGCTTGATGCTCTAAAGATAGATTTTGTGTGAAGTAATTTAAGGCAGCGAACCATACACAAACAAGGTTGCAAAAACATTCACAAACTTATTAAGTAGATTAACAATCCAATCATTATGCTTGAGATTGCATTTTATGTTATTTCATTTGACATATTGCTGCACCATAAACACTGCATCATTATGCTTTATTTCTTCAAAGACTTTCTGAACTCTCATCTAAATCTACTTTAAGCCAAGAGACGCTGCTTGGAAACTGGCACCACTGCAGACAGAAAAATGAATCAAGCACTTCCACTCGCATTACATTGACATTAAAGGTATTTAGCTCTTGCTTTTATCCAAGGCTAATTATGATGAGGGCAGTGAAAATTAGCACAGGCTGATGGCGCCCTGATGATAGATCCAATACTGTATACTGTAATGTGGGACCTCTTCTCTGAAATAACAACATTTAGAAAAAGAAAAGCTATATTAGATTCAGACAGAAGCATTATCGAAGAAGATTTGGCACGAAAAGGGGTGTGAAACAAGTGGGAGTACGGGACGTGAGGCATTTCTTGAGGAGATTAGTCTTTAAGTTTACAAGGAAAGGGAGTTGTTGTGTTATCCTGACTTAAAATGTTCGATTACTCAGGAGTCAGGGAGACTGGAGGGAGTGAGGAGCTGACTTCTAATAACAGAAAGTTGAACAAAAGTGGTGGAGTGGTGATTGGATTAGTTTTTTCCGCAGTGTTGGTGGAGTGTGCTACTACCCCAAAAGGATGTAGACAGACGTTTTGTAAACCTAATGTGCTATTTACAACAGTTTGACAGCACACAGGGAGAGACTCTCATCCAGATCAGCCACCATCTTGCAGTAAAATGTTTTTTTGTTGTAGTTGCTGTTGAGCCTTGCTTTCCGCTTCAGCAGCGCATTTGAACAAAAGATGTTGACTCATGCATGCAAATTAGATGGTGTTTTGTTGCCACTGTATAAATTGTTGTATTCTGAATGGAATAACAATAAACGCCCCAAAGTAATGGAGGACTCAGACTTCTGTGTTGACAGTAATGACCCATTCCTTGTGATTAATGTGGAAAAAGGCAGCATGCAATTAGTGGTCAGCTGCAGGGGGGCGTCACACAGGCAGACATCTTGAGGCATTTGTTTCATTGTCTGAAGAGAAAGTTGACACTGAAGAATTAAGTTTTCACATGTGCTTTAATTGACTTTTAGAAAATGATGGTAGTAATGTTTCACTGCCCTGTTTTCAGCTTTGAGAGCTCTTCAAAGTCATGTGTTGATTTGTGTTCGGAGGGATTAGACTGCAACTGATTATATTTGTTGACAATTTATCTGCAGAATTTTATGCAAGCTGTCAGCAACGCTCAAGGAAAGGCAATGTGGGTCGCTCCACTACTTTGGTCCAAACTTAAATATCTCGACTGTTTGATGGATGCTCATGACATTTTAGGTGCACAAATTCATGTTCCCTTCAGGATGTTTATTAACAACTTTGGTTAGTTCATAACTCATCTAGTTCAGAATTTTTCAAAGTCAGTTTCAGGCGATGCTCAGTGAATGTTTTGACATGAGTTGATACATTTATCATAAGGATATCACATAGAATGGCCCAACCTAAACAGAAACAACTTCCAACTTCTCACACAGTTAAAACTAAAGTCCTCTTAAAAAATAACATGACGTTTCTAAGAATAATTATTTCAATATAACAGGTTTAAAGGTTGACAAGGTGAAAAGAAACACCTGTCTGACTTCAGTAAGTGCAATATAAAGTAATGTGAAAATCACATCCCACACATTTTTTATTTTAGAGCATAGCAAAAAAAAAGAAAATACTTCACTTTTCATGAAGGATTTGCTCATCTTCTATTTGAATAAGTCACCAGAGTACTGGAAAAATACACGTATACACATGTAAATGTCTGTAAATATAAGCAACGGTCTTCTTCATTCGGGTTGGTTGGAAAGTATTACTATTATAATAATGTATTACTGTATTTACTTCCATCCTTCTCCATATCTCCCTAAATCACATCACCTTGTTGGGCAGCAGCTAGATTTTCATTAACATAGCTACCATGGTTGAGAGTTGGCTGCTTTTCAAATCACATACTTTTGCTTTTAGTCATTTCTGCAGCTGCTGTTCGAAAGTACCGGATGCATAATACATTTGACATACTGTGTATGGGACATACAAAATCATTTTTCTGGCATATTAAACAGGCTTAAAATATGTAGATATGGTTGAACTCTGTATACATCCTAGCGCCCAACCTTCACTCAATAATCTGGAGTTTCATTGTGACGCCAGGACACCACCGCGGCTGCAGAAACGGACCAGTTTCTTTAAAATCACTTGAGCCTTTAATTCAATACTTCTTACAGAATATCTACTCAGACTAAGATGACAAGCTCCATTGTTTGTGCACCTTGAAATAAGGGAATAAATTATACAAGATGTTCCTTTTAGAGCTTCACAGTCTGAGTGGTTATATTGATTGATTTTGATCAATGGCCTCTCAGAGACATCTCCCTGTATGAAAGCTGCCCATGTTGAGCCTATCCTGCTGCGTGTTCACAGCGCAGACCCTTGAACCGATGTGTGTAATTATTATCTATTTATGGAACCTCCAACAGGGTCAGGGTTTCGTATCGCAAAATCCTTTCAAAAACACCTTTTTGAAGATATGTTTTTTGTACATTTATGATAAAAAGACTGAAAATGCAACCTTTTCTTAAATAGCTTGGTGACAACAAACAGGTTATGGCTGCAGAGTTAATGTTGCGATGACGTCTTCAGTTTGAGTCCCGCCATCCTTAATGATGCCCATCCGCACCAAACACTGTATATGTTCTTATACTGTTTTATGTTGTTGATAGAAATGGAAATTATCAAAACAACACACAAAAAGGGTGTCAGCTGCACTATTTGGTGTTGCAAAGCAGCACAGCGTGATGATTTCGAACCTTTTCGTACTGAAGCACCGGGTGTCCTGCAGTGATGTTAAGCTCAGCCCATTTAAGTGGTTTATGAGGATCCTCCACACGCTCTGGTAGTGACATCTCCTTTGATGACCCCATATAAATGTGAAATTGTAAACAGAGGAGCACATCTTCACTGCTTCTGCTGAGTCTTTCAATTGCTCTGCGATACCATTCAAATTCTTCAGATAGCAATCAACAGCATTAATACAAATTCATTCATCTCCCTCAAATCTGTGATTTTCAAATAGTTCTCAAAGTTTTTTTAACGAATAAACTTTTTATTATGCATAAATGTTTATCAAAAGATGAATAAATGAATTGAATCGGAAACAGAATACATTGAAATGTTAATTTCTTATATGGGCGATTAGGCCTGTTATAAGAATACATGAAATAATTACCTAAATATCCATAATCAACCTATTTAATGCTTGATTACATGTTGATTTGAAATGAGATAAGTAAAGTAAAAAGCACAGTATAAAAAAACCTACCGCACTTGTTTCTTTCTTCTTTGCTGAATGAGTTTACAAAGACTTGAATGATATAAAAACATACACCTACATATGTTGCTGCGACTATAACAGAGAGTGCCATCGCATGCAATCAAAAGATGTAACAAAATTCACTTTTCCTCTTTGTGGAGAGTATTTATTGTCCCCACTGCTGCATAGAGGTATCGCAGTCGGAAAGGTTTCCTGAGATCCCTGCACCGGGGCCTGGAGCCTCCCAGAGGTCTTCATTATAAGAGGTGTAAGTGCCACTGGCTTTTAGTCATCAAGGACTCGGGCTGCTACTCCCCGGCCCCGGGGCCATTAATGTTTCGCACCACGGAGAATCCCTCCTCACAGTCGAGGGTACAGTATGCTGCAGAGGTGATGATGAAGGGCCTCTGCCTGTTGACTGGGCTTGAAGCAACCGAGAAGTGATCGTGGCACGTTGCACTGACTGTGTGTGCTGCTCCCAAACAGAGCCACAGTACAGTTTGTTTGTACATCTGATGGTATCATCAGAACAGAGAGTATTGCTCTCAAAAGAGAAATAATAGACAGTGGAAAATAAGGGCTCATTATCATTTATCATCAAGTTAATAAATCAGTAGTATAATTGTGTGTTGATAATATATATACAGTATGTAATGGCAAAATAAGGAATTTGGCTTTTCTGAAAATGTTATCTCTAAACTAGTGCTGCCCCGTTAGTCGACTTATTTGTTACTTTGGTCTTTTTCTACTAATATTTGCTGAGGAGTAATTTTTTATTTCATTTATGCGTTTTTCATTTTGAATGACTTATTTCTAAGGAAACATACTGTATGAGCACACCTCTTGTAAAAACACAATCATTAAAGGGATTCTCTCTAGAATCGAGGACAGTCGAACATTATTTCAGTGCAGAAGGCCTATAACGTTTAACTAGCGTGAACATCGGGTGCAACAGTATGTAACTTCTACATCTGTGCAGCCTTTGGTACAGCTGTCTCATTTTTGTAACATTTAAATTACCTAAATTGCCCGGCTGTGACTGTAAATAATAGAATTTTCTCTTTTCTTTGTGAAAAACCCCAGGTGTGGCAGTGTGGCGGCAGTGTTGAGGTCCTCCCTTGCGCTCGTATCGCCCACATAGAGCGCGCTCACAAACCCTACACGGATGATCTGACGTCTCACGTGCGGCGAAACGCTCTCAGAGTGGCAGAGGTTTGGATGGATGAGTTTAAAAGCCATGTCTACATGGCCTGGAACATTCCCGTGGAGGTGAGCCAATCATGTCTTTTCAAACAAGTGCAAGTCACAGATCTTAAGTCTGAAGTTTGATGAGTTGGTGAATTTTAAGTTGTATTCACAGTACCACATTTGTCCATGTCACTGGCCAAAATCTGTGTGCAGTCCCCTTCATAACCAATGCGTACATGCTTTGGTTATGAAGGGGACTACAGGCTGAAATCTAATGATGTTGAATAACATCACTAATATTATTCATTAACAATAATAAGCATTGCACAAACATTCACAATTTCAAATTATATTAAATGTTTTCAAAGTGACTCTAAAGTATAGTAAGCTTCTCATTTGGATTTGACGTTCTTTATTAATTGTGTGTACTTTGGTCTTTACTAGATTGGTAATAAAAAATATATTTTATGTTGAAGTTAGATGTTGAAGTTATTTTAAATGGGACTAATAAATTCCAGCGGTATTTGCCATTTTTATCTTTAGTAATGAAAGAGTATTCTGCTCACTACCAAAGGAACATTTTAAATGCAGTTTATTCTGGGACAAGGAACATAAAATCTTATTTATCACATTAAACCTATTAGATTATTTTTATAAGTGGTCAAACTGAAAAGAAAATAGTGCCTCAAAAAATTACAAAGTAGTATATCATCACAAAGTGATTTTGGTTTCACAGAGGTGAAACGGTGATCGCTGAACTGCAAAGAGCAGCTTTTTCGCAATGTATCTCAAATTGACAGAATGGAGCAGAAGGTTTTTTTTTTTACCTATTCCCATGATTTGCTGTTGCATCCTTTTGCGTCATTATCCAAGGGGAGCATTTGTACAGAAGTCCAAGTAAGATGGGGAAAACCATTATGCACAAATGTGAATACAGATGTCACCGTCATAAATGTACAACACCGGCATGCCGCTCCGCTCAGCGGCACCGAATCTAAATGTCACGGGGTGAGTGTCATCTGTTATCAGCTGCGCTCCTCCCATCGCAGATGTTCAGTGGATTAAAGCATCTGACAACTCCAGAAGGTTCTAATGAAATGATGTCTAGTTTCTGACAGGATGGCCTGCATTTCATACGTGCCACATAATAAATACATATGTTATATGATTTAATGAAATGTTCTAAATGGAGACATATAAGCAGTTAGAACTATAGTTAAAAGTTATATAAAGAAATCGCCTTGATTACAGCTGCGACTTGAGAATAAAAAATAATACAGAAAGACAAATTAAATACACAGGAAAACGTGAATATAATTAATGGTTTAAGATTATGTATTTTATCAGCAGAAATCCAATCAGTTTATTTAAATCTCTTTATTTTAAGCTTTATTGTCTAATTTACGAGGTTGAATAAAGACAGTGTTAACAAAAGTGCAAAATGTCTCCCTTACTGATACAACATACATATGCTGCATGCTGCCATGTTACTGTTGTGTTTGTGTTGTCAGAAGATACAGATTTGTATTTGATCTTGAACTGGATTTAGTAAATTAATGTAAATAACCACATTATGTCGTCTTATGTTAAATGTAGCATCCCTCAAAGGCTAAGTCAAATGTTTGCTCACTGTAGCTTTTTTTTTTCCTTCTCCTGCATAATCTGTTTGGATATGCAAATCCACGTTATGAATAGATGAACGTCTGCGGGCAATTCATTCAGTCAATAATGAGGCGTTTAACAGAGTCTGTACTCAAGAAGCATGAAATGTAGCTTCGGCTTTAGCTGCCTGAATGAACTACACCGCAACATTGTCAGTGGTTTCTTTTGATGGTAAAGATCTAAATACTACCAGTGTTCATATGAAGTTAATCTGAGGTGACTTTGAGTGCAGCATTTTCAGGTACTTCAGCTTTTGTGTTTCTTTAAAGAGAGGCATCAGCGTAAAATAATCCGATCAGATCCTTAATTTAGGTTCAAGTACCAATAACACACCGCACTGCATTTAAATGTTTGTTTGTTTGAACCCAGGACTCCGGGATCGATATAGGCGATATCTCTGAGAGGAAGGCTCTAAGGAAGAGGCTGCAGTGTAAAACTTTCCGATGGTACCTGGTCAACATCTACCCTGAGATGAGGATGTACAGCGACACCATCGCATACGGAGTAGTAAGCCGCCTCCCTCTTCATCCCTAATGCAATTCAGCATCTGCAAGAGCTAAAACGAGTCTAGCTGTGCCTGAGCAAATCATTTTAATCCCTTGTGTTGAAATCGGGGCAGCTGCTGTCAGGAGCAGAAACAGTTCACAGAGGAGGTTTGCTGCAGCAACTTTGACTTCTTACTTAAAAAAATAAATGTCTGCAAGTCTAATGTGATGAAAATAGATACACAGATAGATCGAATTACACTCACTTTATATATAGATGTAGTGTTTCCTACTTGATAGTTATATTTGTAAGAGAAACCAGAAAAAGGGACAGCCAACAGTGCTGGCAGTGTTTCTATTTGCCCATTTCTGAATATTCTCAATCAGCTTTATTTCCACGGTCCTCCCACCTCTCATCACTGTGGTGCGCCCTAATACACTCTGACACACAGGCCTCAGTACTATGGCACTACTTTCTATGTTGTACGGAGGATTTTTTAAATAACAAACGGATGGATGGACGTAGTGAGTAATTAGGATGACCTCATTACTTTCATTTCTCCGAGTTAGTTGGCCTCATTATTCTACATTTGCTACATGCATTTGATGGGCTAGTCAGGCGTTGTGGTTTGAGGAGTCGTTACAGGCATCACCACTTGCGTCGATAAAAAACATCAACTTTTAATGACATCTCTAAAGAATTTGTTCTCATCATTCTTCTACTGATTTTTAAAAAATTGGTAAAGAGAGATGCAGGTGGAAGCTAGCTGTCAAATCTATAGGTTACTTACGTAACCCCAGTTCTCAGAGTAACATGAAGTGAGATGTCTCACTATGGGATGCGCCTCATCGCGGAGCAAACAGGAGCATTAATCTCATTACGCCAATCCTGATTGGCTGGTGATCTTGACGTCAGCGTCAGGGAATCCACCCCCTATAAGTAGCTTGCGCTACGCCGCATGCGTCATTCAAAATAAGCACCTCTTCTCGCTTCACCATAGCAAGGAGGGCCGTCTGGTGAGACATCTCACTTCATGTTACTCTGAGAACTGGGGTTACGTAAGTAACCTATAGTTCTCATTCATAACACTCCGTTCGATGTCTCACTATGGGATATTGTAGCTCCCGAATTGCCAGACGAGCTTATCTCAAAAGTCACCAAGACCAACCAGAACTTAACAGTTAGAGCTCTAACTCAGCAGGGGGCCCAGCACTGCATGGGCCACACTGGGAGCAAAGACGTCTAATCTGTAAAAGCGGACAAAAGTGAGCGGCGAGGACCAGCTCGCTGCTGCACAAATGTCTTGGATGGAAACACCCCTGAACAAAGCCCAGGATGTAGCCAGACCACGAGTCGAATGAGCACGCAAACCCGAAGGTGCCTGCAGACCCTGACTCGTGTAAGCCAAAGCAATTGCCTCCACAATCCAGTGAGAGAGCCGTTGCTTAGTAACAGGCTTGCCCTTCTGAGGGTTAGCCCAGGACACAAAGAGTTGGTCATTATGACGAAACTCTTTTGATCTGTCCATATAAGTGCGTAAAGCACGGACTGGACATAGCAAATTCGGCTGCTGTTCCCCGGAGGGACACAGCGGCGGAGGAAATACCTCAATGTCAAAGGGGGTACATGAACCAACCACCTTAGGTATAAAGGCAGGGTTGGGCTTCAGCAACACTCTCGTTAACCCTCGGGCGAACTGAGTGCATGAAGGATGTACAGATAGCGCATGAATGTCACTGACTCGCTTGGCGGATGCCAGGGTCAGTAACAGCACTATCTTGAGTGACAGGTGCTTCATGTCAGCTTCTTCCAGGGGTTCAAATGGGGCTCGAGTGAGCCCATCTAAAACCACTGTCAAGTCCCATAAGGGCACCAGTGACCTGGAAACAGGAAGGAGCCTGCGAGCTCCCTTCATAAAACGGCAGACCAGAGGATGCTGGCCGGCCGTCTTACCCTCAAAACCCACATGGCATGCAGCAATAGCAGCCAGGTAGACTTCGATCGTGGAGAAAGCTCTGTGTTTATCAATTAGGTCCTGTAGAAATGATAAAATCACTCCCACAGGGCATTGAAAAGAGGTGTGCCCTTTTTGAAGGCACCAGTCCTCAAACACCCTCCACTTACAGTCATAAAGAGACCTAGTGGAGGAAGCAGGAGGACCGGAGGCCAAATGTGCGCGAGCGCGTCCACGCCTAATGGTGCGTTTTGATCGCGCATTGAAAAGAAAAGCTGACAGTGAGCATTTTCTTTTGATGCAAACAGATCTACCGCGGCTCGGCCGTAACGCACCCACAGCTGGCTCACAACCATTGGATGTAGAGTCCAGTCTGCATATAGTGGTACACCTCTGGACAGCAGGTCTGCACCGAGGTTCATCACACCCGGTACATGCGTCGCTCTCAGAGAGAGGAGACGGCCGCAGCTCCACAAGATCAGTTTGCGTGCCAGCATGTGTAACTGGAGAGAGCGCAAACCCCCTTGTCGGTTTATATACGATATTGTGGTCGTATTGTCCGTCCTCACAAGGACATGGTGTCCTCTGAGAAAAGGCAGAAAGCGTTTTAGGGTGAGGAACACCGCTAAAAGCTCCAGGTAATTTATGTGCGACCGCTGGAGGTCTCTGCTCCAGAGACCCCTCACCGGACGACCTTCGTAAATACCTCCCCAGCCTGTCAGACATGCGTCTGTGGTGACCACCTTCCCTGAAAGGACAGCACCCATAGGCACGCCCCGTACCAGAAAAGTCGGGTGCAGCCAGTGGCGCAATGCCATTACGCATTTCACAGTAACCATCACTCTCCGTGCTCCATGACGCACGGGGTTTAGTTTTAGAGCGGCTACCCAGCGCTGAAACTCCCTCATGTGTAACCGTCCCAGCCGTACAACCAGGATGGCTGACGCCATGAGCCCCAGTAACCGCAGGCATGATCTGAAAAGAACATGTTTGCGCAGCTGGAAATGAGCGAGGCAAGCTCTGAAAGCTTTCACTCTTTCCGCTGACAGGCGGGCTGGGCACCGAGTTCAGGTGTAAACCCAGGAAGAGTACAGTCTGTGCCGGGCACAACATGCTCTTTTCTGTGTTTATTATGAAACCCAGGTTGAGCAGGTGCTTTACGAGGACATTTGTCTGCGTAATAGCCTCCTGTTCCGACTGTGCGAGAAGCAGCCAGTCGTCTAGGTAGGTTGCCAGGCGAATACCCTGTTGTCTTAACGGGGCTATCGCGGCTTCCGTACATCGTACAAACACTCTTGGACTGAGAGACAGACCGAAGGGAAGTACTCTGTATTCGTAACAGATCCCCTGAAATGCGAACCTCAGATATTTCCTGTGCGGGTAATATACTGGGATGTGGAAATACGCATCTTTCAGGTTGACTGATGTAAACCAGTCGTTTTGTCGCACGAGACGCAGCAGAGATGTGTGAGTGAGCATTCTGAATTTGTATCTTCTTAGATATTGTTCAGAGCCCTCAAATCTAGTATTGGCCGAATTCCGTTCCCTCCCCGTTTGGGAACGAGGAAATACTTGGAATAAAAGCCGCTCTGACTCTGCTCGGCGGGTATTATAGATATAGCCTCCTTTTCTAGAAGTGAGAGAATCTCTCTTTCTAGAATGTGGGCTGACTCCCCTTGGGCCTGTGAATACAGAACGCCCGAGAAGCAAGGGGGGGTGAAAGCGAATTGGAGTCTGTAACCCCGTGTAACTGTCTTGAACACCCAAGCAGACGTTGTGAGCATCTTCCACTGTTCGCTCCTTAGAGCCAGCGGAGATGTCACGTCTTTTGCCCTCTGAGTCTCTATTTGTTGTGTTATGGGGCCCTCTAGTGTCTGAACACGGTGGTACCCCGATTTGACAGTCCCCACCGACACTGCGCATGCGCGTGACGGAGGTGCCTTCACAACCCCAGCCGGCACTGCGCCTGCACGTGACGGTGGTAGCCTCACAGCCCCAGTCGTTACTGCGCATGCGCGTGGCGGCGATGCCTTCACAGACCCGTTCATCATCCGCCTTTTGAGAGAGGCCGTAGCTGCTCTCAAAAGGGGAACAAATGGCGGGCTGTTTATTGGTTTTATTGTTTTCTCTTTCATTTGTCTGAGCTGCGCCCTCAGCCTGAGGCCTGGATGCGTCAGCGGAAAATGCTTTATCCGAGAAAACAGAGCAATATTGTGACATGTGTTTTGGTGCACTTGAGGATGGCTTTGAGGCATCTCTCGAGGCAGCGGGAACACATCTGGAGCTGGGGAACCTTCCAGCTCCGTCACCGAGGGAAGAAGAGGAGGCTGTCAGGCCGCCAGCTTCTTCTTCCTCGCCTGCTGGCCGAAATTCCGGGTTGGCTGCGCCTGGGCTGCAGCCGGAACCGGAGACTTTCTGGGCCAATTCGCCTTCGTCTCCTGCCTGGGCTGGGGACTCGGGGCGGGCCGTGACCTCTGCTGTTTCGGTACTTTAAACCGAGCAGCTGAGGTAGCTTGGGCGAGGGACTGCCGCTGTGAAGGCAGCGGCTGGACCCATCGAGGAAGACAGAGGTGGAGGGCCTCGTCTTCCTTCTTCTTGGACTCGCATCTCTTCTGCATAGAAGCGAGCGCAGATCCGAAAATCCCCTCGGGAACGATGGGCATGTCCAGCACATCCTCTCTTTCCCGGTTTTGGGAGGTTGGTGAGGTTGAGCCATCTAGCTCTTTCCTGCACCGCCATAATTCCCATTGCCTTTCCCGTGGCCTGGACGGCGCAGCGTTGAACGCGGAGACAGATGTCCGTGATCGCGGCTATCTCGTCCAGTACTGCCGGTCCAGGATTACTCAATAGATCCTCGCAGAGCTCCGCTTGGTAAGCGGTTAGCAGCGAGGAAATGTTCAAAGCCCTGGCAGACAATGCTGCGGCTCTGTAGGACCGTTCAGTCATAGTTGACTGGAACCGGTCCGCCTTTGCCGGCAGCGTGGGGTTCCTGCTCGGTGTAGTCACCATCCTCGGGAGGAGGTGAGCTGCCACCAGCGGTTCCATCGGCGGTATGCGGAGCAGGCCGAGCCTCTCCATACCGTCGCAGTCTAGGGGAGGAGGCACCCTGGATTGGGGCCTTGTTGCTGAAGGGCCGGTCTCTCCACGAGACCGACACCTCATCCAACATCTCCGGGAAGACCGGCAGGAGTTGCCTCTTTGTCCTCGTTGCTTGGGGCAAATGTTTCCCCTCGTAACGGGACCTGTAGGTCTCCTTGGCCATTTCGGGCCATGGGATGTCTTGGCTGGCTGCGGCACGCTGACACACGGCCTGCAGGTCTATGCTCAGACAGGGCGAAGCTGGTGTGCTATCGCCCGGGAGAGCAGCCATCGCTCCCGGCTTTGCAGCCTGAGCTGATGACACGAAGACATCATCGTCTTGCTCATCAGAGTCGGACAGGAGGAATCCAGAGGTTTCATCCTCTTCGTCCTCCATGTAGTCCAACTCCGGGACATCATCCGCGGGCGAGACCATGGTGAGGTCCAGTTTGGAGCCCCAGCTTGACACAGCGCGGGGCTCCGCTCGCACGTCCCTCGCTGCCACCGAGTCCCAGCCTGACACGGCGCGGGACTCCGGTTCTGCAGCTGCCACTACTGATGAGCCCCAGACCGACACAGTGCGGGGCTCCATCTCTGTGGTGGACGCCCCCGTGTCCTGATTTCCGTCCGGTAAATCAGAGGACATGAGGGAGTCCTGACCCGACAAGCTAGCTTGGCGTGCTAACCGTCGGCGGAGGCTCTTGATGGTGAAGCGGGCACAATGTCCGCACGAGCCGGGGTTGTCGATAGCCTCCTGGGCGTGTTCCAGCCCGAGACAGGACGAGCAGACCTGGTGTGAGTCTGTGCCTGATATCTTCAACCCGCAGCCACAGAGCCGAGCCTCCGAGTCCCTGACTCCTCTGGTGTGAGGGAGAGAAGCGTCCATCTCGGTCGCCGTGGTGACGGCGTGGAGAGGACCCGCTCGTAACAGGTACGTTGCTGAGAAAAAATACTTCCCCAACTGTCGTTAATCCGGAGAAAAAACGACGGTGTAGAATTTTATTCTCAAAGAATATTAACTGGTGTGTTAATACCCTTTTTATCTTCCCCTCCTCTGGTGTGAGAGAGAAAAAGAAAAAACGTCCTTGCTACCGTGGTGCCGGTAGTGAGGGAAGACAAGCTAGCAACACGTGTGTTGCTAGCTTGAAAAAATCAAAACCTTACCTTTATTCCCGAGGAGAAAACGGCGAGGTCGATTTGCAATACTAACTGGTGTGTTGGTATTAACAGTCTTCTTGCAGAAGTATATATAGAAGTAGCCGGCGAGCGCCCGTCGACCGAAGGTTAGCTTCGTAAATCAGTCTGTGGACCGTTAAGCTAGCTAGCTACTGATCTTTCTCGAGATGTGCTCCGAAGCGAGAAGAGGTGTTTGAATGACGCATGCGGCGTAGCGCAAGCTACTTATAGGGGGTGGATTCCCTGACGCTGACGTCAAGATCACCAGCCAATCAGGATTGGCGTAATGAGATTAATGCTTCTGTTTGCTCCGCGATGAGGCGCATCCCATAGTGAGACATCGAACGGAGTGTTATGAATGAGAACTGAAGGTTATTATGTCAGACACGCGTCACATGACAGAAGCTCTGAATGCAGTTTTACTTGAAGCTAATGTTGCCCCCATAGGTGACACTGTGCATGTTTATTATTTGTGTAGTGCTTTACTGATTATCAGAAAGAGGTAGACTTCTCATCAACTAGGAGCTGAATTAAACCCTGTTTAATAAACCTCTGTTCTTCTGATCTGCTGTCTTTACCTAACACTCCCCATGCAAACCACTATCCCTCGAGCTCCCTGTGGCGCAGTTTGTATCTCACACTCAGAGCTTTGTCGTTAAGTGTTATATTTTCTATTATTGTCTTTTCATATTTGTATTCCCTTTATGTACAGTTAGGAGAAACTGCCAGGCTGGTATTAGATGGTCACTGTTTGATATAAAGATTTTCTCCCATTTTGTTTCTAGTTTGTAACGTCTGTCCGTACTCACAAAGCGCATGGATACATTTCCATAGGAACAGGGAGCTCCACAGTAGGCAGCGCTTTATGTTTTTTAATAATTCATAATAACCAATGTACTGCAGATTAAAGAGAGCAGGTGGTAGACGCAGCTTCCTTGCTCTCGCTGTGATTTGGCTGTAGATGTTGAGGGGGAGAACACAAGAATTATCTCTGACCATTATTCATAGTTCAGTGCAAAACTTTTATTTCAACCCACCAAACATTATCCGCTATTTTACTTTAATCACGATGGTGTCTAAGGTTGATTTCAATTTGCGTTTAAAATATACATTGCATTACCGTTTTTCTCAATTGCTAAACCCACTATTTAGAATCAAAATTCATTTATTCAAAACAAGAACATAGCCATCTAAACAGAAACACACTTGCCATAACTCTGAATATCTTTTGCAAAATGCACTTACATGACCAAAACTGAAAATACTGGTCACAAAAAAGAATAAGTCGATCGAAACAGAACAAATTGTCCTCTAATGAGACAAATGTGTTTTCATAACTGAAACTCCGGTCACCATAATAACCCATTCTACCATAACAATATACATTTCTTGCAAAGTGCTCTAAGGCACTCAAAACTAAAAATACCCCCTCCAAAACCAGATACCTTCTCCAAAAACAAACATTTGTCAGCTCATGAGAAGACTATTTGAACAGTCATTACTAAGTGGCACACTAAATACTGACTACAATCATCAATACACAAACCTCAAGCTATCGATATTGGAAACTGAATGGAAAACTGACAAGTTGGGAGAAACAAACTTACATATAGGAAAAACAGTGTGTTACTGTAACTATGTCATTGTTTTTATGTCTCATTTTCAGTAGAGCACCGTAACAGAAACAAAAGATGAATAGCAATACACTGGAAAAAACATGATGTAAATCAGCAGTAAAGCAGAGAATGAGATCTATATAGCTTTACTGATCTGCTCTTTGCCGTCTGTCTGGCCACATAGCCTCATCTACGTCACAGCGTATGTCTTCCCTTGCAAGGCAGCGTGGGAAATATCTCCTTGCGTGTCGACACCACCCTTGACAAACATCTTACTGAAGTGAGGGAGGTCTTTTATAGGATTCTCACTAATTACAATTACTATAGGAAATTCATTGATGTCAGCTGTGAGCAATTCATTTACATGGAAGTGAAGTACTCAATTCACCCCAATACAAAAAAAAACATTTCTCAATGTGCAAAAAGGAAAAGACCACAATTACTGACTGTAAAAATGTTGTATCAGCTATAGCTAATCCTCCCCATATGAACATCTCAAAGAGCTATGCAAGTCATATCAACACTATTATAGCTTTACCGGCACCATTTAAAAAAATATTTTACATGTAAACATTCATGTGACTTATTATTGGCAAACACAAATACTTAGCATACAAGTGTGATCATGTTTTAAAAATTAAAAAAAAATCTTAATATTACACGAAAAATATGAGCCACCATATACAAAATATGTAATATTACAGATATCTTTTCAGGCATATCAACATTTTAACTTCATTTTAGCCCATCAATGTTTAAAGATGTTTAATATCCATTTCATAATTTGTAAGCAACCAATGTCAAATACCTGTGTCTTTAAAACACATTATATACCCAAATCTTTTTAACCAACTAGTTGTAAAGCCCATTAAAACTTGGCTTCAAATTGTTCTTCTTAAATGTTGAACATGTATAAATACCAAGGCAGCGGGGGAGGTAATAAAACATATTTAGGTATTATTTATTAAGAGTTTAACATCCAAAAACTCAACTGATTTGCTTTGTCAGGACTTTGTGTGCCCGCCATATCATGAAATAAGGCAAAGTGTTACAATAGAGTTGAAAATAAGAGTCCACGATTAATTTTAACTGAAAATAGGTTCAACACATTCAAATGATCTACTTGTTCTAAAAAGAAATAGTTTTGAGAGCATATTATATATTATTATCTAGATATTATAGCATAAAGAGGTCCATCTTTTGTTTGTATTATTTGTAAAGAAGAACTATCAAGACGTTTAGATGTTTGAGACCTGACCTGTGTGTGTGTGTGTGTGTGTGTGTGTGTGTGTGTGTGTGTGTGTGTGTGTGTGTGTGTGTGTGTGTGTGTGTGTGTGTGTGTGTGTGTGTGTGTGTGTGTGTGTGTGTGTGTGTGTGTGTGTGTGTGTGTGTGTGTGTGTGTGTGTGTGTGTGTGTGTGTGTGTGTGTGTGTGTGTGTGTGTGTGTGTGTGTGTGTGTGTGTGTGTGTGTGTGTGTGTGTGTGTGTGTGTGTGTGTGTGTGTGTGTGTGTGTGTGTGTGTGTTTCTGTTTGTGACTGTTTGTGACTGTTTTTTCTTTGTCTGCCAGCTGAAGAATTCTCTGAAGAACGATCTGTGTCTGGATCAGGGACCTGACAATGACAACGTGCCCATCCTGTATCTCTGTCACGGGATGACACCTCAGGTTACAGCCCTCACACTCCGCACCACTTTTTCATGCAGCACACAGCACAAAGCCAGATTTACTATGTCACCCTTTATGTTTGATTTCCATCTTTTTTTGTATTTTATCAAAACCTGTTCCAACATGATCCAACCAAAAATAAATAGTTTGCTTTCACCTTGGATCAAACTCAGTAGTACAGTGTACCTGACAAACCAGGACCACTTTTTTGTTTATTTCCCTTTGAAAACACTTTGTTTTAACTCGCATGTCCTAACTGAGCCTACCATTTAAAAACATCATTCTATTGACATCAGGTAACGTGAAATCCTGTTTTTGATTTAGTTAGCCTGTACCTGAACATATGTTTCTCTGTCCCCAGTTTTCTTTATACAGCCTGATAGACTTCAGGATTATTTAAACGGCTTTCTTCTGTTTTTTCATCATTCATGTCCTTAGAACCTTGTATCTGGACTCCTTGTTCAGGACATCACGTGGCCCAAATAATAGGCGGTTTAAGTATCTTCAAATGTTATCACAGGATGATTTGATCATTTACTTTCTCCAGCCTCTTCCAGCTCCCATCGATTCCTCTGTTCCATTAGGTCTGGGAAGATTGTTTTCAGAGATTGTTTAACCTTGCCGTGACAGTTGTAAACGTGTCTTATAGAGTGAGGCTTGATCCCACATTATCCATTTGGATTTAAATAAATCTATTGGATGTTTCACAGTCACTACGCCTTGTATTGATATTTGGACCATAGTGCAAATTAAAACTAATTCAGGAGAAATCTGTATAATATTATGCAAACTTTGTAACACTTCTCCCTAAGTAAAATCAACTTCTGCAGCTTTTCTCAGACCCAGATAAGTTTAAAACGTACTTATTAAACATCTGTTGTATGCTATAAATCTCTCCTAAATCCAGACATTTCAAACAAAGGATTGGAGTAGCACCGCCGTCCCTAATGAGATTGGGGATCTCCTCTGCAAGACAAATCTCGTCTGCTCTATTTTCTTGTTTCAGTGTTACATCATCTAGAAAATTAAACCCTGGATTGCGTCTGTAATGACACACATACTGTACATAGCAAATGTTAGCTGGAGTAAGTGAAAATGTCACTGGCTTTGAAAGAGCTGCACTAAGTATCCGAGGTTCAGAGGTGAATGCAGTAAATCAGCGTGCTCAAAGAAAATCGCACAGCCACACATGAAAGGAAAGGGGAGTGCAAAGCTTACATTCAACACGGGTTGATTTTACAAAAGCATGTAGTCAGCAAACACACCGTCCAGAGCTTCTGCTCATGTAGTAATACAACATACCGACTTAAGCACAGCAACAAAAGAAAGCACTGTCAAACACCGCCTGGCAGCCTGTGCTGCTCCAAGAATGAGCAGCACAAATAAAACGTTCCCACTCGTCAGACTGTTTCACGTCTGGTGAGAAGGAGGCAGAGGGCTTTTGGGAAATATGAGACAAATAAGAGAAGAGTAAAAGTAAGAACAGCAGCTGTGGAGGCAAACATGGCCTTGCTCTTTTTGTTTTATTAAAATATAATATATTGAGGTGCTTTGACAGATAATGAAGGTGCGGATTACAGAAGATACAATCATAAGCCAAGTCCCACTTACTGTATGAAATGTAAGAACCTCCACAAACAGTCTTAATTCTCTGCTCTGAAATCTAGCTTCCCTGTACTCTTGTTACACAAACTAATGTATGTGGCATCCTTTGTTTAAGGTTGCTAGTTGCAGAAGGAATACTGAGATCCGTTACTCAAATAAAAGTAGCAGTACAACAATGTGGTTATATTCAGAGTATAAATCCTTCATTGAAAATTCTGCCTGGCTGTCATGTTGCAAACTGCTCAGACCTAGAACAAGAGGCAGTCGGTGGGGCAAGGCCAGATCCAGAGTTTCTCAGTGAGGGAGAAAGAGTAGATATGCTTTCAGCCCCTTTTCAGAATTTCGTTTTTATGTGGGAAACCCATGTGAAATAAAATATGAATCACAGCAAAGTGTTTTTGCATACTTTCAAATGTGTCTAGAGGCAGACATTAAATACAGCACTGGTGTAAACCAACTTGACTTTCTATTTCATATCATCATACAGTCCATCCTTGATTTTCACTCTATATTCTCTGCACCAAACTAAAGCCAGGGTTACACCAACAGACTGTGCATCGCTGTGGATGTCTGTAAATACAATCCACAAATGATATCTCGTTCTCCGTCTCGCTCTCATGCTTAATGCAATCAAGCATTTTTCTTTTTCAATGCAGAACATTCTTCTGCTACTTTCCTGCAAATTATTTTCATTTTTTGTCAGCTAAATATGTGCAAAAAAAGCACTTAGGCAGGAGACTAGCAGAGAGGGAACAATTATGGGGAGAAAAAATAGTTTTCCCCATTCCTGAATTAATGATGAGCTTCTTTTGTTTGCCTTGCCTTGTTCTTAATTTAGTCAGGATAGCTGTATAAATATGCATATTTAGTGTATGTAAATGTCTGTTTCATTATAGACAATTGAAGAGGAAGCCTCATTTGCTGCATGGTTTATTACCTGTATGGTCTTATACAGCTCTGGAGGGACCATTATCTAAATGTCAGCAGTCTGAACCTACAGCACAGTCTGTTCACAGCGGGATGTGGTGTTTCTTGCAGAATGTGTACTACACCGGCACTCAGCAGCTCCACATCGGCCTCCTCAGTCCCACCATTGACGACGACGACAACAAGTGCCTGGTGGACGTGAACAGCAGACCGCGCCTCATCGAGTGCAGCTACGCCGCGGCCAAACGCATGAAGCTCAACTGGCTCTTTTCTCAGGTGACTACCAATGAACACAGCGCCAGAAAATGGTCAGAAAACACAAAGTTAACAAACCCTTTTCAGTTCCATTCAGCCTCAGTAATGGTAATGTGTTGAACGTGACAGGAAAACTCAAGTGTGGCGGTAGCTTTTAATCATGCAAGTGGTTTAAATTACTGTTTGACCAGAGTTCAGTTCTGTAACTCATTGAGACGTGAGGAGTCATTGAAAGTTAATGATTGTCTGTCTTCATTAGCTATACCAGCGCTCTGTGTTTTGACAGAAAAGCAGCCACCTCACAAAATGCCTCCTGACAGCTGGTGAATTTGATTTACTGCATGCTTTGATTTGGGCTCAAAAGACTTCATATGCTGTCAGTGCAGTGTTAATTATAAATGTTGTCCCTCATTCAGCAATATACACATAAAATCCCAAATGTGCTTATTATTAGACGCTTGTTATAACCAGTGCAGATTTATTTTAGCAGTGCTGGATTGGCACTACAGGCCACACATTTGTCCTTTTTATGTTTAATAGCGTAATGGACATATTATAAAGAGGTTTTAGACCAGGGCTATTCAATTACACATTCAGTTGGGCCAGATTTTATAACTACAAAATTGAGCTGGGCCAGACATTCAGCGGCCTGTAAAAAGCGGGTAGTGACACATTTTAAACAAACAGATATTACTGCGATGAAAAACATGCAATTTTTATTCATTGTTCATCTAACAAAAGGTAGCTCAAAAAGTGCATAAAAACAAACAAATTAGCATTAATTTAACAGAATCTGAAAAAAAAGTGCACAGTTGTAGCATTACATTTGTTTGCTTTAGAAGTCAAGTATTCAGGTTATTTTTGTTTAACCAGGCACATCACAAAGTGCATTTACTGAATACAATAATAGCAGTCTTAATAAATGTCCTCACATACAAAAAAAACAGCTAAAGAGCTCCAATGCAACACTATTTTTTCACTTTTCAAGTAATAACAAAAAAATTATACATTTTGGTCACATTTGACCCAGACACATTACAAAGTGCACTTAAATGAATACAGAAAGAACTGTCAAACCCTTCAGTGCACAAACCCATAACAAGGGATACGGGTAACTATATGAATGAATACTACACTACACGTCTATTATAGTAAACTAGGTGCTTACTATCACCTCATTTGTGATTTGTCATCGCTGACTTTCTCAATGGGAGAAGGCAGGGACATTTTTTGTTTTGAACAAAAGCAGTGATTTTCGGCTCATAGGATGTCAATGCAATCCTAAGAAATGGGTGAAGAGTGCTGTCAGTCAGGGAGCAGCGAGTGCTACTTTTGATTGAGTTCAAAGCTTGATTCACATGTGTATGTTGATCCAAACATACTGAGCACACAGATCGCTACTTTCTGAACGTTAGGGAACTGCTGTTTTTTGACATCACTCCAAAACTTCGCTGGCCCGTTAGTGCGCTGCATGTCAATAAGTTCCAGTGTATATTTCCCCTTGTCGATGCAGGGGACCACTTCCTTTGCTCTGGTTGATACGTCCCCCTCTATTGCAACAGTGAAGGGGTCTCTGGCAAAGCCCATCATCACCACTGTGGGCAGAGCAAGTCCATCCAATCGACCAGAAAAGTTATCTTTCAACCTCGCAATGAAATCTGTCATCACATCCGTGATTTGTGCCGGAGATGTGATGTGTTTAGGGAGCGTCGGAAAATGCAGCATCCGACCCGTGCTCAAGTCGGTCGCGAAAAGGTCCAGCTTTACTTGGATCTGCTCCACAAGATCAATGACCGTTTTGTCTCTGTTTACGCTTCAGAGTTGAGAGAGACATGTTTTAGAGTTGCTATCATAGGACCACCGTTACTAGCACCACTAGATGCACTTACAAAAAACGTGCTGCGTTGTGGTTTGGTGGTTTCTATGCAACGCGGAGTGTTGCGTTCATGGTCTGTACTAGTGTAGGAATTTGGCTACGGGAGGCTGGGCCACTCGGGAGTTGGTTCTGGGCCGCATCTGGCCCGCGGGCCGCCAGTTGAATAGGCCTGTTTTAGACTATATGTTTAAGTATGTCACAAGTGTTCACGCTGAACTTTAAGTGGCTATTTTAGTTTATAATTTAGAGAGCAAGCCTCTGAAATATGGCATCAATTATTGACAGTTTTGAATTCACACATGCAAAGTGTCAACTCACAATTGAAATAGATTGCCTCAATGCAGCTCTAACAACTGTGGGGGACGCGTGCTTTTTTTAAAAACAAAATATTGCAGAAAACCAAATTAAATGAAGATATTCTTAATCTTTTCCTAGTGAAATGTGAAGCATTATTTCACTTCATCCTCACAAAGAAGGGATTTTGAGAAGATATTTAAATATGTGCTGCATGTAAATACTTGGCATGTCTTGGTACATGCCAGTTAGAAAACCAAGCACATGTTTAGTGGGTGGGATGGTATGGCTTGTTCGAGTTGTGTGTTTTGTGAGTGTGTGGGTGAGCCTCTTTATTACTGTTACAAATGCAGATTGTACGGTATATAGCATAATATGACAAAACTAGCAAAAACCATATCATCCTTAATCAATTAACAACCTTCCCACATGCTATGTTCACACATATTCATAAACCACCTCCTGAAGGCTTTTATAGGAAGCAGCATGAAGACGTTATACAGAACTTGGCTGAGTAAAACCCAGAAGATTTTATTAGTTACTGCAGCATTTATTCTAGGTACTAGTTTGGCTCGTTTCATTCCTGTGAATCCTCACCCACTATTTCAATTTATCGATTCTGAATAGGGAAGTCAACTTTGTTCAAGATCCAAAATAATAGAAATACAAATCCGTCATTTGTAAGTCAATTTAAAAAAAGAACAATTCTGAATTGCTCTCGGGGTTGAAATTAAACAGGACAGGGAAATCTCAAGTTCATGGAGTCAATCTTTGTAAAAGTGCATTGTTCATATAAAAAGAAAAATGCTTGATATGAAAAGTTAACATATTTGTTGTTCATCATCTCTCTCCATGCCCTAGTAAACGCTGTAAAATGTGTCTCAATATTATTAAAAAAATAGAAGTGACGGATATTCAAATATTTTTACATTTCTTTACAGCTTTTGTTCAATAGAATGAGAATATTTCTCAGTCTGGCTTAAACAGGTGGTTTTAATGCATATTTCTTTATAAGGCTCAGGATCTCTCCTTCAGTGGACATTGCCAGCATCTGATCCAGCCATGCAAAACTTGGCCTTGGGGCTTCCCTCTGCGTCAAAATATCCAAATAATTGATTGCGTGGCAGTGTCAACTAGTCTGGGTACTAATCTTTGCTCAACACATATTTTTTATATTTTCTTCGAGAAATCGGGCCGGCAAGAGACAGCTTGAAAACTTTTTTTTTATTATGGCCATCGTCAACAGATGGGATGCTCAGTTGTCAATGAGATGGTCAAAATGTTATCACATTTTAGAATAAAATAATCCTATAATCTCTGCTGTTCCCAATTCGGCTGAAAGCTGCTGTAACCTACGGTGAGGATCTTAAAGGGTTCAGGCTTTATCTGATGCCTCGAAGAGTAAAAAAGGCCTCGATTGCCCCATTTACTCCTTTTATGGGCTGGCTCAGGACATCGCTACATAGTGGACCATAAATGCCCACTTTCAGCACTTATTACCAATCTGTTATCTATAAAATAAAATGTCTCTTGGACCTCACAGACAGGCCACTCTGAAAATATAGAAAGAATAATTTAGTTCAATCTTTACAACCTGTCCAATCTTGAGGTATTTTCCCCCCTCATCCCTCCGTGTTGGACCAAGCTCTCTGAAGACTCTATTGACTGCTGTAGGCCTGCTCTTCACTCACTTGCCCTCAGTCGGCCCTGACGCTGTAATGAGAAAATCCTGCCTCGTTTCATCAGGACATGCTGGATTATTTTTTGTAGAGCTGGTGTGGTCACTCTTTTCAGACTCTGCAGACAGCTGTCACTTTAAAGATTGCAAATTGTTGGTCCATTCAGCTCTTTGTGGCAGTATAGGTTTCAGGCATATTTCTCACTTGCCAATAATTTAAATCATTGGTTTAAAAATAAAATTGTAGAGGCTTTCGCTGGGGTGTTTTAGAAAACCTTTGTGCCTTTTCTCTCCTTGCGCAATACCAGATGTCTATTGTGTTCTAGTGTCACGTTTTCCTCTTCTCTTCTGAGCATTCTCTCAAAATCTAAGCCCTTGCTAGGAAGAAAGCTAAGGACTACACTGCCAATTATTGAGGCTTTTTCCTTGAAACCATATTGATGCTATCTGGAGGGCCCAATGAGGATAGTTGTGCGATTGAGCCAAAACGCTCAGGGTGCTTCAGATGCATACACCTGTATCCATTCACAGCAGTGTGGGTTTAAAGGAGGCAAGTTATATTATGCACACAAATTGTTCTTCTGTAGCCCAGCACAATTTTCACCAGCCTGCTTTTATCTTTTCAGGGAGGATCCATCCAGAACAGGAAATCAAAGAGGTGCCTGGAGCTCGTAGTGAGCAGCGACAATGAGTTTGGCTACCAACTCACTCTGCAGAAATGCACCGGACAGAAATGGTTCATCTCAAACGTGCTGTTTAGCAACGCCTTATGATCAACATCTGGCGGGGACACTGGAGTGAATGGATGGGGTTGCTTATTTTGTGTACACATGGATTGTGTGAGATGATAGGAAACGAGTCCAACAGAAGAGCAGTGCATGGTTGAACACGGTCATTTTGAGCACCACGATGTCCTCCAATGAGACGAGTTGACATCACATGATAAATGTTAAACATTTTATTTTGCCTACAGGATCAGCCATAGTTGGCGGAATTTTGCAGATTTGACAAAGTAGTATATTTAGTATATTTTGTGGTAAATACAGTACAGTCAGATTTCGTTGACTTAAAAGATGTAATGGGTCCAATATGTTTTTGTACTTTGTGCATAATTGCTACTGTGTAGCAGGCTTTCTGAACCTGTCCCTGCTGTAATTATTTCATTTTAGTGTCTCAGGTTTGTAGGTTTATTATGGGATTCAGCTGTAAAGTTGTGGGAAAATGTTGGAATAAATATGAAAATTATAGATAATTTTCTACATGTAAATATTTTGAATATTTGTTATATATAACATTAAAATAACTGATGTAAACTACTGAGGGCAGTTTTTGTCTTTTGTTGTTGCACAAACATAATTTTGATTGACAAAATTTGGATGTGGTTTGACAACACATTTACAGTCAGACAATAATGAAGTACAGAAAGCTGCAAGTTGCAGAGAACTAAACTGAACAAAGTTAGAACACGAGTTTCCTGACGCGGTGTGCTGCGGTGGTTTGTGGCTGAAGTAATTACTTATGACTTACACCGTGTCTCCTCCACAAGAAGGCGTAGCGTGAGCAGTACTCTGGCAGAGCTGCTGAAACGGGTCTTGTGTAGACATGCCACAGCATGGCATGCATCATTAGCCTCTACACTATGAACTCTATATATAATTGCTCTGTAGTCTGTGAAATAAAATTGGAAGGTTAAAACTAGCATTTTTTTACCCTGCAGATAGATGACTGCTGGTTGTCATGTTGAAATGTTTTCTTCAAGTGCATTTGTTTAGTCTATTTTCATGTTCTTTATGGTTGCAGTGTGTTAAACATAGGGACCACCATTTGGCCTTAAAAGGGACATTTTATTAAATAAACAAAACTTGTGCATGGATACACAGAATTTAGAAAAGTGATGTTGTCAGTTTGTAATGACAAATGCAGGGGCAGAAACTGAGAAACGCGACTGCTTTCTGCTCTCGCTGTGGTGTGTACCTGGGGAGGAGACGAGTGGCACAGCCTGTTTTCAACATGCCAGTCCTCATTACCATCCACATTCAAGCAGAGCTCTGCAAACCATGGCATTAAATATACATGAGAACCCACTTTCATCAAAAGGACCTCCCTCACTAACACGTCCTAATGTATGCAATAAGAGTCTCTCTGCATGCTCAAACTTTTGAATGAAAGCAATTCAACAAAACAGTATTCCCATGCGCATTTCTTACATCCTCTTTTAGTGGATCTCTGGTCCTGATAGTCTGCTGGTGCTCAGTTTAAACATTTCCTTTAGCTATTAAATGACTGTTGATAGGGAGTCTGTGTGCGCACATCTGTTTAATATTCTATCATACATATATGTATCACCCTTGTTGATTTGGCAGTATCTTGGGCCACCAAATCACTTGAAATATATATATACATATATATACTTACATATTTAGGTTGGCACAAAGTACACGGCCGAGATTGAATTCCCTGTGAAATGTGGTGTAAAAGATGCATCCAACTGAATCCCACAGTGAGGAAGCATTCACCATCGGAGCATGAGACACCTACAATATCTTAAGAAATGTGCTGCTCTGATTTCAATGAGGCCAGGCTAATAAGTCTGTCTCTTCTTTTCAAATACAGCATTTGCAATATTACAGACATTTGCCTTAATATGAGAATTAAAGACTGCATTTTCACAGAATACATCTTAGTTTCTGGAGCAATTTTCATAATAAACTTTATAATACACTTTATTTGCATAGCACCTTGCATGCACAAAGCAGCCCAAAGTGCTTTACAGAACAAGAAGAAAACATAACAATATTAAAATAAATACAGAACAAGATGAAACATCTACAGTGATCCTAAGGAAATCCCCTTGAATGAGCAGATAGGAAATTAAAATAGGTTAAAAATTAAAAACATTTGTTCATAGACATTTCTCATTCATACAAGCAATTTGTCAAAAGAGATGTGTTTTTATGCCGAGTGCTTCTTCATTTGAACTTTTAGTAATATACTGATATAATATACTTATTTATTTAATTTATAACACGGACCAAAAGTGCCCCATTAGTTATTTGTAGGAACATGATATTTCAAATTTGTGAAAATGCATACAGGAAAAGATATTACCTCCTCCTTACCAACAGTTTTGTTGGATAGTTTCCTCGTGTAATTGTTTTAATTGTTTTTTTTTCATTAGTGGGACTCAAAATGTTTAACATTCTGTTAAAATGGTTTTAGCTTGGGTAAAGTTTAAGATCACTGCTTACAAATTATGGTGCAATTATCAGGGAAAGGGAATCCGTGACATACTTAGGCCTACTACCTTCACCATGAAAAGTACGTAAAGATGGGGGATGAAGAAGAGATTTCAGAATAAGGAGCTAAAGTATTTTTTCAATTACTATTCATCTATTCAATGATTTAAATTTACAGGGAAACACACTAACTCGCGATTTGGCATTTTCAGGTGAACCCATAGACGTCATTGCTGTGTTTCCCGGTGTGTGTTCATGCCCAAGGCTTCGGAGCAGACGGCAGATGCAGGAAGTGTGACTCTCTCTCTCTTTAGTATGCAGATTGTATGCAGATTGTGAAACTCACACTCGACTCAATGTGCCCCCTTTCAAGCAAAAAAATTGACTGAGAGTTGAAACTTAAAAAAAACAAATTAAAAAAGTGACATGAATAAAAATCCGAAATTGGAATTCAAAAACACGAGAGAAGGAAGAAAATACCAAAATGAAATAAGATTGGGAGTGCACGGTCAAAAAATTAGGAAGTTTGTCACGTTATCCAATGAATATACTCTCAGTGGTTTTATATTTATTTGACAGATATCTGAGTTTTCTCATCTAATTCACAACAAAATGCTATGTTGAACCATTCTATAAAATATGTCACCCATACCCCCCCCCCTCTCTCTCTCCCTCTCTCTCTCTCTCTCTCTCTCTTCTCATTCTAAGTCTATAATTCATCGTTTTGTCTCTAGTGGGGAAAAGCTCTGAGAGGCCGCCCTTCATGTCTCGTCATTATTTTCTGCCCCCAACAAGGCGACAAAAAAGAAGTTGAGGGAAATATTCCTGGCAGAAGTCTTGGTGTGATCAGGGGAATCAGCTGACTTTGATACCATATGGCAAAGGGAAGCAGCTTGTCAGATGTAAGAATAACTTCCCTCAGGATCCAGAAAGGAGGTTTCCTCTGTTCTCTCTCCTGCAGGTGAGCCACAGGTAGCTGAGGGGAAGCTGTCAGTACCTGCGGGGCGAATAGGACAACACACAGAAACATAAACTGGGAATAGTCTAAGGAGCAGATACTTCTCAGCTGAAAATAAACACAAACCCTGCCAAAGATTGCATGGCTGTTCATTTACATTCCACAGGAAGAGCACAGTGTTAGGGGGAAGAGGCTTTAAGCAGGAAAACTGATTTACCAGAACAATACATGTGGGTGGGAAATGTGTGCTCACAGTGAAGCCAAAATGTTTCACATGTGGATAAATGTCATTGTTAATTGTTTTCTGTGTGAGTGAATCTGACTTGAAACTGTGTTGCCATGACTACAAGTCCTAAATGGCATATTCTGAAACCCCCAGGCATGGGAGACTATAGGTGAGCACATCGGCTGAAAAGACCTGACAGGATGTAATTGCAGATGTAACTTTAATCTCTGCCCTTTTTATGTCACGCCCAACTGCTTTGACCTATGCAAATTAACTGGCTGACAAATCTGTACATTTGTCCGTGCTGTTTGTGAAGTAAGAGAGAGTAATGGTGCATAAGAGATATGCTACCGTGGAAATGAATCTCATGGAGGCCTGAAGTCATAATGTGAAGGTCAACAGTGAGGGCCAAATCATCTCTAATCACCCACGCACACAATATGTCAGTACTGCCCTTCAAGTAAAAAGCATTTCCTTTATTACTATAGGCTTGGTACATTGTCGCAGCATTTTTTAGATGGAAGAAATACCGATAATCAATTTCAAATGGATTTACGACTAATGAGTAAAAAATGAAATTATACTGTTATTCTGTTTAAAAAAACTGGACACTGAAACAAATTAGTTACTACTTCAACCACAAAGTTGACTTATTAGCACTTTGTAAAGTGTATATGGCAATTATTTGGATGTTAGAAAAGGATTCAAATGCAGCCAAGGATTAACATCAGCATGGGGTTGTGTTTATGGCCACCTTGTGAATATAAACATGCCTCCTCTTTTAGCAATCATTTACATTTTTTACAACTCAGGAGAGAATCATTTGGCTCATTAGCTGCTGAATACTCCAATACATTCACCAGCAGGTGTGGCAAACTTTGACAATTCGCTGTTTAATGCTGGGCAGGACATGTACCGTGGGTTTTTAGAGCTTTTTGCTGAAAACAGCTGCCTGCTGCTGATGTTAAAATCCTTATGAGAGCCGTGAGAGTCAACCAAAACAGGAACGTTGCAGGTTGTAAAACTAATCAATGAGCTGAAGAGGGGGAAGAAGGTGATACAACAAACTGAGGAAACTGCAGTCACATAATCCTTTGATGGATTGTATAGAATTATTGATTTGTGCGGCGTTAAAACCTTAATTTGCATGACTGCAGAATCTGCTGTTTAAAAATCACTTTGTTTTCAGCAGGTATGAAGCCGTACGGCTTATTGTGTGAGCAGCTGGGATCTCGCTATACTTGTACTACTATTGTTACATCCAATGTGTTAACAAGTGAGATGATGTACATAATTCAATATTTTATCCATTTCAATTTAACTGGCTTTGACAGTGGTGAATGGGGCTCCACACTTTAAAAACAAAAGCTTGGGCTCAACAAAGAAAATCAACGCAACAGTTTGCATCAATGTTTATTGAGTTACGACAACTTCTAATGAAATTGTGTTAAACCAACAAACTTATTTGAGTTAGGGGAGAAGGCTTTTCCTCTACAATCACAGGTGTTTGTAATTACCACTTACTTAGTAATTGGTAGCATAAACACAAGTTTTTAAGTTGATTACTCCAAAGATTAAGTTGTTCCAACTAGTTTTACCACAGTATTTTAAAGGAATTTTAAGTTGTATGTACTTGATTACCATCATTATGAAACCTGATGTACTTATATGATTCTGTTTTCTTCAAGGTTGTATCTTCCTGGTCGAATGCACTTATTGTAAGTCGCTTTGGATAAAAGCATCAGCTAAATGCAATGTAATGTAATGTAATCATTGTGAACACAAGTTTTTAAGTTGACAACCATTTATAAATTAAATTGCTCCAAATATATTGTATTCAATAGTTTTTTTTGTGGCTTTTTCATGTTTTTGCCTTTAAAGAAATTAATTAATAAATTCAACAACAAAAACGTTAGGCAATTCACTTTTTGATTTTGAACTGCAGTTGTTTATTTCAACACCTGATAGTTAAATCAGGAGAGACTTCATTTTGTTTGAACATTTATTGACATGTCATATGATAAATGTTAAGTCTTTGGCGATTAGACCCCAATCCTGAAATCGTATATCTAAAGGGAGCATATAGGGAACCCCCCCAGGGACTAGACACTGGTGATGATGCTGAAGATCTGGATTTGATGAGGAGATGGGATGAAGAGGAGGTGTGATGAGGTCTTTGGATTAGCTCTCCTGGCACTGGATAAGATGAAAGGAGGTGGATGGGGAGGAGACCTGAAAACCTGAAATCACAGCTGACTGCAGGAGAGAGGAGAACCATTTTAAAGTGTGGCTGCAGCACAGCGATTGGCTGCTGGAGAATGAGGTGAAATGTAATAGGTTAAAGAGAACGCCTGTGATGAGCTGATTATATGCAGCCGCGGAGTGAATGTATACACCCAGTCTTCCTGAAAGAACTTGCGCTGAGCTTCATTTAAATCTTGAGAAAAAAAAAGATAAATAACACAAATTGAAATTGCCCCACAAATAATAAATAAACACATTATCCATATTACCATGGGAAATGGGGACACAGCAAATACATGCTGCCATCACAACGAAGTTAGAGGCCTTTGCATATTTAAAACAAGTGCCAAATATGTAAAATCTGTAAAGTTTTTGTAAAACTACAGTAACAAACTCTCAATGGCCACCAATCTGCAGATCACACACATCAATTTGACAAAAGATGTAACAAAGATGTTTACACTGCCGACAGTCATTATTTTAAACAGTATGAACAAATTTAACGCAGAATGCTTGCTCATTCATTTGTTTCCCTGGACAACGATGGTTGCCATCGTATGGTCAGATCCTGGGGTGGACCGGTCACTGATGAAGGCGATATTCATGTCCTTTTGAAGCACATTAAAGAATAGGTTAGCGCATAAGAGATAATGAATTAGGTAATTGCATACTTTTTAAACCGTCACTCTTAGCTAATTCAGAGCCATTATTGCCAGCTGGTAAAGAAACGCTGGTATTGTTTTCACCTATTGAGTCTGCATGTGTGTGTCATCATGGCAGGCAATGTGGTCCTGAAGACGCACAGAGGTGGTTTTGAGTACTTTGCCTAGTGTTCAAATGCATGTGGACAGATTTTGTCAATCACAACCGTGCAAGTTTTAGTGTACCTTCTCATCTTTTTTGCAGGTTCCATAAAATATTTTACACAATCCTTTTCCAATGCCATTGCTGTCAACACCTATCCATGCTGAACGTTGCTAAGATATTATTGATTGGGGTGTGGCCAAAAGTGCAATATGCTTCAAAATTTAACTGACAGAGACAGTGCTTTTGTCACTGTGCCCATGGATTTTATGTTATTTCAAGCCTACACCGGAACTGTCCTGAGAGTGCAGGCCTGCAGGCAGTTATGACAGAATATTGTCCGATCATGCACCCATCTCATTAACCCTCCATATACCGAGGCTTGTCTGGTGTCTTTCTAGGTGGCGCCTCCAAACCAAATGGTTACAAGACCCAACATTCGTAGAATTTCTTGGTAATAATATTGATAATTATTTTTGTATGAACAGAGATCAGACTAGTGCAGGCATAAGATGGGAAGCATTTAAAGCCTACATTAGGGGTGTGATGATTAGCTATACAAGCTTTAAATCAAAAGCTCACTATAGAGAGTTAACCAACCTTGAGGCTCAAATTAAAACTCTGGAACTTGACCTATACCAAAATGATATACCAGAGAAACATAAAGCGCTCCTTCTGTTGAGAGCTAAGTATAAAGAGCTATCTGCTAGTAAAATTGCAGCAAACCTCCTTTGGTTAAGGCAGGGGTTGGCAACCCGCGGCCCACGGGCCGCATGCGGCCCTTTAAGCCCTCTGCTCTGGCTCCCTTGAGCTTAGACAAAAATAAGAAGGAAATAAAATTAAAGTATTTGTAGGACTATTTATATTTTGTTGCATGGTTGAAAATGTTTCGTATCTTGTATTTTGAGGTGATACTGTGACACATAAATAAAAAACGAAACGGTTTTAATTAGGTCAATTAAAATATGCGTCACATCCTGCTACGGTCCCGCGCGAGCGCCTTTTCTTGGAGGCGCTTGCGCGGGGACCCCCGGCTCGATGAGCGAACTATGGATAAATCAAAGAAAAGTACCGGAGGAACACAGGATTTAATTCTGTGTGGACAGAGTTATATGCTTTCACAGCAAACGATGCTGGTTTACCGGTATGTTTGATATGTAGAGAGAAGTTGTCAACGGTGCTGCAGCCTTTACCTATCGAGGAACAACAAGGGAGAGGAAGACAGCTGACAATCTTCAGTCATAATTCAATGGGGTATGTAATTTATTTCAGAAAACACTTTTTGTTATATTCCATAGAATGCTCTTAACGTCCCGATAGCAATGAATATATTAAATGCTTTGACAATAAATACATACAAAAATTAATCTCTGGAAGCCGTAGCGCTTTAAAAAGCACGACCAATCATTTTAGCCGACCCGGCTAAAATAACTGGATGGCCTACCTGCCTGTCAGCCTGTCAGCCTTCCATCTGTGCACAAATGTATCTCGTGGCCTCATTGATGATGCGCGTTCGTGTGTGTTGGAGGAGGGAATCTGTAAGAAAGTCTGAAGGAAGAGGCCTATTTTTTCCGGTTGTGTATTTTCAAATTCTAGCGCACACGAGCTGGTTTCTCCATTCTTACCTACCCTACCTTTAACTCGTTTTAGGGTGCAGCTATATGTTTTATTTATTTCAAAGTGGGCCCATTTTAATAATATTTTTTTCCCCTTCAAATGTGCAGAGGACTCCCCAAGTGCTGTGTTTAATTTATTTTAAAGTAGGCCTGTGTATTATTTGTAATTCTCCTTATAGGAGTTCTTTGTTTCTTATTAGAGGTTAACAGTTTTATATAACGTAATAAATAGCCTAATAAATCCAAAAAAACTGTAGTTTTTGTCTGATATAACTATAAATACAACTTAGCTATCAAGCTATGAAATATGTTTTGCGGCTCCAGACAAAAAATGTTTGGGGAAAAAGGAGCAAAATGGCTCTTTTGGTCAAAAAGGTTGCAGACCCCGGGGTTAAGGCAATCTTACTATGACCAAGGTGACAAAGCTGGCAAGCTTCTTGCATGGAGAATAAAGAAAATGCAATCGGATAGAGCTATAAACTCAATAATATAAATCAAATTAGATAACGGAAACAATACAGTAGATCCAGCTGAAATAAACTCCTCCTTTAGAATATTCTACGAATCCCTTTATAGTTAAGAATACCCAGATAATACTCAGTTACAATCTGAATTCCTAGATCAGTTAGAAATCACCAACTATGACAGAGCAAGATAAGACTGAATTGGATACATATTTAACTGTTAAGGAAATGTTGGAAGCCTTGCGGAATATGAGAAGCGGGAAGACAACAGGACCAGATGGGATCCCTATAGAGATTTATAAATTGTTTCCAGACAAATTACTCCCCCCTCTATTAGATATGTTTGAAGAGGCATACGAGTTGGGTACTCTACCACCATCTTTACGGTCTGCAATTATCACCTTGGTCCCAAAGCCTGGTAAACCACCAACAGAAAGGGGGTCCTATCGTCCCATATCCTTAATGTGTGACGCAAAAATTCTATGTTAAACTTTTTTTTTTAAACTTAAAGGGGAGGGGGAGGGAAGGGTTATTTTCCCATGTTTCAATGTATGTATGTATGACTGTATGTTCTTTCTATGTTGAAAAACCCAATAAATATAATACAAAAAAATATATATATATATATATTCTGAATGGGTGATATTTCAATGACAACTCTAAATAACGATCCTACCTAAAGAAGCATGTCCTTCATCTGCTTCACCAAGAATTTATTTATCACAATAGTAACCAAAGTCTTTTTACACTCACAGTAGCCTCTACTACTTTGTACCCTCTCACAGAACTATTCACAGTTCAAAGGCTCCTAATTTTGGCCAAACAGCATTTTGCCTATACAGTGCAACTACAAGGCTATCTACTGCATTTTAATGACAAAAGATGACACTCACTTTAAGCATTTCCATTGTATAGTATTTCTATTTGTCTTAACTGTCGGAACTTGTCCAGGCATGTTAAGTGGGAGTGGACTTGAAATCCTTAAGTCAAGGTGTAGAACAATTAAGTTATCAAGCCAATTGCATTACTTACTACAACTTGAATTTTGTTTTAAGTCAATTAACGCAGACACAACTTATAAATTAATGTTTGCAACTTAAAATGTTTATCTAAATCAATTAATTCAAATGTGTATCTTGCAACCATGCATTTAATTAAGTGGTGGTAAAAGGTCCCCTGAATGACTTTTTAGAGTGCAAGAGGTAGACTGTAAATCAGATTAAACAGTGAAAATGTGAATCGACTGTATTATTTGCACTCGATCTGCTTTAAGCAAGTTAAATCTATCTTCCCCTGTAGAAAATCTGACTATTTGAAAATGGTATCAGATGCACTTACTGATAATGATCTTGATTAACTTAAATAACTGAGAACTGTTTTTTTCAAAAGTTATGCAGAGGCAAACTAACCTGAACGTCACACCTCTGAGGATGATTCAGTGTGCTTGTCCTTCACACACGGTACATTAAGTTGGATCAGACACATACAGTATTTATGCTCCCTCACAATACACATCATTTTAGAAATGTCTAAATGGGTAAAAAAAAAGTGAATGAAGTGCATGAACTCACAACTGGCCATGATTCATTCCATTTTCTAATCACTGAAATCTTGATTTAGACTCTCCAATCCTGCAGTGCTGCGGGGAAATACATTGTGTGAGCATTGAAGCAGAACTCCATTTCTATTCTTGTCGTTCAGCATTTAATACAGGAACTCACACACTGATCAGAACACACTTCCCCAGCTAAAGATTATCCTGTTTATGTTCTTCCACAGGATTTAGATCCTTCAGTTTGTCTAAGTAAACACAAAGAGCTCTGCACAGCATTTGTATCAAAGGTGTTTGATGTAGATTATATCAGGGTTTTTTGGATTCACATGAATCATACAAACTTGTGACTGTTACCTTCAGGTATGTGCTATTTTGACATCTAACTCTCTTTCTACCTTATTCAAACTCTCAGGATATAAATGTCAGTAGGCCTAATACAAAAAGCTATTGAAATGTACTAGTACGGTACTTGAGTACACATTTGACCTACTTATGAAGCTCAGCGCAAGTTCAGGCAGGAAGACCTATCACTTCGTATTGCGCGTCATGGCAATACTCGCTCCCTTCACTAAAGGATAGGGAGCGCCACTCCCCACTCCTCAGCTAACCTATCACTTCCCTCCATTCACAAGCCTAATCATCGCACCTGTTAATCCCTCTATATATGCTCTCCCCTTTTCCATCAGCTGTCTTCCAGGTGTCAACGCGCAAGCAGCAGCAGGGCTTCGTCCCAGCTCCGGGTATTAATTCATCAGCTCCGCAGTCTTGCGGATTAAGCTACAGGGGGCGTTCCCCAGTTGGCTAGCGGTTCTAGCCCGCCACCCCGCAAACCCGGATGCGGAAGAAAAAGACAAGGATACTGAGCTCCACGGAAGTTCCTCCGGCTTAATGGAAATGGGCTACTTCAGGCAAACAATTGACACACGCCTTCAGTCTCTCGAGAGGGCATCACTGGCATCAGGGCCGCTCAAATGCGGCGCTTCCGGCCTTCACGCGGAACGGGCCCTCATCGCTTGCGAAGCTTCACCCACTTCCGGCTTCAACCACAACCCCTCTTGCAGGCAGGCAGGGCTCAAGCTACATCTCATCGAAGCTACTTCTCCTCCCGGCTCAGTAGCAGTACTGGTCTCTAAGTGCGTCTTAGGTGGCAAGCAAGTAGCGATGGCGAGATGAAGCCTTATGAAGCTTTGAAGCTTTCCAGCAATTGGTTCGCAAGGGTTCATGTCATGAGGCTTCATCATGGGCTTCATTTGAACATAAACCCCTGTTGGTCAAAGCGTGTAAAACAGGCATATTGGAAATCTCAACAGTTGCGCTCTATCTCATACCGAGTTCCCAATGAGTAAAGCCTTAGAATAACTCTAAACAACGGACATAAAATCCTATTTCATGTTAACAATATTGTTTTCATTCCAGTTGAACGAGTGTGATTGAAAAGCCTATAGGAGGCTGGTAAACATTGCAAAGAGGGATTCGTATTCCTTAATATTATTCATAAACTTAACCACGTTGTAGCCTGAGAAGGCTAAACCATATCAGGAATACATTTATTAACTGCATTATCTCATTTAGCTGTAGCTTCTATAAGCAAACCCTGCGGTCGTGGGTCGGCTGCTTTCCAGCGAGCCACAGCCCACACGCTGAATCTACCCAAAAAACACTGGATATATCTTATCTGCATTTATTCATTTATTTATTCATGTTTATTCCTACATTTATTTATGCTTGTATCTATTTATACTTATGACATTTTCCGACCTCTATATAAGTGAGGGTCTGAGCTTTTAATTCCATCGTGTCACCAGCGGACCCGGGTACAGGAGGGGTAATATGGTTTTTGTTATACATCCACGGGCATTATGAGCGTTGTGGCTCAACGGTTCAAATGAATCGCTTCCCGAAGCAGTCACGTGGTATCGACAGGCAGCGAGGTTCGCTTGTCATTGATGACGTCACTGGCCCAAAATGATACAAGCCTCGATACATGCTTCACAAAAAGATTGGGGATTACTCGACACACGCTCCGAAGCCTCGGCGCAGTACGTAACATCACTACTAGCAGGTTCAGCGCACAGCAGGCTCCCCTCCTTTCCCTGCGCCTCACCGCTAAAACAGGTAAGAAAAGAGAAGAAAGAAAAGAGAGAAAGGAAAGAAGGAGAAAAGAAGAAGAAAGAGAAAAGAAGGAGAAAAGAAGAAGAAAGAGAAAAGCAAAAGAAGAGAAGAACGAAGAAGAAGAGAGAGAAAGAGAAGAAGAAAAAGGAGAGAGGAAAAAAGAGAGAATATCGCTGCGTTAGTTTAGGGTTAAGGTGAGTTCCAGGCAGTGTCGGGTGTAACGCGTTACAGCATGGAGTTATGCAGTTCGGGTAACTACTACCCGTCACAATGCTCAGTAAGTACCGCAGTTTCAAGCTTCACACAGCCACGGATGCTGCCCATCCGTGGATTTTGGGGGTTTCTTTCAGGGAGAAAGAGATGTTCATGTAAGATGATAGAAGACAGTCTAATCACCCAACCAGCACATCAGCATCTACGTCTCACCGTGGCGTAATTAAACTGCTAATTAAGCTAGTCCCATACCAGGGCTCGATAGTAACGGTTGCCATTGGCAACCATTTGGAAACGTCAACCACTTCTTGGATGGCAACCAGTTTTTAACATAAGAAATAAGGACAGCAAACGTGCACCCCAAAATAGATAAATGTTCATATTCGTTTTTAAGAGTGATATTTAATGTTGTGACCAGTCGGAACCTGATACTTAAAATGCACGTGCATTGGCGTGATTACAGAGCCAGAAGCGATGCACGTTTACTCGCGTGCGCGGTGCGCCGTGTGTTTGTTTTACAACAAAATGGCGAAGCAAAAATAAGTTGCTTGACTGTGATAAAAGTTCAGCCAACACCTCAACTTCTCCAATGAAGGTTCAAAGTGATTCAACTGATGGAGCGTAAGGTAAAACCCGAACGAAAAACAAAGAGGAATGTTTTCTATTCACTTCCGGTAAAAGTTCCTTCAAAATAATAAGAGTCCCGATCTTATTACTACAAAATAAAAGTGCAAAACGAAACTTTACCATAGAAAATGGTTGCATTAAATTATCACTCTATAAAAAGGTAACACATTTTAAATATAGTAAGACATATTAAAGGTAATTTACAGCATCAATAATTCATATCAAATGTTTAACTATGAATGGTTTTCATTTATTTAACATTAGAAATGTATTAGTCTGGCCAATCCAAGACTTCATGCTGAAGGGCAATGGGTCTATGGTGGGGGTCAGCACAAAGGTCAAGAAAACCCACATTTGAAAGGGAGACAACGGATGATCAAGAAACTGGTGACTTGCTCAATTCATTTGTGAGGGATCTATGAAGACAGGACAACAGCAGCATTACTGGTATTTCGTATACCAGCAATCGAGGGTGGACAAGTTTACTACCACTTAGGTTCAAATAAGTGCGTTAATTACTTATTGTAAAGAATTCGAACATTCTCGTGTCACATGTTCATTATTAAGTGGATGTATAACTGTATAGCATCTTAATTATTTAAAATGTAAGGTATCAAAAAGGGCAACCGTATTTTCAGTTGGCAACCAAAAGCGGATGCCTGGTTGCCAGCCTGGCAACCACTTTTAAAAGTTAGTGCTGAGCCCTGCCTATATCATGGGTCATGTCTCAGCATTTAACTAAGCAAATATCATTTCATGCTGCTCATATTGCACTCATATATTTGGTTCATGCTCACATGGGTTATGTTAAGCAGGGTATGATATTCATGCATCATTGTACTCAAGCTAACAGCCGCATTACATTGTCTACATCTCCCTCTTCGCCGGGCATCGGCTCGTGCCGGCTATCCAAGATCTCTCCAGTTTACCTCTGGTAAACATGCATATAACTGGTGGTGGTGTCTTAAGAGCATTTCAGGGCTCGTTCAGGATAGGTGCAGCAAACCTGCCGCAATTAAGGTAATTGTTCCTCTTCCCTACAACAACCGCTTCTCATCCTACATTCGTCCGAACGCCAGTGCCGTGCTGGCTATCCAAAGGTCTCTCCAACCTTCAAATTGGTACGTATGCATATAACTGGTGGTGGTTCTTAGCATGTCAGCACGTATATTCGCCCCGCGGCTCATGTTATCCTTGCATGTCTAACCCTGTACGTCCAGGTTGTAACCTTCGGGTCTGTATAAAATGTGTCCCTGCGAAGTCAGGTTGCCCCGTACGTCCGGGATGCCCTGTACGTCCAGGATGCCCCGTTCGTCCGGGATGCCCCGTACGTCCGGGAAGCCCTGTATGTCCAGGACGCCCTGTATGTCCAGGATGCCCCGTACGTCCGGGATGCCCCGTATGTCCGGGAAGCCCCGTATGTCCGGGACGCCCCGTATGTCCGGGATGCCCCGTATGTCCGGGATGCCCCGTACGTCCGGGATGCCCCGTACGTCCGGGAAGCCCTGTATGTCCAGGACGCCCTGTATGTCCAGGATGCCCTGTACGTCCAGGAAGCCCTGTACGTCCAGGGAGGATGCCTAAATCCCCACATGTATTAACCTCTCTTTTCATCCATAGATTTCCACTGCATCCCACAAGGTAAGATTTCATCACGTTCAGTACTTCATACCTTCACTTCTTTTGGGGGTTCATCGGAAACGGTTCTTCCCTTCCCGAATGACATCCTACAAAACCTGGGCCTAATCGCCAAACACCATTTCATTCACTTGTTATAAACTGTCATCATTATGTTTCATTTATATAATGTGACCCGATAATAAACATGTATTCCATACATCACGTCTCTCCTGAGTGAAATGAAGCTCAGCGCAAGTTCAGGCAGGAAGACCTATCACTTCGTATTGCGCGTCATGGCAATACTCGCTCCCTTCACTAAAGGATAGGGAGCGCCACTCCCCACTCCTCAGCTAACCTATCACTTCCCTCCATTCACAAGCCTAATCATCGCACCTGTTAATCCCTCTATATATGCTCTCCCCTTTTCCATCAGCTGTCTTCCAGGTGTCAACGCGCAACCCTCCTCCACCCCTTCGCCTCCTGCTTCCAACTCAGGGCCAAGCTCAACCTTCTCCCTTCCAACCGGACCTAACCACTTATCACCACCACCAGTGTCTAGACCCGGGGGGGTTCATCGGAAACGGTTCTTCCCTTCCCGAATGACATCCTACAAAACCTGGGCCTAATCGCCAAACACCATTTCATTCACTTGTTATAAACTGTCATCATTATGTTTCATTTATATAATGTGACCCGATAATAAACATGTATTCCATACATCACGTCTCTCCTGAGTGAAATGTAATTACAGGTACTTCACACTTCACTAGATTTCCGAGGAACATTTTGTACTTTTCACTCACATCCACTTGGATGGAGAATGCAGTGCACCATGTTGAGTGACATCTCTCAACATTTTGGTAACATTGTTTGTTATGGACAAAAAGGAACAGTCAGCCTGAGACGAGTCTGATAAAAGAAATATAAACAGAAATACTGCATTAGCTAAATTAAGTTGGAAGAAATTATCCTTTTATATGTCTTTCATTGAAATCCCTTTTTAAAGTATTTTTCATGTTATCGTGTGCTTTATGTACGAAGCTAGGGCTGACCTAGATGCAAAGTAAATATATTCTGGCAATCGGCATCTGTAGCAGATGGAGAGCAACGATCGAATGATATGTGCTTTAGAAGGAGAGATGCTCATGTTTAAGGCCACCTGGCTCTGAACGTATCAAGGGTATACATGCTATACAATGAGCTATAATCCTTACTGCGGCAGAAAAATCCATCAATAACCATTTTCTGAATGTCCTCACAGAACCCAATTATATGAGCCTTGGAAAACAGATTGCATGACATATTGAAACTCAGAAATTGGCTTCTATCTAATAGTTTTGTGATATTTAGTTTTTGAACCTCTATGCCTGCACTCTGCAATGTAATCAAAACAACAGTAACCCCTGACCAGCTGTCTCTGGGTTATACAGACTTTTCAATAAACAATTTTTGTTTAATAAATTATCTAAAAAAACAAAGGTTATATGTGTTTTTGGAGATATGTAATACATTTACATTCCAGAAAGAGGCCTGCGGAGTAACTACTTCAAGAAAAGTTTGACACTTTGGGGAAATACACTTATCTGTGCGAGAGTTAGCAGAGAAGAATGATAGCTATCTCGCCAGTGTGAAGCAGGAGACAGTAACAGCTTAGCTAGGCCTATCTTCGTTTCTAAACACATGACTGTCCAATCTGCAGAATTTGAAGTGTAAATTCAACAATTTGCCATTTCACAGAGGGTTGTATGGCAGACTATTTCTTGTATAAGAAGTATTGTTGGAAACTGCTCAAAGTAAAGAAATACACCAACACGTGGTCCAAAAGCTTAACTAAGCTAACCGTGTGCTGGCTGAAGCTAATCAATTTTCTCATCTAACACTCGGCACGAAAGCAAATAAGCAAATTTCCCAATATTTCAAACTGTCTTTGCTTGGCCACGACAACATCCACTTGGGAGTCAGAAAGCAGCTTGTTTGCTAACATAAATGTCGCCAGAAGAGCGAACAGAGGAGACCTACAGTTGACGGACAGGATCAATCAAGTCAATGACGCTAACAAGAGGGGATCCATTAGCTACGGAGCACAGGTGTCTCAGTGGGGGGAGAATCAGCATGAGAGGGGAATCAGGTCGGAATATCGATGTTTTCATGCAGCTGAGCTAAGGTTTGAGTTGATTGGAAAGTGAATGAAGATGTGTGTTGAGCACGTTTGTCAGCACGTCTCTGTAGTGAGACACGTTTCAGAAGCAACAAAGGAAGACAAGGTGTATCATGTACAGCCAGGGGATTCACACAGATCAGCTTTTGTCAGAAGCCTCAAAAAGCTGTCTGCAAAGCAGTCTTTTAAATCATTAATCTCTTCATCATTCCCTGAGTCAGTGACTCCCAGTGCATTGCAACTGCAGGTTTTTATTGTAATTATAATTTTTATTATCAAAAGATGCTGAAATTACTTAATTGTGGCTTTGGTAAATGTTTTCGGATGTTGTTTCTTATTGCTGTTTCGCAATCATTAACCCACATTTTAATATCTTCAGTGAAGTTACTGATCCCCCACAAATCCAACACACACATCTGCCTTTGAGCTCTCCTTCATTTGCAGAGGATGGTACCCAGTAATAATTGTGCAATTAGCTGCTGCTTTTGTGAAGCAGATACTACATAGACGCAAAGAGCAACCAGAAATTAAACAGGAAGCTTCCAAGAATTCAAATTGTGCCATTAGTCTTCATTTTTGTTGACCGAAATTATCTGAACGTTTAGATCCCTTTACCATTACATACTATTTTCTATAAAATAATGTTCGATTACAAATGTAGACCTAGGATGAAGTAGTTAAATACAGTATTCACCATGTTATAATTTTTCAACTGGCTTTGGTATGCTAACCTTACAGAGTTGCTAAATACTGGCCTCAAAGTTCTGTATGGCAGCATTATAAGCAAAGTATTTGTATAATCCATGAAAAAAGGTCAAATGTACAATAATTATTAGCAATATATCCCAAAAATATCAGGAATGTACCCGAGGCAAAAAGAAAATCAGGTGAGAAAAAATGGTATAGTCTTTATAGAATAAAATACACTATTGGTCCAAAAAATGAAGTGAAATATTTATTGAAATAAGTATAATATCTGAGGGAACTCATCAGTAAAATATCTTAAACAGAACCTAAATAAATGTGTTGGAAAAGGTAGGTTATTGTTGCCTCACAAATGGAAGTAATGGACTGTTTGACTGCAAAGTGAATGTAGGAAACAAAATGTGATTGCAATGAAAAATACACAGATTGATCATTACCCAGAAAGCAGATTTGGACACTTTGGATGACTCTCTGGCCCCATTTATAAACAGGGTCAGAGAGTCATTTGGAAGAGTTCAAAACAGCAAAAGCAGAACCGAGCACAGTCGACTAACAATCATTATAAATGCTTCTCACTCTGCCTTCCTCAATGAGAACAAATGACCTGAGCGGCATTAGACACCGGGGCGAGCAACGCTGATCTTGTTTTTCTAGCAGAAGAGATGTGACTTATTTGTTGATGCCGAAACTGTTTGATATGCTAATGAACTCTTGTTAGGAAAGAAATGAGGGAAACACTCACTGGCGTATGTATAGTGTGCACAAACAAATGTAAAGAAACAGGCACAATATTCACAGGTACAATATTTGATAAATGGATGGACAATATTGTGCACACCGCTGTGAGACTTCAGAAAACTGTGCTTCAACTCCTACTGTCTCCTTCAGGAGTAAACAATGCAGCTTAGCTTTTCTGTGTGACTCACGGGTAAGGTTGCTCATTTGGGATGTTTTGACACAGTTAGAGGGTTCAGGCAGGGTCAGGAACAAGTGGCAGAGAAATATTTTTGATGGATAGCTTTAGCCGACAGTTTTGCAACTCAAGCACCATGCACCTTGGAGTCAGACCTTGGCAATAAAGAGAGAGCTAAACCACAAATCAAAGCTCTTGATTTACTGACCGATATCTCGTTACGTACCAAGAATAAGATGCATCTGCAAGGGAGCTGGTCATACTCTGAGAGACAGGATGAGGAATTTGCCATTTCAGGGGACCTTGGCATCCAGCCACTGCTCCTCCACACTGAGATAAACCAGATGAAGTGGTTTGAGCTCCAAATAAGAAAAGCCCTGGAGATTTATCTCTCCTCTCACCCTGACCTCAATCAATGGCTAAAAAATACAGATACATATTTAAAAAAAATGTGATGCCAATTTGGGTTGTTGGCTACTGTCAATCAAATATGATTCAACTACACCCACATATTAAAGATGAAACAGATTTTTTCAGTGCTGAATTGCTGCTTAGTCATGACTATTTGATGTTAGCGAGACTTGAAATACATGTTTCAGTGTCTTCAACAACTAAAACAATGAACATGTTTCTCCTCAGTAGTGTTAGATCAGAGGTGCCCAGTACGTCGACCGCGGGGGCAATGCTGGTAGATCGCGAGTCATTCATAAAAATAAAAAAATCCAGCTCCGTTAAAATAGACAAAACAGGTTTTGATCCCTCCTCCCTTGGCCTCCCTGCCACTTAATTCAGGAGTTGACTTGATTGACAGAAAAAGCGACCTATTGCTTTCCAGTCTGTTAACCCAGAATGCAAAGCGATACAAAATCAGTCAAGTGCCGGGAGAGACAAACAACAAAATGAGTGCGGGAACGAGCAAAAAGCTAAAGACATACCACTTCCACACAGAATGGGAGGGAGAATCTTTTTTGTGATGTCACATTCAAAGGTTATTTGCCTTATTTGTAAAGCAAGCGTCGCTCTGCCAAAGAAAGGTAACGTGGAGAGGCATTATCGCAGTGTTCACAAGGCATATGACAGCGACTTCCCTCCGAGTAGCGAGTTGAGAAAGAGAAAGGTCATGTATTATTGCTACACAAACATTATCTCTTAGTCTTAGTGTCGCCAACTCGTTTCTAACATGCAAAAAGACAAACAAATGCGTCTATGGTCGGTGTATTTTCTATCTTTCCAATCCAGAAGAGATCTCTCTCTCCCCCGTCTGTTTGCAAGGGGGCGGGGCAGTTTACACACACGCATCTGCTACATGCAGCAACACACGGAGGAGATGGTGGAGAGAAGCGCTCCAAGGTGTGGTTACATGTTACCCGTCTTGAGGTGGACAATGCTCGTCACCAAAAGTGTTTAGCATGTAAGGGCGGTAACACGAGCAATTTGTCTAAACATTTAGCAAAAGTGCACCACATTCAGACGGAGGAATGCACCGGGTTCGGCTGTCTTTCTAGTAGCTCTGTGGCCCCATCCACGAGTAACGTTTCCACGTCAGGTGTTATGTATGCTAGCAGCAACACACGGAGTTAACTACATTATACAAACATGGGTTAATGATTAGAGGTAACTGAGTTATTTATTTTGTTAAAGTTTCAGCTATTCTGTTTCCAGTTCTGTCATAAGATTATTTAATAAGATTTGTTAAAACATTGTTGTTTCTTTTGATGTGAAATATTATTTATTTAATTCAAATAAAAAGCAATGTTAATTTTGTTCACAATTTGTTAAGTTAATTTAATAATATATGTATTTTTGAATCAAGTATTCATCTTTATTGTCTTCATTGTTAGTTTCCACATGCCTAAAACAACCTCAAACTAAATCTAAAAGTTGATGGCTAAATAAGAGCGTTTGAGAAATTGTGCAAGGCACACAGTAGTAGTCCGAATAGTCGATTAATCGTTTCATTAATCTATAGATTAATCGATAATCAAATTAGTCGTTTGTTGTAGCCCTATTGTAGTTATCCCATGTAAAAATAAAACGTGTTATTCAGCAACCCTTGCAATTTGGGATTTTATTTTTGGTTGGTAGACCTCGGTTAGCTGGTCATTTCAAAAGTAGCTCACCAGCCAAAAAAGTGTGGGCACCCCTGTGTTAGATAGTCTGCCTTTCATGATTTGGTATTATTCTCTGGATATTAACCGAACGAGCCATAGCCTGCTGTTGTTTGATTATTACCATTGCATTCACAGCATGTAGTGTGGTCGAATAGCAATTAGGCCAAATGGGCGGCCACCTATAGATGCATTTTGAATAGCTTTTAATATCAGAACCATTTCCAGAGTAGCACCACTGCCAGGCCTTCACTGAGTGCTTCAAGGCAATTAAGTCCTGTGCTGTGTGTGTCCATCATCCATCACCTCCGCCTACAACTGGGAGTCTGTGCAGTACAAAAATGTGGCACAGTTAAATAAAATGTTCCCTGTGTTTGATCCTAGCAGCAATGAGAAAGTTTCCCTCAAAGCATATTTGAAAATATGATCTAACATGCTTATTTACATGTTTTATGGTGCAGGAACATAATTACTTTAAAACTGAGTTTTTAAAGTATGGTGGGCTTTATCACTTTGGCTATAAAAAACAATGGCACCTGGTTTACATAGTGCCATGTACAAGGATAAAGATGTGATGCAGTCGTTTCAATCTTCCAAAAAGACTACAAACTGTTGCAGCTTTATGTCACAAATGGGCTGATTGGAAATCACTCCACTGAGTTAGAAGCTACTCAGTAAGACAAAGACTCATTTGAACTTTCAACATGAAATCACTTAATGTCAAGTGAGAATCAAAGTGCAGATGAATGAGAATTTTCTCAGAATAATACACAATATGAGCCTCCAACTTGACCTTGTTCTTCTGAGTCACCGCTTTGCTTATTATCAAATCTGGTCCCATCAGCATGTTACATTGAAACGCAACCTCTTTGCCTTATACTGCGATTTAAATAAAACCATAAGAAAAGTTTAGAGGAGAAATGTCTTTTTGGTGAAACTTCTAACAACTCAGAAACATCTTAAGGGACTGGATTAAAGAGACCTAGTTTAAGTAGGTCAGACAAAATCCTTAAAATACAATGTATTTTATAAATGTGTCATGAGGTTTTTTAATTTAAAATCTTAATGTGAAAATTAGCCCGAAATGTAGAGTAGATGTTTAAAGTAGCATAACATTAATATAATCAAGTAATTTTAAATTGTAGGTTACTTTTCACCACTGATTACATAATGATGTTGACTCAAATAAAACTGGGAAACGTTGAAAGGATGAGTTATTCATGTTATTCTCCCAACTATGACTCCATGTTATCGTTGGCTCGGTTTGTTGAAAAATGATCAGCACATTTTTTTTCATTCTATGCATCCAGTATCAAGCAGATAGACATCAGTTTTTGACATATATATTGGATTTTTAATTAGAACTAGAGAGATTAGATATTTAATGGAGCACAACAGGCTCAAGGAGAATGGTGCGCAAAATCGAAGGAGACTGATTCAGCCAGAAAAGCAAAATGAGTGGGAAGTGCTGAACTAGTTTCCATCAGGTCGCAGCTATTCGACACAAATTCCACACTGGACTGCCATTTGGGGATTTAGGAACACTTACCTCAATGAAAAGAGAAAAAAGGAACAGAGAGTCATTTTTCTCCTTTTTGCTTAAGTTGCCGGCACTCACCTCAGAATACCCGTTGGTCTGTTGGTTGGTTGTTTACTATACTGAAGCCTCAAGTCTTGTGTTTATGAACCACAAACTTCTCGTTTTTAAGAAATGATGCTTTTGTTACAGTGTTGAACACATTGTTTTTCTTCTGAGTATGTTAGTCATCTACATTGCACTGAATATTTATAATTGTGCAAGTAATTAGGGTTTCTTTTGAGAGAGGATGGAGTAAACATTGAGTGCAACTCAAATCTTGCTGGGTTACTCTAAAAAAACGAAGATGCTGAAATGGTAAGTTGTTTACCTTTAAAACTTTCTCCACTATGTTTGGCAGTTTATAGCAATTATTTGTATTTTTATGGATTTTTGTGCATGGTTACATAAGGACACTGAGTCCAAAATTACATTTTGAGAAAATATAAAATACTGTTAATAAAAGGGTTGCTTTGACTTTTTCAAAATACATTTCTGAGCTGCCTGATCAATGTCAGTATGTGCAGAGGAGTATTTCAAGGTGAAGTTCTTTTAACCATCTGTCAGTCCTTTAGTCTAAACTTTCCTTTCCTAAATGCCCAACACCTGGAACCCTCTTCTTGGAAAATGCTGTTTTCATCGTATTTCAAGCACAAATTTGAGAAAAGAAAATCATAGAGCAGCAAGAGGGAGTAAACAAATAAATAACTGACAGGAGTGGCAGGAGTGCAAGCATTATCCATTACAGTTATGTTACATTTTTAAAAGAAAAGATTTTTCACACAATTGTTTACCAAGAGAGATTGACGTAGTGTCTAAAATGGAGGCACTTTTCACACATAACTGCAACAAAATGTTTATTGTTTCAGTTATTATTTTTCAGTGTGCTGTAAAATGGGTTTGATTATCAATGAGCCAACACATTGCAGTTAGATTTAGCCCCTATACTGGTGACTGAGCCTCAGAGCCCACAGAGGGAGGTGTGTGAGGTGTGATATGAGTTTGTTTTTAATATTACAACAAGCTATATTTTCCTAAGAGATACATTTAATTTCTCAGCTTCAACAATATTTGTTGACTTTGTATCAACAAACCTTTATTTTTGTATTTGATTGAACTCTATTTTAAAACAGTCTTGTGTTGAAAAGCAAGACAGTGATCATAAAGTGATCATGAGTGTGAGTATATGGGATGAATGTTGGGTGTGAACCATAGGTGTGAACTAAATATGATCAAAACAATCCTTTTTGCCCATTCCAACACATGTTTTTGTCACCAATGTGACAGACCCAGGGTCACAAGTGAGAATAGACCTTTGGACTTTGCTTTGGTTTTTTTACTGACATAACCACAATGTAGTTTGTCCCTGTCTCCATATTTGTACACTTACTAACAAATGTCTCTGGCACTTAGATCCAAACTTATTTGTCACTACTGAAGACAAAATCTTTGAAAACCAGTCACATCTATATAGTCTAAACGTATAATAGGGCAAATTATTTCTGTATTTTCTTTTTTAAAGAATCAATAAGGAGTAATTTGTCACGGATACATTTTTTGCCTAATGTTTGCGTGCAAGTACTTCCGCAGGAGGGTGTACTCGTAACACCCAGTGCAACAGTGTGTGAGGATGTGTTTAAATAGTTGTTGGGCAACAAAGTAGTTTTATGGCACAGGAGATTAAGATTTATTTGGTTTCGGCCACACAGACAACACTTGTTAGCGGAATCAATTCATTGTTGATTGTGGTCTTTCAATGGGATTTGTTGACAGCAAGAAGTGGTGAAGAGAAGTTAAAGGTAATTGAATTTAAGTAATGTTCTCATGAAAGCTTTTTGAGTTTCAGTGTGGTTGAAAAGCCAGATGAACCTTTTGTAATTTTTTCTTTTTCAACAGCAGCATTATGATGGTCCATTAGGCTCATATCGTTCTGGTTATGACACTAAAATATTTTTGGGTGAGTATCAAGTACAGCAGGCAATGGTCTGTAGTGATCACGCAACCAGGCAACGTTTATGGTTCAGGATTTGCTGTTGTCCGTAAAATCTTTACAGAGAAGGACTCCTTTTCATGATTTTGTATATCTTACACACACACCAACCTGGTCTCCTTCAGAGCACAAATGTTTGTGTAAAATATAAGACAGCAGCCTTTCTTTGTCTTCCTGCGACACTGCATGGATACCTGTAGGCGTAGAACGTCCACAAAATCAGTGACATTGACAAGTCAGTGCCACACCACACCACACCATCGGCATCAATGTCCGGGAACAAATTCACATCCTGTCAAACAGTGTGTTGTGTCAACTGAACTTGGAAGGGTGAGTAAGGCAGACTCTGGAGCGTTACTTGATTACTATCGGAAGTGACAGAATATCTTGCCTCCACAATAGTGTCATTGTGAAACAAGCTCACAGTAATTGCGGTGATCTAAAGGATGCTGTATGTTGTGCGACACCATCACATCTTCCTTCAAATTGTGTGTTAGTTTACATGACGTGTTTGTCCCTCACTGCATTTATTTGCAGCTCTTGGTTAAGAATTGATTAAGATGTAAACTGCTACACATTTAACTAAAGATATCAAGAGCAAAATAGAACAACTTGGAATCCTTGAAATCCACATCTGGAGTGAAAATAGGTTTTTATTGGCTTTACAATTTGTTTTTAGTAAAAGAGCAAGTGCTCACTGCAGTGAAATGGAGTTGGGAGTTGTATTACATCTGATTATTGTATTACTCACCATTACATGCATTTGCTCTATGTGTGTTTTTGAAAAAATAAATTCATCCATTTCACTCAAGATGAGATAACAATTAATGTTATTCTTCCATGCACAATAGCTTAAGATGAATGATTCATTGTGAATCCGGCTATTCAGTCAAGAAGAAATCCTAAATTCACAAGCCTTTCACGAAATATCTTGCTGTTAGTGATGTAGGTACTTCATGCTGACTCATGTTGGCTCTGCACTTTGAAGCTAAAGTGTATTGCAATTAAGAGAGCGTGAAAACAAAGAAGGCGTTATGGCTTGGCTGCGTGGCCATTACCAACATGTTTTTGGTTTGAATGCTCTCTGTCTGTTCATCTTTCAAATGTTACCCCTTAAGTGTGTTTTCAGTTTCAGTTACAGCCTCAGTTGATTGCAACATTTTGCGCACCTAAAATGATCTTGAATTTGTATTCTTTTTTAAATTGTATTCAGTGTATGTTTTTTGTCACTTCTGGTTTGAAAAAACTAACAAGGCAGCGGAAAAAATTAAAGCTTTCAAAACTGTAGTCCACCAACCAATGGGTGATGTCACAGTGACTACATCCACGAGTTATGTACAGTGTAACATAGGTACCTATTTAGACTAACTAGATTTCTAACTGTTACAGGTGTACAATAGGTGAGGTATATTGGAAAGTGGCAAAAGTAACAACATTACCTCCTTGTGTTGATGCTCTCCTGCTCTCAGGGTGTAGATAAACCACTGAGGCTGCAGGTAGCCTACATTTCAGGCATGACTACAATGACTCAGAGCTGTGCTGACAGACTGAAACTGCAGACGGGACTTGTGTGCTTCCCATAGCAGACTTGAGAACCAGGACAAGCAGACAGATAGAGAGAGGCATCAGCTCTCCCGGTGCTGAGCAGACGGTCTCAGGCCCGGTCACATTACCTCAGCCTGAATGGAGTTTGTCTCCCAGCTGCTCAGCCGAGTCCTCACCCTGTCACTCCTCTCTATTGGGAACTAATCCTGTCTGAGTTTATGCTGGGAGACATCTGTCAACATGTGTAACGCACTCCAGGAACAAAACCAAAGTCTGTAACGTGTGGGAGTTAGCTATCAGTGTCAATACAGCTCAACCTACAGAGAGAAACCGGGTGGGTGATTCCAAGCAATACCAAGAGAGGCAATAAAGTGGAAAAAATCTGTTGAATATTCAGCCTGATAAAAGCAAAACCTTTCATATAGTCTGTATTTAAGGCTGTATTTATTTATTTTGAAAAGTCAAGCACAAGGTTTTTCAAGATCTGAAAATGGCACTGCTTTGAGCTATCTTTTATTTTTTCAAGGATACATAAGACCTTGTTATTGTTTTATCATATACTGGACTATTGACTGCACTATTAAACCTTGAAATGTTAAATATCATAAAGGGCTGAGGCTTTCAATATGCTGTTCATATAATAACTCTCTCTACATTCTGCAATACAGTAGGTGAACTTGTTCTCAAGTAATTTTTTTAATTGATATAGTCCCGCATTAGTGCTTGTAACCAAATGTGATCAGCCACATTACATTATAAATAATTCTACAACTAAAGTAACTACCATTTTTTTTTGTTTTAAGTCTGAGTTTAAATAATTGTAGATATTGTGGACGGTAACTTGTTTGCTATTCAAGTCTCTCTGTTGTTTGTGACACAAAAACTTTAGAGGAGGTTTGTGTACAGTCACTTTCAAACTCACTCTAATCTTATTTGAGCAGTGCATAAACTCACAGCAAGCCTGTAGCACCATCTACTGGCTTGAAAAAAAACAACTCAAATCTCATCTTCATAAGGCTCATTCATTATTTTTAAAAATAACTCAGGATATTCTCTTTTTAGCATTGAAAAATGAGAATATAATTTCAATCTCTTTTTCTGGAGATTTACTTTTAATTTACTTTAAAAGACACACACAAATTAAACTCCTAATTTAGTTTTAGGTCCATTTGGAAGGCCACAGTTGTATCACTTGTTGACCATGATGTTTTTAGCTTCTAGTAGGAAACACAGTAATTATGTTTTCTGATATCACTTTCTTTTGGTCTTTATTAAACTACCTAGATTGAAACAGTTATTTCCTAATTATGCATCCAACACCTCCTCTTTAAACTTACTGGCTTTCTTTCAACACTATTTTCTTTCACTTTCAATGACTTCTTATATCTTTGTTGCTCATTCCAGGCAAATAAAAAAGTAACAATCAAGTTTGACACTCAAGTTAATGATAAACAGCTTCAGTAACTTTGATGTATCACTTCCTGGATTTTAGATACAGCAGCTGACTAAATCAATCTCCCCCACAAGGTCCAATCAGTCGCTGTCCTAGAGCTTTGATCTTATCACGCAGGCTGCCTCAGCAGATGGGAGTTGCCCAGTTGGATATACAGTGCATGTTCAATTTTCCATTTTTTTTCTTAGCACTGTAAATATGTGTACTCTAAATTGGGCTTTTTGATTTGATTTGATTTATTTCAAATGTGTAAAACAATAATACAAAACTGTATCATGAGAATTATTATACAATACAAAATGAATCAGTGTCAAATTGATATACAAAAATATTACTGATTCTAAATTATGGATAAACAAATAATCTACTTAATTACACATCCGAAAAGGGGTGGGAAGAAGTTTAGTTTTATTTAATCCCACCCCTTCTCCCAAAAACGAAATTACTAACATATATATTTTTTTCCTTTCTTTTTTTTCTTAAAGAAATTGTTTGTTATTGAAAAACAAAAAACAAAACAAAAACATAAAACAACAAATAAATAAACAGATAAATAAACAAACAAAACATTTAACAATTAAAAATTATTGTTAAAGTATTAGGAGTATTTACGACTGCTTTTAACTATAATCATGTAGTGTTATAATAGATTACAATGAATTGAAAGAATGTTTATAATGTATTATATACATGAACAAATATAAGCAATAATGCTTTTAAATTAAAGGTCAAGAAAGTACTAAGCATTGTTATCGATATTTTTGTTGATCTGATAAGGATCTTCCCCCAAGTTGCCATAGCCATTTTCCATACTCTTGAGTCAAAAGCTTTTCTTCAAACCACTGTAGGCCTACTATGTTAACTGTGGAGCAACATCCGGGACAAACGTTTTGATCATTCAAAAAAATTAAATCTATTTGAAAGTTCAAATTTATATCCTGAACCTTGAAAAATACAATTAAATATTCAAACAAAAAAGTATCAAAATATCAAAGTATATCAAAAGTATTTGAAATAATTGTTCAGGTTGAATATTATTTTTGATACAGTTCAGCAATCTTTTTTTATTTCTTTTTTTTAATATTTCACTTTTATACATCTTTTTTTTCAGTTGTGAAGTAGAAACATGTACAGACATGTATAAACAGTCTAGCACTCCCTTGACTAATAGGGAAAATAACTAAATGAGCAGAAATACAAATAATAATCTTTCTCACCCGCACGGATATGACAAACAAGAAAACATGTACATTAATGAGGTCATTGGTAGATTCTGTGAGCTTTTTCAGTCTCATGCTAGCTGTTTTCCCTCCATCCAGTCTTTGTGATAAATTCATAGTGGCTGCTCCATAAAAGTGAATTAGCATATTTCCCCAAATGTTGAACTATTCCTTACACACACACAAATGTGTATAAGAATATTCCGATGAAACTGCCTGAGTGAGGAAACATCACTCTTAGCTGATTTTCGACATATGTATTGGGGTGAGAAGGGTCCCAAGTAGTCACAATCTAATAAATAAATAAATGTATTCCAAGTATTTTATCCATTGTGTATTTCCCAGCAGAGTCAGTACTAAACACAAGAATGTCTTACCACCAAACCCAATGTCAGTACCAAGAGTTCCAGACACACTCACTATTCAGTTTTAGGCACGTCACAACAAGACAGGGGAACTACAGTTTCAACTTGTTATTATTACCTATGCAGTTTAATATTGCCTTTAAAATGTATAAGCACTATAAAAGTGCATGGAAATAAATGGTGCCAAACTATTTCAATTGGCCTATTTGTGCGTGTGTCTCATCAGGATTATGTTCATCCTCATGACAGCTTATTTTACCACAGGGCGGCGCAGTGTAACCTGAGGCAGAAAGAGGCGTTCCCAGTCTGGTATCACATGGTAGCCATTTACTGGCAGATGGAGGAAGTGACTCATGTTGCCAGGTCAGTGTGAACAATAACACGGGTGTCATAATCTGAATAATATCCACAATCCACAGGACTTGTTACACCACACACTTTCCATATCACTATACAATAGCCTGAGAAAAACAATATGAGGTTATGAAATAAAATGCAGACTTCAACAGTTTAATGCCGAAAGCCAGAACAAGTCTTGAAAACCTGCTCTGGAAGAATGGCAAATACTTATTGTCCTAATGGTGGGCCTAAAGGATAAAGGGCAGGTGGTCAATATAGACGTTAGAATTTATCCTGTGGATGAATATCCACTGCAAATGATATGGAAATCTTGCCATTACAGTAGCTTCTTCAAAGGTCAGGTAGTCATCAAAACCATGAGGAATCCTCTGGGGACCATTCATATCTGTGACAGCTTCATGCAAATGTAGTCAGAACAAGTCGAGGTGTCTCTTTTTCTCTGGAGAGTGGGCAGAAACTGGAAAGATAAGTGTGAAATCCGCCTGTAAGTCCATGTGGGTAAACTGTTAATCATGTATGCATGTAGAAATACATTTTGATGTATACTCCTAGCTGGCTCTAAAACCATTTGGGCCTCAGGGTGGCAGACTGCAGTTGGTATGAGTCCTGTGCCGATCCTCCTTCTGCACCATCCTTGAGAAAATACACATACTGAACCCAGAGTGGCTCCTGTGTCAATGACCTGCAGTTAACCCTGTGAGACACCTCTGTAGTGGAGAGCAAGAACGTGAGAAGATCAATATAGCCTCACTGGTGACTTTACAATCCAGTTGTTCTGTTTCGGCTGTCTACAAGGTCCTTTTCTTCAGAAGACCATTTCCACTAGGTAAAGAAAAACAATAAAAAGGGGAAAGGTCCTCATGGTAAATCTAAAATATGAGACAAAAAGTGAAAATCATGGATACAATTTTAACGTAATGTTTAATATCTTCTAACAAAAAAGAAGATACAAGATACTAAGTCATTTTTAGGAGATTACGTTTTTATATTGTGAGGATAAGTCAAAATGATGAGATACCAAGTCAATCTATGTAAATTATGAGACACAACCCGTTTCACTATCTCATTATTTCAAGTTAAAAAAAAATAAGATATAATGTCAGTACAAAGAGATTCTAATTCAAAGTTGGGAGAAAAAGTAGAAAGTTGACTCTGCAGTTCAAATTATTTTATTATTATTTTATTTATTTATTATATTTTAAGTTCAAAATACGAGATGAAATCAATATCAGGATATATTAAGTCAGATTTACAACCCATCATTTTTTATTTATTAAATGTAATCTATATTCATGCATAACTTTGTATCTATATTTTCTTTACCTGGATTAAATGTGCCATTCATCCAAAAAGGTTGATGACAAAAAAAGAGGAGAAATTCTATGTTAGAGAATAAACATACATCTTAAGATACCGTACTGGTCATGCCGTCATACCAAAGAGCTGGTGGTGGTTTTCAGATGTCGCCGACATTCTCTCCTCACACCAGTGAAGATCCAGGGAGCAGACATTGAGACGTGAAATCTTACTAATACCTTGGTGTTCATCTGAACGATAAACTGAAGTGGACTGATCACTCTGCTGCTCGGTACAAGAAGGGACACAGCAGACTGTATCTTTTGGGGTGCAGGGGGCACTCCTGGCTGCAGACCTATGACTCTCTGTGGTGGCATCAGCGATCTTCTATGGTGTGGCCTGCTGGGGCGGCAGCATCTCGGCTGCTGACAGGAAGAGACTGAACAGACTGAAGGCCGGCTCTGTCCTGGTGGGTCCTCTGGGCACTGTGAGGGGGGGAGACAGGAGAATGGCAGCCTGCTTGACAATGCGTCCCACCCCCTCCAGGACGCTCTGTCTGCACTGTGCAGCTCTTTCAATGACAGGCTGCTGCACCGCAGGTCCTTTCTTCCTGCAGCGGTCAGGCTGTATAACCACCACAGCCCCTGGTAGACCCCACACATAAAACAACAAAGACTATAAAACCCCTGTTGTGCAATACTACTTATGTCAATTTATAATAATAATAATAATAATAATAAACGTTATTTATATAGCACCTTTCATGCAAGATGCAGCCCAAAGTGCTTTACATAGTAAGACAGATACTAAATAAATTTGGAGGAACATAATTAAAAACAATTTATGAAAAACAACAAAAAAGAGTTATATCACAGAACCATAAAACAAAAAGCATGAACAGTGTTACCATTAAAATGACCCCAAATCAAAAGCCAAATTAAAAAGATAGGTCTCTAATTTACTTTTAAAAACTCCAATGGAGTTTGCTGTTCTAGGATCTAATGGGAGGCTGCACAGTTTGGGGATATAAAAACAGAAAGCATCCTTCCCAGATTTATTGTGTAATACTTTTGTTACTTCTAAAAGAAATGCATTGGAGGGGGTTAGGGGTTAAGGCTGAGTGTCTTTGTAGGCTTATACAAATATATACATGTATCTTTAATAGATGTGCAATCAACCGATGAAACCACCTTTTATACTTTCACCTGGCCGCTATCACAAAACTGTTACTGGAATTGTATTTTGTAAATTGTGTAAATCCTACTATTTTTTATATATATATTTTTTTATGAATGCTTCTTAAATAATATTAAGAAATATTTGGCTGTTTACTTGCTGTGACAAATGTCAATTTCCCCTCTGTGGGACTAATAAAGGTATTCTGATACTGCTCTGATGAGAGCATGGGTGGGAGGAGACCGGTGGAGACAGATTCAGAAACGTGCGTGAGTTTTTACGTAAGTGACGTCGCCAGGGGGGGGAGGCCTGCTGACGTGTGAGCCGGCCACTACAAAAAGCGGCTTCCGTGTGACGTAGTTGAACAGTCAGCATTCTTTCTTCGCTGTAGCTACCACGATCTGAACCGTCGTGTTTCATCCAAATTACCAAACCTTCTAGGTTTCAACACGACTTTTTGTGCTCCATTTTCTACTGTCTTTATTTTTTTTGTCATTTGTTTGACAAGAAAATAATAACACTGACGTTCCCTTTGTAAGGTAAGATATGTTTCGGTGTCTTTCTAGCCTGGTTAACGCTAAGCTAACTCGGCTAATCGACCGGTCTCTAATAGGAACTTCGTGTTTTTAAAAACGACCAGCTTTTTGTGATATTTGAAATAAACGTGTTTTTAAAAATGTGGCGTCAACGGCTTCGTTGACGCGTTGAACTAAACAGTTTTGACGGTCAGTAAATACTCGATTGATTTGAAATAGTTGTTTACAGATTATTAGCTGTTAGCTTACCGGCGGCCTGCTAAACAAAACCCCTCAAGATGTCGCTGTGTGTGGACATCCGGTGTCTGAACAAAGACCTCATAAAATCAGCTGATGAGATTTTCTGTCGTCTACAGTCAAATTAGTTATATGCCTGAATTCACACTGGGTTTAATCGATTATTATAATATACCTAAGGTTATCCATATTTTTCTTTTTTTTTGAGGAATACTATCCCTATCGTATGGGAGAGCAGTAAGAAAAACGTACTAGCTTTGGAAATGAATTTGCCAATTATTCAATTCCAAATAACCCTAAATTGGGTTCATATGAACTCTTGCGTACATTCACGTGGATAATTCCGACGAGGCACATGTAATCCCGGTTTCCTGTAGCCCTGCCATCCGCCCGGTTTGGGTTAGATAAGGTGAGCCAGGTTACTTCGGGATAAGGATATATTGTTGTTTGTCGCTAAAGACTGTTCGGATTTCAGGGTTGACCTAAGGTAAATCACACGGACAAAGCGACTAGGATATCAGACGGAGACACGGCTCCGCCAACGTAATATGCTAACATCACCAAGCAGCTAAGCTAGCATTGACCCAGATTCACGTGAAAGGACAACAATTTCGATCAAATCCACTAGGCCGTTAATACAAAAATGAATAATATCGACTCATATCTTTACCGTTTGATTATAATTTGCATTATAACCCATTAGCTGTCATCTTATGTGTTATTTTGTATCTGTCTCTTCTTCTAGAACGCTCTTTCCTTCCCTATCCCGGAACATTATTCTTTTCAGCTATACTTTGTCAAGCCGCCAAAGTGGAGAGTGTCGTCGCACAAGGGGGGCCTTCTCGTTTCAGGTATTACCATTACACATCCACTATTTTAAACTGATAAACAGCTACAGTAGCTCAATAAAGCAATAGGCTCACAACTCTAAGTTAAAACCTTTTTATTCTTTTTTTTGTATCGCAGTGTAGGGGGAGGAGGTGGGGGTGCACCGCAGCACTATCCCAAGACTGTCGGCAACAGGTGATTTTCCAAAGTTTCCTTTCACATGGAACACCTAGTCACTAGACTTTTTTTAAATCCATTACAATTCCAACTTAGTTTAGTACCACTCTTTCATATCAACTTTCTGTCAGCAAAATGGTGTCTCTGGACATTGTTATATGGCTATACACCACTCCTGGTGGTTTTTAGAATTAAACGGATATTATAAATCCTTTTAGTTTTGCATTCTACTGCTTCACTAGGGGTTCAGTTTGATTCAGTTAATTCATTATCTTTGTTTCTTACACACACTATTTATGTTAGTGTTGACATTGTTTTGTGTTCATTGCAGCGAGTTCCTGGGGAAAGCCCCAGGATCTGGCGTTCAGAGATGGGTACCTTCTCGAAGCACTAGACGAGATGCCAACTCCTCAAACGAGAAAGGGCAATATGATGCAATCTTCAGGAAAGTGAGAGGGTATGTTTCGAATAAAATTCACTTTTTTTCCTCTTTTAAAAACGTAATGCATTTATACCATTTTGAGATGTACTTGCATGCCAATTAAAGATAATTAGCTTCAAACGTGTTGCCTTTTGCAAAGACTGACTTCTTTCAACCATTTCCTTCTTCTTTTTTTCAATAGCATACTTAATAAGCTGACTCCTGAGAAGTTTGACAAACTATGCCTGGAGCTCCTCAATGTGGGTGTAGAGTCCAAACTGATCTTGAAAGGAACCATCTTGTTGGTGAGTATTCTCATTTAGCTGCACTTGTGAACTATTAATTCCATTAAAATTGTCTTCTAAACTGTTTTTTTGTACCTTCAGATTGTTGACAAAGCCCTCGAAGAGCCAAAGTATAGTCAGTTATACGCTCAACTATGCCTACGCCTGGCAGAGGATGCACCAAACTTTGAAGATCCAGCAGAAAATCCAGGAACACAAAAGCAAAATACTGTACGTTTATATTTCAATAAGATTCCTACAACAATATGGTTGAATACATCTAATTTTAACCCATTGTCTTTTTACAGACCTTCAGAAGGCTTCTGATTTCCAAGCTTCAAGATGAGTTTGAGAACCGCGCCAAAAATGTTGAAAGTAAGTGAATTTTATTACAGGTTGTCGGTTAAAAATGATAATGGTCATAAAAAATAAATGTATTGTGGTCTTGCATTCATTTGATTGTTTTCCCTTCCTGTAGCCTTTGAGAAAAATGAGGCCCCACTCACATCTGAGGAGGAGGAGCAGCGCAATATTGCAAAGCACAAGATGCTCGGCAACATCAAATTCATCGGGGAACTTGGCAAACTTTCACTCATCCATGAATCTATCCTTCATAAGTGCATCAAAACAGTAAGTTCTCTCCAAACTGTTAAAGTTTAATTGTTAACCTAATTTGTAATCAATCACTTGATTGTTCCCAAATGGGATTAGCAGTACATTATATTTTCAAACTCACCTCAACAGCTGTGAAGGAAATGGTAATATGTATTGTAAAATGTTTCTTTCTTCAGCTTTTGGAGAAGAAGAAGAGAGTCCAACTTAAGGATGTGGGTGAAGACTTGGAATGCCTCTGTCAGATAATGAGAACAGTGGGACCTAAACTTGATCATGAAAAGGCTAGGGTGAGTATTTGGAAAAACAGCCACATCTTGTTTGAAACTGTTTTGGTCTCTTTTTCTTCTTTTTTTTTACTAACAAAGACATTCTCCTTCCAGTCTCTGATGGATCAGTATTTTAGCCGCATGCGTTCCTTAACCATCAACAAGGAATTGCCAGCTAGGATTCGTTTCCTGCTGCAGAACACAGTGGAGCAGCGCGCTAACAACTGGTCTGCTCGCAAGGCGTATTCTGACAACGGACCAAAGACGATCAACCAAGTTCGTCAGGAAGCAGTAAAGGTGTGTCTTTTTTATCCACTTTGGGTTGGAATGTGTGGAATTAAATGACTGAACTTTTTCTAGTGGACTAGTGTCTTAACGTGGGTAGTGAAGTCGGTAAACTATTTGTATCTCCCGATTCTGACCGGATTCCAACTGTGCTTTACAGGATTTGGGTGTTTTTATTCCACAGTCAAATGATGGAATGAGGAATGAATTCTTCAATGAGAACTCCTACCTGCCAACCAGGATCAAGTTTGACAGGGAAACTCTTGGTGGGCTGGCTGATATGTTTGGACAAATGCCAGGTATGTCCGAGCTTTAACCCCTTCAGTAATGAGTACTACTACCTCCCTACTATGGGGCCTACCCTTAATGGTTGAGTTGTAATGTTTGGTGTCTTGTTTTGTATAGGAAGTGGCATTGGTACAGGTCCAGGAGTCATACAGGACCACTATTCCCCCACCATGGGGCGTCATCGCACAAACCCACTCTACAACGGCCACAATGGGAACGGCAATGGGTCACACCAGCCTCAGTTTGAAGCAGGAAGCAAACCGTATACAAAACCAAGCCAGGTACGTACTTTTCAACTACAGTGATTTTTAGGTTTGTTTTACTTCTCACTACTCTGTTATAGTTACTCTAACAAGATTAGAAGGTTTTTTTTTTTAAGGAAACTTATAAAAATACATTGTTTTTTTATAAAGGGTCAGGGTTCACCAGTGTTCAACCACAAACAGAATCACGCAGTGCAGATGCAGTCTAAGGATTTGGCTCCACGTTTTGTCAAGAAGGGGAAGGTCAATGCTGAAGAGGTACAACCACATACATTGACAATCTAAAAGGGTTACTGATTTGGACTTTTGTGTATTAGGGTTAGTCTGGCATCTATTTATAAAAGTTGTATTGTTTCAGACTGATATTATTCAGCTTAAGTTAAGAATGCTAAAGTAACGTCACTTTGTTGTTGTTAAAACCGTGCTCTTGTTTTTACCCCCTTTTTATTATATCTTTTAGATCAGTCTGAGGCCAGCGCAGTCGTTCATCTTGAGTAAGAAACAAATTCCAAAACTGCAGCCACAGATGCCTATGATTCCTTCAAGTGCTCAAGGACCTCCCCTTGGACAGGTAACACTTGTATATTTTAAAACATGTTGAACTGATATGGAAACTTCAGGTTCCAGAGAACAGGTAGTCATTTGGCTTTCTTTGCTTAGTCTCCACAGCTTGGCCTGAAAACCAACCCTCCTCCAATCCAGGAGAAGCCGGCCAAGTTGACTAAAAAACCTCCCCCAACAAAGGAAGAGTTGATCAAGATGACCGTACGTTTCTATCTCTTTTGAGATTTGTGTCATCACTATTCTGCATGTCCGGCATAAAATGTATCTGACCTTCCTTTCCATTCTAGGAGACTTTGGTGGCAGATTACCTGAACAGCAAGAATGTCGACGAGGCAGTGAATGCTGTGAGGGAGATGAAGGCTCCAAAACACTTTTTGTCTGAGATGCTGAACAAGATCGTGGTCTATTCTCTTGATCGTTCAGATGAGGATAAGGAACATGCGAGCACCCTGGTCCATGCTATCTGCACCGAGGGCCACGCCACTGGTGAAAATCTACTGCAGGTCAGTTTTGTAGCCCTCATCTTTGAAAATTGATGAGAAAATACCATACTTATAATTGTACTCCCTGAATATCAAGCTGTTGCTCGATACTAACACTTTTATTTGTATTCTTTTTAGGCATTTTTGAGTGTTCTGGACCAGTGTCCCAAGATCGAGGAAGAAATCCCCCTGGTGAAGTCCTACCTGGCGCAGTTTGCAGCACGAGCGATCATAGCTGAACTGGTCACCATCGCAGAGCTGGCCCATCACCTGGAGAACGGAGCACACTTCCCTCTATTCCTGCTCTGCCTGCAGCAGCTGGTCAAACTGAAGGACCGCGAGTGGCTGGGAGACCTGTTCCAGCTGAGCCATGTCAACATGCAGAAGATGCTCCCTGGTACGTCCAAAGCTGCTCTGGGTTCAGTGATGCAGCACTAAATGTTTTCCTGCATCGTTTGCTGTTACTAACAGGTATTTCTTTGTATACTTCCATAGAAATCGACCAGAACAAGGACAGGATGCTGGAGATTCTCGATGGAAAAGGTCTCAGCTTTTTGTTCCCACTGATGAAACTGGAGAAGGAGCTGCTGAAGCAGATCAAAGTAGATCCCTCCCCACAGTCCATCTACAAGTGGATCAAAGACAACATCTCTCCGAAACTCCACATCGACAAAGGCTTTGTCAATATCCTTATGACCAGGTAAAATATACTTTATTCATAACCCATTGGTTGATTTAACCCCAAACAACGTATTGCTTTGGTCAAACTCTGTTTATTCATCTGTTTTGCTCTGCCAGTTTCTTGCAGTACATTGCTTATGAGATCAACCCAGACGATGACGAAGAGCAGCTCTCAGCGCCCACCAAGGAGCAGCTGGATGAAGAGAAGCAGCAGATGCTGTCTTTCAAGCCCGTGATGCAGAAGTTCCTCCACGATCACATTGAGCTGCAAGTGGCGGCGATGTATGCCCTGCAGGTTCACTGCAACACCAAGGGGTTCCCCAAAGGTACGAGTACATACTTGTTAAGAAGTGCAGCAGAGAAGGTGTTACACTTTAGTGCGGAATCTGATTGCTCTTCTCTTCCAGGTATGTTACTGCGCTACTTTGTCAACTTTTACGACATGGAAATAATCGAAGAAGAAGCCTTCCTCTCATGGAAAGAAGATGTCACCTCAGAGTATCCAGGGAAGGGAAAAGCATTATTTCAGGTAATTTGATGTGACGTCCTCAAAGGGCCTTTATTATTCATCGCTCTTAATATCTCTCTACCATTGAATTGCCGTTGTACAACATGTTCTGTTAAGCTCATATTTGAATGGTAAAAAAATTATACTGTGGCATGAGATGTTGAGGAATCTGCACACGGACGTTTAGATGATTTTAACATGATGTATAGATGAGGGATGAACCCCGTTCCATATGAATATTGACAAAAAGACTCATGCTAAATAATACTAGAGTTAGTGTACTCCTCAAAAGCCATTGAATTTTGGTGTCATCATAACTAACTTGACATTGTGTTTGATGTTGCAGGTGAACCAGTGGCTGACCTGGCTGGAGACAGCAGAGGAAGAAGAGTCTGAGGATGAAGAGTACTGAGGACAGGCCAAAGCCATGTGTTATCAGGATGCAATGAATAATTTTTTTACATGTCTCCATTTGCCCTTCCCCCGCTAAACTCTAACTCCTCCCCTCCTTTATGAATATTTTCCAACCACTGTTACAATTCATTCCACTAAGAAATGTTTTGCCAGATGAAGCCAGCATCACACCCTAATATTCATATTGTATTTATGCTTTCCTTTCTAACCTTTGATATAGTTTGATGTCCTGCAACAGATGTTTTATACATTTCAATCTTGGGTTATGTTTTCTTTAACAGTAGGCAGTATTTAGCAGCAAACCGTACCAGCACCAAACCTGACCCATTATCACCGTTTCCATCTGGTAGGAGTCACCAAGTGCTGCCATAACTATTTACTCAAACTGTTTACAAAAGAGAAAAGGCTCTCGAATTGCAAAGAGACTTCTCTCATCGTTTTGTCTGCAATTGTTAAATCAGTTTTTAGATGCACTTTGCTCAACATCATGAGTTGTTGCAATAGTAAGATACACTTTTCTTGATTTGTTAAAACGATCCACATTTGCAGTTTTTGGCTGCCATAATTATAATGGTTTTCTTGTGCTAAAAAGCAGAACATTCTGTCTGAATTCAAACGATCTGGATCTGACAATTACTAACAAAAAATGGGCTGTTTTGATTTGCACAGTGATTTCTTTAGTAATCCACATTAAGTTCAGAGAATCAAGAGCTTTTTATGTTCACAACTTTCGTGCTGTTAGGAATTAATCTGTGTGGCCTTTTTAATTTATCAGTTCATATGGATATACCTCTAATGTATCTCGGACTATACTTGAATGTCTCGGTTTTAACATTGAGACAGCCAAAGCTTAGTTTCCTGTGCAACAGTTGTTCACCACCATGAGTGGAAATTTTACGTCGGTTTGCCATATTTGTCAAGTTTTTAAATGGTCTTTTTATCTTCATGAAATTACAAAGAATGTACTGTATGTGTACACTTTCTCCCTCCTTGGGGTGTCACTGTAACGTTTAGTGCAAGAAGTTAAGTGTACAACTACAGATCAACCTTGAATAAAGTTTAACAGTTCATCACATCGTCTACAAGATTTATTTCCCTCAAGTCTCCTTGGAATGTTTACCTGCATGATTGAAAACTTAAGGCTACACTTTTTTTGGTCAGCTGTTTGTTTTATATATAATTACTGATTATTTGTCTGAGACCCTTTTTTTTTTTTTTTTTTTTTTTTTTTTTTATTAAAAGTAGTTTTGATGCTTGTACTTCAGTACTTCCATCTAATGCTTCTTTGTATTTTTACTCAAATACATTTCAGAGGTTAATCTTGTACTTTTACTCAATACATTTATTTTGTACCAAGTTAATACAAGCTACCTTTTTAGCATCTTAGATGATGAATAGTTATTATATATATATATATATATATATATTGACCAATTTTCACAAGTACTTTCTTTTTGGTACTCAAAGTACATCTTCCACCTCTGGTGCTGATGTACAATAACAATTGTAGGAAATCAAACCAGATGCTAATTGTTCACTTCTGTACGGAGGGACTTGGTGTTGGAAACTGGTTCCAAGTCCCAGAACATACAAAGTACTCTGCAGGGCCCGGGGGGGGGAAGGGGGCCTCAGGGAGGGCCTGGTGCCTCGTGGGCAGCGGACCACCTTACTGCTCCTAGTACTAGCATGGGATCAATGCAGTCTAAATCTTGCTGTGTACATGTCCTGAGCAACAACAAAAGTTGATTTGATTTGTGTCATGCATTTCTAATTATGTAATCTATGATAAATACATTTAATTGTATATCGGGAATAAAAACTGACGCCCTTTACAAGAAAGGTCAGTCGCCTGTATTTCCTCAGGAAACTCAGGTCCTTTTAACATCTGCAGCACTCAAATGTTTTATGACTCGGTGGTCTCCAGGGTGATCTTCTTTGCTGTAGTGTGCTGGGGCAGCGGGGTGAAGACAGCTGAGCCCAACACATTCATCAAGCTCATCAGGAGAGCAGGCTCTGCCCTGGGAGTGGAGCAGGAGTCGTTAGCAGAGATGTCGGAGAGGAGAAAGCTGAGGAAACTTTTCAACATTCTGGACAGCGAGTCTCACCCCCTGCATGCCACACTGGTTTCCAACCGGAGCACTTTCAGCTGTAAACTGAGACCACCACGGAGCGCCACCACAGGAGGTCTTTCCTACCCTCAAACTCTATAACTCTTCACCCTTCAGTAAAGGGAACTGAGAACATCCTCACCAACACTATGTGCAAAATAAATAGCATTACCATGATCAATAAACACTCTGCTATATAACGAGCAATATTATTATTAATAATGTTCTATAAATAACATGCAATTACGTAAATACCACTACTTTTTTTGCAATACTAAATACTGGTAATATTTACATTAATTATGTGACCATCTATGTTCTCATTCATAACACTCCGTTCGATGTCTCACTATGGGATGCGCCTCATCGCGGAGCAAACAGAAGCATCAATCTCATTACGCCAATCCTGATTGGCTGGTGATCTTGACGTCAGCGTCAGGGAATCCACCCCCTGTAAGTAGCTTGCGCTATGTCGCATGCGGCGATTCAAACACCTCTTCTCGCTTCAGAGCACATCTCGATCGATCGTAGCCGGGCTAACTTAACTGTCCACAGACTGAACCCAAAGCTAACTTTCGGTCGACGGGCGCTCGCCGGCTGCTTTTCTGCTTCGCAAGAAGACTGTTAATATTAACATACCAGTTAGTATTACAAATCGACCTCGCCGTTTTTTCTTCGGAAATAAAGGTAAGGTTTTCATTTTTTCAAGCTTCACTCACTACCGACACCACGGTAGCGAGGACGTTTTTTTCTTTTTCTCTCTCACACCAGAGGAGAAGAAGATAAAGATATTACCACACCAGTTAATATTCTTTGAGAATAAAAAAAATGTACACCGTCGCTTTTCTCCGGATTAACGACAGGTTGGAAAAAAAAATGTCTGCAACATATCTGTTACGAGCGGGTCCTCTCCACGCCGTCACCATGGCGAACAAGATGGACGCCTCTCTCCCTCACACCAGAGGAGTCAGGGACTCGGAGGCTCGGCTCTGCGGCTTGAAAATATCAGGCACAGACTCCCACCAGGTCTGCTCGTCCTGCCTCGGGCTGGAACACGCCCAGGAGGCTATCGACAACCCCGGCTCGTGCGGGAATTGTGCCCGCTTCACCATCAAGAGTCTCCGCCGAAGGTTAGCACGCCAAGCTAGCTTGTCGGGAAAGGAACCCCTCATGTCCACTGATTTGTCGGCTGGCAATCAAGACACGGGGGCGTCCGCCGCAGAGATTGAGCCCCGAACTATGTCGGTCTGGGGCTCAGCGGCAGCTGCAGAACCGGAGTCCCGCGCCGTGTCAGGCTGGGACCCGGTGGCGGCAAGAGACGCGAGAGCGGAGCCCCACGCTATACCAAGCTGGGGCCCCCGGCTGGACCTCACCATGGTTTCGCCCCCGGAGGATGTCCTGGAGTTGGAATATATGGAGGACGAAGAGGATGCCTCTGAGTTCCTCCTGTCCGACTCGGATGAGCAAGAAGATGATATCTTCGTGTCATCGGCTAAGGCTGCAAAGCCGGGAGCGATGGCTGCTCTCCCGGGCGATAGCACACCAGCTTCGCCCTGTCTGAGCATGGACCTGCAGGCCGTGTGTCAGCGTGCCGCGTCCAGGCTAGACATCCCATGGCCCGAAATGGCCAAGGAGACCTCCAGGTCCCGTTACGAGGGGAAACATTTGACCCAAGCAACGAGGACAAAGAGGCAACTCCTTCCGGTCTTCCCGGAGATGTTGGATGAGGTGTCGGTCTCGTGGAGAGACCGGCCCTTCAGCAACAAGGCCCCAATCCAGGGTGCCTCCTCCCTAGACTGTGACGGTATGGAGAGGCTCGGCCTGCTCCGCATACCGCCTATGGAACCGCTGGTGGCAGCCCATCTCCTACCGAGGCTGGCTCCGACACCAAGCAGGAACCCCACGCTGCCGGCGAAGGCGGACCGATTCCAGTCGACCATGACTGAACGGTCCTACAGAGCCACAGCGTTGTCCGCCAGGGCTTTGAACGTTTCCTCGCTGCTAACCAGTGGCGGCCGGCCCATAGGGGTGCTAGGGGCGCCGCCCCACCTCTTCCCACATACAAAAAAATAAAAAATTAGAATTTAAAAAAAATATATATATATATTTCAAAAATATATATATTTTATATTATTTTTTTTTAATGAACAAGGTAAATATCATACAATTGGTATCAGTAAAATGTATAATCTACAATAAAATCTTGTTTAAAATTGTGTTACGATGTCTAAAGTTACTGATAAATCACAATTTTCCTGCCTGGCCTTGCCCTTGGCATTAGTTTATCATTACGGGGCGCTGCCCCCGAGCCAAACAGCAGCAACCAGCACGTTGCAAAAGTCTCAATAGTAAACTGTGCCGCCGAAACATAATTTCAGCCAATCAGCGCCGTCAAATATTTTCGTCACGAGAGCGCTCACGTTGGCGCCGACGTTGCTTACGTGCGTTGACGTGAGTTGTTTTTTAGACTCGTGAGGAACTGGGGTAGTATATATAGCAGGGGTCGGCAACCGCTGGCACGCGGCACCGTAACCAATGGCACACTAGGAATAAGTGGAATAAGTGTGCAAAAATATTTAAATTGTATTTTCGGATCCTGAACCAGACCGCCGCCAGAGCGCGTCTCCCCGTTACCTGCAGAAGGAAGCCATGCACTCAACGCAGCCCCGCTCTCTTCATCTCCAGGTGACTTTCTGCCGCTTTCCTCCGTGGTGCAGTGCTGATCGTTTCACCACGGAGGAAAGCACTTCACTAATTGCACTACCCATAAGGAGCTGTACAAATGCCGCAGTTTTTGCGTGGCTGTGTCTTTAGTTGAAAGCCCAGTGGCAATCTGCTCATCTCTCATCTAAATAATATGCTACAACGGGGCGGACTGGCCATCTGTGTGTTGAACTTTCCTGTCAGCTCCCAGACCGTAGTCGAGGAGGGCAGAAGCAACAAGCTTCAGGTTCAATAACCAACTTTAGCTTAAATGACTGGAGAGAGGCGAGCTCTTCTTGGGAGGCCGTTGCATTTATTTAGCTGTTCCTCTGTTTCACAAAATACATCACAGACCTCTGTTTTTCTGCTTCCTCGTTTCACTTCCAGAAACATACACGTTCCCTCACTGTCGCTCTACCATCCACAAACACACATGAACAAGCCACACCCCTCTCTCTCTCTCTCTCTCTCTCTCTCTCTCTCTCTCTCTCTCTCTCTCTCTCTCTCTCTCTCTCTCTCTCTCTTAAAGGGACAGCGATCTCATCTCACTCTGCATGACCCTAATATCATAGCATGTGTGGTCTGGAGAATCACAGAACGGACGATCGTCCTTATTATTATGCCGTTCAAACCAATTATTTAAATGTGTTTGTTAAATTCGGCATCATGTAAGTTGCGCTGACAGGTCCACACACTGCTTCCCCGCAGCGACGCTCCCCCGCCCTCCTGCTGATAGTTCACAAGCGTCAAGCTCCTCAACAGCCCCCCCCCCCTCGTTGATAATTCTCGATCGTTGGCACGCTGATAATTTTTTTTTTTTTAAATGGCACTTCATATCAAAAAGGTTGCCGACCCCTGATATATAGTAACGCAGTGTAGGCGGAGCCGTGACGTCATCTTCAGTGAGCTCCCCAGAAAAACAACACAGCCGTTAGCTCTTAGCACTCAGCGCTCACAGCTCTTCATATCTGTTCAGAAACTAGACAAAAGTTAAACAAGTACAAACCACATACTGTCTGTGTCATGGCGAATACAGTCGCTGGTTTATTTATGTCTGTATAGGCCGTTGTTGTGAGTGTGGACGGTCGGAGCATTTACAACGTTAGCTTAGCCAAATCTCCATTTGAAAACACGCATTTTAAAAGGTTTTTCGCCTGCCGTCTGTCTGCAGACTTGTCAAAGCCTTAATTCATGGTTTTTACTATCCGGTATCAGTATATTGTTACTTCGGCATAGGGCTGGGCGATATGGTCTCTAAATGATATCGCGATATTTACTGACTATATCGCGATATACGATATATATCGCGATATTCTGAAATGTCCTCTAAAACAAATACATTTTTTTTATTTAACCCCTTGATGTTTACAGTCACGCCAGTATGATGATTCTAGTAGTCCCTTCATCATATGTCTGCATTAAAAAAATCGATTAATAATGAAGAAAATTAACACATTTGTTGCAATAGTAATGTATGCACTAACTACATTACTACATTTTCCTCAATTGTTCATATTTGGTTTATTAAAATAATGATATTGTGGTCATTGTTCAAAAATGTCTGCTATTATTATGAGTAGTATTATTATTATTAATATAATGCGCTTTCTGTCTTCCTGTCATTATCAGGAGTTAGACATATAATGGCTATGTATTAGATTAGATTAGAACCTTCATTCTCCTAAACTGCTGGGACATTTCCCTATAGCCAATACCTTTTATATTTTCTACTCTTCACTTACTTGTCAGCATAGGTCGGCATTGATGTACACAGCCGACAGAAGACCTTGTTTATATTGGCATCATATTGAGAGGTGCAGTGACGTGTCCTAAAACCAGGAAGTAAGCTGCTGGTTCCCTCGACAAAAAAGCAATGGGATTTCTTCATAGGGTTTTGGAAAATAGCTGGAAATAAGGTCTGTGGAAAACAAACCTGTTTGATAAATGCACGTTTTGTTCAGCCGGATAATCTCCACATGTCTACCCTACTTTTATAATTTTCGAATCATAAATCTAATCGATAGATTATAAAGGGTTTTAGGACGCTTCACTGCACCACTAGAAAACAACTCCATCGATCAAGCTGGCTGAAACTTTCTCTCCCTCTTCTTCTCATGCTACCTGTCACTCTCCTTTAACTCCTCCGGTGACTTTCTTTTATTTGAAGATAGTTTTTTGCCCGGCGCTCACGGGAGCCTGCTCGCGCTGGCTCCGCAGCAACAGCTGTTTGCTTTTCACCCAACAACGACAACCGCCTCACGAAACGCTATGTTGTAGCGTTAATAAACCAAACAATTTAACAACATTGCTTGTCAAAAATACCTATACCACAGGACATTTTTATTTTTTTTAAGCAATATTTTTAGTGGCCCGAGCGGGCAAGTGGAAAGTACGTTATGTTGGCCCGGGGTGTCTAAATAGTGCTTCCGAGCCAGCGGGCCATTTATAACGTCGAGCCCTGCTCTCTGTCACTGTGCATGTGTGTAATGTTTGTGTGCAAGTTAGACGGGGCCTGCGTGTGTGCCTGCGTGTGTGACTGTGTCTATGGGGGAGAAAGGAAAGCTCATTTTGGCCGCGGCGGGAAATTGATTTGACAACATAATACTCGATGTTCACGATGTGGTCATTTACGACATTGCATGTAGTGCAATCCACGATGTATCGTGTAAACTCGATATATCGCCCAGCCCTACTTCGGCATCATTTTGAAACGTGTATTACAATTAAATCACGGTCAAATATGTTAATCTTGTTGTAATTGTAGCCCCCTTGACAGCGATTCTCTCTCTAGTTTAGACTACAGTCAAGCCAGCCAGCCTCACGTGATATTGCGGTGCGCGAATATCCTATGCATTACGGTGGAGTAAAAAAAAAATCTTCCCTCTGTGTTTAGATGAGAATAAAACAAAAACTGTCCAGTATCAAAGACTCATTTCACTTCAGGGTGATAGCAGGACATCCCATCTAGTCACTCAGAAAAAATCAGGACATTCTGATGTACAGTTTCAAAATAAAAGACCTTTGGGGACAGGGATGATAGCTCATATATGAGACTTCAAAGATATTTTATTTTGAAACTGTACATCAGAATGTCCTGATTTCTTTTGAGTGACGACATGGGGTGTCCTGCTATCACCCTGGAGTGAGATGGATCTATGATACAGGACAGTATTTGTTTTATTCTCATCGAAAAACAGGGATGATAGCTCATATATGAGACTTCAAAGGTCTTTTATTTTGAAACTCTACATCAGAATGTCCTGATTTTTTCTGAGTGACTAGATGGGGTGTCCTGCCATCACCCTGGAGTGAGATGGATCTATGATACTGGACAGTTTTTGTTTTATTCTCATCTAAAAACCGGGATGATAGCTCATACAATAGAGATTTCAAAGGTCTTTTATTTTGAAACTCTACATCAGAATGTCCTGATTTTTTCTGAGTGACTAGATGGGATGTCCTGCTATCACCCTGAAGTGAAATGAGTCTTTGATACTGGACAGTTTTTGTTTTATTCTCATCTAAACACAGAGGGATGATTTTTTTTTACTCTACCGTAATGCATAGGATATTCGCGCACCGCAATATCACGTGAGGGCTGACTTGACTAGGTTTTTCCGAGGCTGGCTTGACCTCAGTTAGTTTAGCATACTCAGCCCGACTCAGCCTGGTTGTTCCTGGCCCTAGAACCACGATTTTATGGGGCCATTACATCACCAGAAGTCCCAATTTAAGGGGTCATTTCTCCCAAAAAAAATCTTTTTACTCACTATATCAACAGCCCCACCAAACATATTTTCCACCAGCCGCCACTGCTGCTAACCCTATACCAAGCGGAGCTCTGCGAGGATCTGTCAAGCAATCCTGGACCGGCCGTTCTGGACGAGATAGCCAAGATCACGGACATCTGTCTCCGCGTTCAACGCTTGCGCCATTAGGCCACGGGCAAGGCAATGGGAATCATGGTGGTGCAGGAAAGAGCTAGATGGCTCAACCTCACCAACCTCCCAGACCGGGAAAAGGAGGATGTGCTGGACATGCCCATCGTTCCCGAGGGGATTTTCGGCTCCGCTCTCGTCTCCATGCAGAAGAGATGCGAGTCGAAAAAGAAGGAGGACGAGGCCCTCCACCTCTGTCTCCCTCGAAGGGTCCAGCCGCTGCCTCCACAGTGGCAGTCCTTCGCCCAAGCTACCTCGAACCCTGCTCGGTTCAAAATACCGAAGCAGCAGAGGTCACAGCCCGCCCCGAGTCCCCAGCCCAGGCAGGAGCACGAGGCACGAGGGCGAGTTGGCCTAGAAAATCTCAGGTTCCGGCTGCAGCCCAGACGCAGCCAACCCAGAATTTCGGCCAGCAGTCGAGGAAGAAGAAGCGGGCGGCCTGACAGCCTCCTCTTCTCCCCTCTGTGACAGAGCTGGAAGTCGACGGTTCCCCAGCTCCAGATGTGTTCCCGCTGCCTCGAGAGATGCCTCAACGCCATCCTCAAGTCCGCAAAAACACAATATTGTTGTTGTTTCTCATAAACCATTTTCCGCTGACACATCCAGGCTTCAGGCCAAGGGCGCAGCTCAAAAAAATGAAAAGAAAAACGATAAAAACAATAAACAGTCCGTCAACTGTTCCCCTTTTGAGAGCAGCTACGGCCTCTCTCAAAAGGCGGATAATAGACGGGTCTGTGAAGGCACCACCGCCACGCGCATGCACAGTGGCGACTGGGGTTGTGAAGGCACCACCGTCACGCGCATGCGCAGTGTCGGTGGGGATTGTCGAAATGGGGTACCACCGTGTTCAGACACTAGAGGGCCCCATATCACAACAAATAGAGACTAAGAGGGTAAGAGACGTGACATCTCCGCTGGCTCTAAGGAGCAAATAGTGGGAGATGCTCACAACATCTGCTTGGGTTTTCAAGACAGTAACACGGGGCTACAGACTCCAATTCGCTGTCACCCCCACTCGCTTCTCGGGCATTCTGTATTCACAAGCCCGGGGAGAGTCAGCCCATATTCTAGAGAGAGAGATTCTCTCTATATCTATAATACCCGCCAAGCAGAGTCAGAGTGGCTTTTATTCCAAGTATTTCCTCGTTCCCAAACGGGGAGGGAGCGGAATTCGGCCAATACTGGATTTGAGGGCTCCGAACAAATATCTAAAAAGATACAAATTCAGAATGCTCACTCACACATCTCTGTTGCGTCTCTTGCAACAAAACGACTGGTTTACACCACTCGACCTGAAAGATGCGTATTTCCACATCCCAGTATATTACCCACACAGGAAATATCTGAGGTTCGCATTTCAGGGTGTCTGTTACGAGTACAGAGTACTTCCCTTCGGTCTGTCTCTCAGTCCAAGAGTGTTTGTACGATGTACGGAAGCCGCGATAGCCCCGTTAAGACAACAGGGTATTCGCCTGGCAACCTACCTAGACGACTGGCTGCTCCTCGCACAGTCGGAACAGGAGGCTATTACGCAGACAAATGTCCTCGTAAAGCACCTGCTCAAGCTGGGTTTCATAATAAACACAGAGAAGAGCATGTTGTGTCCAGCACAGACTGTACTCTTCCTGAGTTTACACCTGAACTCGGTGCCCTTTACAGCCCGCCTGTCAGTGGAAAGAGTGAAGGCTTTCAGAGCTTGCCTCGCTCATTTCCAGCTGCGCAAACATGTTCTCTTCCGATCATGCCTGCGGTTACTGGGGCTCATGGCGTCAGCCATCCTGGTGGTACGACTGGAACGCTTACACATGAGGGAGTTTCAACGCTGGGTAGCCGCTCTCTAAAAATAAACCCCGCGCGTCATGGCGCGCGGAGAGTGATGGTTACTGTGAAATGCGTAATGACACTGCGCCACTGGCTGCACCCGACTTTTCTAGTACGGGGCGTGCCTATGGGTGCTGTCCTTTCACGGAAGGTGGTCACCACGGACGCATGTCTGACAGGCTGGGGAGGTATTTACGAAGGTCGTCCGGTGAGGGATCTCTGGAGCAGAGACCTCCAGCGGGCGCACATAAATTACCTGGAGCTTTTAGCGGTGTTCCTCACCCTAAAACGCTTTCTGCCTTTTCTCAGAGGACACCATGTCCTCGTGAGGACAGACAACACGACCACAATATCGTATATAAACCGACAAGGGGGTTTGCGCTCTCTCCAGTTACACATACTGGCACGCAAACTGATCTTGTGGAGCTGCGGCCGTCTCCTCTTTCTGAGAGCGACGCACGTACCAGGTGTAATGAACCTCGGGGCAGACCTGCTGTCCAGAGGTGTACCACTATATGCAGACTGGACTCTGTTGTGAGTCAGCTGTGGGTGCGTTACCGCCGAGCCGCGGTAGATCTGTTCGCATCAAAAGAAAATGCTCACTGTCAGCTTCTCTTTTCAATGCGCGATCAAAACGCACCATTAGGCGTGGACGCGCTCGCGCACGTTTGGCCTCCGGTCCTCCTGTACGCGTTTCCACCCCTGGCTCTGATACCCCCAACTCTGGCCAGAGTGAGGGAACAGCGCCACACAATGATCCTGATGGCTCCGCACTGGCCTGCAATGTACTGGCTGGCGGAGATTTATCAGCTGCTGTGCGGTCAGCCGTGGCAGCTCCCCCTGCGCAGAGACATACTGTCAAAGGCAGGGGGGACGATCTTTCACCCACACCCAGAGTGCATGGCCCTATGGGCCTGGCCCGTGAGTGGTACAATCTGAATACAGTGGGTCTCCCGCAGAAGGTGATAAACACTATTCAGAGTGCGAGAACTTCCTCCACCAGGTCTCTCTATGACTGTAAGTGGAGGGTGTTTGAGGAATGGTGCCTTCAAAAAGGGCACACCTCTTTTCAATGTCCTGTCGGAGTGATTTTATCATTTCTACAGGACCTAATTGATAAACACAGAGCTTTCTCCACGATTAAAGTCTACCTGGCTGCTATTGCTGCATGCCATGTGGGCTTTGAGGGTAAGAAAGCCAGCCAACATCCTTTGGTCTGCCGTTTTATGAAGGGAGCTCGCTGGCTCCTCCCTGTTTCCAGGTCACTAGAGCCCTTATGGGACTTGACAGTGGTTTTAGATGGGCTCACTCTAACCTCATTTGAACCCCTGGAAGAAGCTGACATGAAGCACCTGTCACTCAAGACAGTGCTGTTACTGGCCCTGGCATCCGCCAAGCGAGTCAGTGACATTCATGCGCTATCTGTACATCCTTCATGCACTCAGTTCGCCCCAGGGCAAACGAGAGTGTTGCTGAAGCCCAACCCTGCCTTTATACCTAAGGTGGTTGATTCATGTACCCCAATTGACATTGAGGCATTTCCTCCGCCGCTGTGTCCCTCTGGGGAACAGCAGCCAAATTTGCTGTGTCCAGTCCGTGCTTTACGCACTTATATGGACAGATCAAAAGAGTTCAGTTATAATGACCAACTCTTTGGTGTAGTTCGGGTGAACTGGGAACGTCTGGAGGAGGCCCAAGTTCAGGAGGCCTTCAACTCACACCTCCGGCGGAGCTTTTCGGGCATTCCTGTGGAGGTTGGGGACATTGAACCAGAGTGGTCGGTGTTCAAAGCCTCTATTGCCGAAGCCGCGGCGGGGAGCTGTGGTCTCAAGGTCCTAGGTGCCTCAAGGGGCGGTAACCCTCGAACCTCCTGGTGGACACCGGTGGTGAGGCCGGGGTGGTGGTTCCCCTTTTCAAAAAGGGGGATGTGCCAATTACAGAAGCATCACACTACTCAGCCTCCCAGGGAAAGTTTACTCGAAAGGAGGGTCAGAACGATTGTCGAACCTCAGATTGAGGAGGAACAATGCGGATTCCGTCCCCGTCGTGGAACGACGGATCAGCTTTTTACTCTCGCAAGGATCCTGGAGGGGGCCTGGGAGTACGCTTATCCAGTCTACATGTGTTTTGTAGACTTGGAGAAGGCGTATGACCGGGTTCCCAGGGAGTCACTGTGGGAGGTGCTGCGGGAGTATGGGGTGAGGGGGTCTCTACTCAGGGCCATCCAATCTCTGTACTCCCAAAGCGAGAGCTGTGTCCGGGTCCTCGGCAGTAAGTCGGACCCATTTCAGGTGAGGGTTGGCCTCCGTCAAGGCTGCGCTTTGTCACCAATCCTGTTTGTAATATACATGGATCGGATTTCGAGGCGTAGTCATGGGGGAGGGGGTCTGCAGTTCGGTGGACTAAGGATTGCACCACTGCTTTTTGCAGATGATGTGGTTCTGATGGCTTCATCGGTCTGCGACCTTCAGCACTCACTGGATCGGTTGGCAACCGAGTTTGAAGCGGCTGGGATGAGGATCAGCACCTCCAAATCTGAGGCAATGGTTCTCAGCAGGAAACCGATGGACTGTCCACTCCAAGTAGGGAATGAGTCCTTGCCCCAAGTGAAGGAGTTCAAGTATCTCGGGGTCTTGTTCTCGAGTGAGGGAACAATGGAGCGTGAGATGGGTCGGAGAATCGGAGCAGCGGGAGCGGTACTGCAGTCGCTTTACCGCACCGTTGTGACGAAAAGGGAGCTGAGCCAGAAGGCAAAGCTCTCTGTCTACCGCGCCATTTTCGTTTCTACCCTCACCTATGGTCATGAAGGATGGGTCATGACCGAAAGAACGAGATCGCGGGTACAAGCGGCCGAGATGGGTTTTCTCCGCAGGGTGGCTGGTGTCTCCCTTGGGGATAAGGTGAGAAGTTCGGTCATCCGGGAGGGACTCGGAGTTAAACCGCTCCTCCTTCGCGTCGAAAGGAGCCAGTTGAGGTGGTTCGGGCACCTAGTTAGGATGCCACCTGGGCGCCTCCCTAGGGAGGTGTTCCAGGCACGTCCAGCTGGGAAGAGACCAAGGGGTAGACCTAGAACCAGATGGAGGGATTATATCTCTTCGCTGGCCTGGGAGCGCCTTGGGATCCCCCAGTCAGAGCTGGTTGATGTGGCCAGGGAAAATAAAGTTTGGGGCTCTCTGCTGGAACTGCTACCTCCGCGACCCGACCACGGATAAGCGGGAGAAGATGGATGGATGGATGGATGGACCAACTCTTTGTGTCCCGGGCTAACCCTCAGAAGGGCAAGCCCGTTACTAAGCAACGGCTCTCCCACTGGATTGTGGAGGCAATTGCTTTGGCCTATACGAGTCAGGCTTTGCAGGCACCTTCGGGTCTTCATGCTCATTCGACTCGTGGTCTGGCTACATCCTGGGCTTTGTTCAAGGGTGTTTCCATTCAAGACATTTGTGCAGCAGCGAGCTGGTCCTCGCCGCTCACTTTTGTCCGCTTTTACAGGCTAGACGTCTCTGCTCCTAGTGTGGCCCGAGCAGTGCTGGGCCCCTTGTTGAGTCAGAGCTCTACCTGTTAAGTTCCGGTTGGTTTGGTGAATTTCGAGATAAGCTCGTCTGGCAATACGGGAGCTACAATATCCCATAGTGAGACATCGAACGGAGTGCTATGAATGAGAACTATAGGTTACTTACGTAACCCCTGTTCTCAGAGTAATATGTAGTGAGATGTCTCACCAGACGGCCCTCCTTGCTATGGTGAAGTGAGAAGAGGTGCTTATTTTGAATGACGCATGAGACGTAGGCTAACGCAAGCTACTTATAGGGGGTGGATTCCCTGACGCTGACGTCAAGATCACCAGCCAATCAGGATTGGCGTAATGAGATTGATGCTTGTTTGCTCCGCGACGAGGCGCATCCCATAGTGAGACATCTCACTACATGTTACTCTGAGAACTGGGGTTAGGTAAGTAACCTATAGTTTCCTGTAGTTATTGCATTGCTCTTTTTACTGCACTGTTAGTGTACAGTTTTATTATTGTATTTTTTTAACTGGCACAACAATTTCCTTCGGGATGAATAAAGTCCAAACTTATCTCTACTATCTTATCACTAAACCCATATCATAGTTTCAATTTCAGAACATGCTATATTGCTTGTATAAAAGTACACACAACTTTGGTTTAAATTATATAAGAGCTAATTGCAACGGTCGAGTAGTTGCAGAATGAAATCAAATGTTCTATCAGCTTTTGGGTAATATTGGCTGTAGGAGAAATTATCAACATGTCCTAAGTTAAGGAACTATCGCCCATTTCCAAACCGACCCTTACACTCTCCCTACCCACCTCCACTCCGTTTTGCACGTAACCAAGCGAGAAGTTGGTCACCAAGCCCACCAACTGTGAGTGTACGGTTGCGGGCGAACTCCTACCCCCTTAAGGGAAAAACATCATGGAAATGGGGATAAAGATGATAGAATTCATCTGCCCACCAGATATGACTTATTTTACTTCCAACTCACTTGAATTTTTATAAATACCTTACTCAATAAGAATCCTGCTTTAATAAAAAATCACAAAATATTCAACACTATCTATATTTTGGTCCTATGTTTGTGTAGTGGAACATACAGGAGCAGAATCTATCAACCCACATCTCACACAATGCTTGTTTTTTATATTTATTTGACATTTTGTTGAAGCATCTTCCCATTTTTGGTGTTGTCCGACCATATGACATAGAAAATAGGCATTTACTCCTTTTATTTCCTTTCAAATGATTTCATCTTTCTTTAACAAAACCTCTTTAACAAAACACAGCAACTGTTCAAACAGAATTCTGACAGGACGTTAGGAATACACCAGAAGCTTTGCCAACAAAAACTAAACTTGTCTAGGCTAATTCTCCCAGATATCGCACAGACAGAAATCCCTGCTCATAATAGAAATTTAAAAATGCAGATTTCAAGAGTTTTATTTGAGGAAGATTTAATCGCTGTCGTCATTGTTGGAGGCTTCCCGTTCAGAGGCGTTGTTGGAGCGGCGGGGGGAGCCCTCGTTGTCGGACCCCGCCTCAGATCCTCGCTCCGACACTGCGGCGGGCGAAGCGGGCCGGGACTCGTCTTCCGATCCCGACCGACTCTTCTTGCTCTCAATGTCAGACTGCTCGGAGTCAGACTGTCGCTGCACCCTCCTCTTCTTCACCGGACGGTCACTGCCAGAGTCATCGGACCCCGCAGAGCGCCGGGGGCTGTCCGCAGAGCGCCGGGGGCTGTCCGCAGAGCGCCGGGGGCTGCCCGCCTCACTGCCCGAGCGGTTCTTACCTCCATCTGACTCGCTCTCAGACGCAATGCGCTTCTTGTGGCCGCCATCGTCATCAGACCCTGAACCACTGTCTTTTTGTTGTCTGTAGGGGAGGAAAAGCACTCATTAGTTCCCTGTTGATTCACACAATTGCTTACGTGTCAGTTCTTTTTTTTTTTTTTACTTCTCTTCAGCTATCTTCAGCCCATCTTCATCTGAAGAAGAATCAGAAGAGGAGATCATCGCCTTGGACTTGATCTTTCCTTTGAGAGACGGTGGTAGGCGCTCAGGCTGGGACTAAAAAATAAATAATCAAAATGTTAAATGTGTAGGAAATAAGGACAAAAAACTTATTTCAAGAAGGAAAAACAGAAGGAAAACTCAAGGTACCCTGTCCATCCTCTTGCGCTCTTTGGGTTTACGCTGCCTCTTGGGCCGCGATCCTCCCTCCTCATCATCACTGCCGCCCTTTCTCCTCTTCTTCTTCCTCAGTTCCTTCTCCTCGTCAGAGTCATCGTTGACAAACTCATCAATGTCGCCTTTCTTGCGCTTAGAAAGTAAAAAAACAAATATGAAGTGTGTTCTCCACGCTGTGTTCTGATCAGGGCTCGACATTAAGGACTGGGGCCCGGGGCCATCTAGTATTTAGCTCGGGCAATGAAGCCTCACCTGCTGGTTGCCCGATCGGGCAAACTATTATGCCAGTATCATGCAGCTCGCGGATCCAGTAATGAGTGACCCGACAGTAAAACTAAACATATCTATAACTAGTTACGGTAGTTTGAGAGGTAATTAAAATAGCTACGAGTGATATTCTAACCTGAAGTGTGTGTTTTGTTCCGCTCACCGCTGCATGTGATCATGCAGTGCTGCGTGTCGACTCGTCAGCAGCAGCTGATCTCTCTCTCCCGTCAGATTAGACTTCACTCGCGTTATGTCCATATTGATCAGATCTAGCTAGTTTTAGCTAATGATATGACTACCTGCTTATTAAAAGACACCGTGACCTAAACAATAAGTGTCGCTATGCAACTGGGTGAGGCCACAAAGTATAGCGCAGCATTATGCATTTGTTTACATGCCCACCGGAACCCCGAGGCATTACCAACAGATCAACGCACAATCAACCCATACAGCACATCTCTTTCTCCACATTAAGTGTTAGACATTAGAATGGACTATTCTTGTCTGTCACATAAGTGGCGCAACTGAAGCGGTATTGTAAAGGGAAATTATTTTGACCGGAGAGATTTAGATTTGCCGGCTAACGGGAACTCTGACGTCGCCATTTTGTGTGCTTCGCGGATGCGCTCGGCTCCTCTCGACTGCTGCTCGGTTCTGCTCGGTCAGCTTCCGGATGAGGAGGCATTCGTTCAACCAACTTACAGTAGATAACATTACAAACATTTTTAACAGATGCCATAATAGTGTAAATAATGTTTGTTTTGGCAGTTACAACTGAATGTAATGTTTTCTACTTTTTTACATCTGGGAAGGCATTTGCCTTCATCAGATGGAAAGTGTCTTGACCAAAAACTTAAGTATTTCGTATAGCTATGCAGGGCATGCAAGAGAGCAAACACAAACAAGAGCAAACAAACAAGTGAAATGAAGAATAAAATTGAAATTGTACAATATAATAGTGTGCTGGTTCATCTTATAATTCAGTCTAGAGAATGCACCAGACAGCATAGATCTAAGACCTGCAAAAATCTAAATGTTCTAGGGGGAGGCCCCCCAAACCCTTCGTGCCATTTCGTCCGCGCGCATTTTTCAGGGCAATCTCTATTGGGCTCAGGGCCATCTGTAAATTAGCTTAGATGTCCCACAGGGCCATCTCCCAAAATCCTTAATGTCATGCACTGTGATAGATAATAGTTTGTTGTTAATGCAGAAATACTCACACGTCCACCGCCCTTCCTCTTTTCTTTGCCCATTTCCTTTGACCCCTCTGCAAAGCTGAGCAGGCCCTTGGTCTTCTCCACGTACAAAGCTCTCTGCTCCAACAGCTTCTTCTGTTCCTCCACCTGTTTGTTGCGCCTATCCGTCTAACAAGGTTTGAGGGTGACAAGTCAACCAATTAATAAGTGCTTGATTGTACCTATAAATGTAATAGAAGAACCTAGCCATGTTCAGTTTCTACAAAAAAGTTTTAGAAAGGTAGCTCCATAAGTACCCGTTCTTTCATCATCTGCTGACGAAGTATGTCCCTCTCCTGTTCTTGTTTGGCACGAAGCTCCTTCTCCTCCTCATCCTGCTTCCTGGCTCTCGCCACGTGATATTGAGCCTGACTGAGCAGATCAGAGCACTGCCTGCAATCCCACAACACACACAGCGTGAAAGGTTTCAAATAAACAAAAAACATGTATCGGTAAGGCTTAAACTGCATATGTACTGAACAAAAACCAAACACATCTATGTGACCTGCTCCATCGAAATCAGTCGCATTGACCCGAAGACACATTTTGAGTCGTATACACTGTTGGAAAGAGGAGATTTCTAGCTTTCTAATGATATCAGGATTGTTGTTGTACTCCAAATATTAAGTAAAATATGTCACATTATATAATGACCGTCACAGAGTCATCATTTTGAGAAAAAGGCCTTCAAAGTTTTCTCTTCTCTGGAATCCATCGATCTGATTGGTTATTAGCGGAGCAAATTATCAAAATACTACGGAGGGAAAATATTTTAGTTTGGATTACTGGTCTGGGAGAAGCTCTCGAGTGTTTGTGTATTTTTCCGTTTATGTGTGTTGTGTTTGTTTCCCGGGGAAAACCCTCACGAGAAACCCCGGCTGTTGTTCTGCCTGCTGTGACGTCAAGTTACTCCGTTCTCCGCTTGTAATTATGCCGTCACAAGCTTCAAAGTTGTATTTATTATCTGAATTTTCCGAAACAAGTTTAATATTCTGAAAGTCAAGACTTTTTTTGATTGAAATCGGTTGAAAACAAACTGTAACAGACCCTGCCGTGTTATCTATGATACTATACGCCTTACATTCATAATTTCAGCGGAGGGAGGGGGAGCAGCGCAGCGGAACAGCAGAGTGGCAGTGAGAGCTGTCATCTTCCCTTTACAAGCTTCACAAATGTATTTCTCGTGTGATTTTGGAAATAAAAGTCTCATATTCTGAAAGCCAAGACGTTGTTTATTTAAAATCAAACAAAAACACCCGAACCCCGAAATACTTTTTTTCCCCCGCAAATCCACGTTTATTTTTTAAATGAGCCGTTGTGACTTCCGACTGATTTCGATAGAGCGGGTCAAATATATGGTCTATATGGGTGGAGAAATCGGAACTAGATCAAATACAAATAAACAAGTCTTCATATTATTACATAAACAATTGTAGCTTTCAGAAATAATTGTAATGTTCCTTAAAAATAAAAAATAAAAGCTCCTGCATGTATACACACTGAACAGAATGAAATGAGACTGACCTGGCTTCAGAGGAAGCGAGAGCGAGGTCAAACCTCATCTTGTCGCCAGCCTTGCAGAGGTAACTGAAATACCTGAGAGCGGAGGAGGAGGAGGAGGAGGAGGAGGAGGAGGAGATGATCAAATTGCAGGATTACACACAGAACAGCCAGAGGATCCGACTAGAGGGGGAGGGGCATAAATCAAGTCTAATACCTGTGAGCCAGTTCCAGCTCTTTGACAGCGCTGAGCACAGCCTTCAGGTTGCTCTTCTCGTCTTTCAGCACGAGCGTGGCCAGCCTCTGGAGCACCAGCGCCACGTTGAACATCAGCACCGTGTCGCTGGGCGCCACGTGGCGGGCCTGGTTGGAGAAAAATCAGGGAAACAAAGTTATACTCCCCTCATGATGTAGGACAAGATGAAGGATTTTCATCAAATCCTTCATTTTCCCTGTTCTCCTCGCCTTAAAAACACAAACTGCCATCGGAGAAACCCAATTCCTTGCCAAGTGTTGCATCTAAAAGTGTCAGTGTACAAGAAAGAAGCAAAAATAATTTCATCTACACTGCATTGTTTTTCTTCATGTTACCTTCAGGAGCATCTGCTTGCACTCTTGGAGCTTCCCACATTTGAAGAGCGCCCTCGCAAGGTACAGCAGCACCTCTGTGTTCTGATACTTGAAAAACTTCTTCAGGCAGTTCTCGTACTGTGGAGCAGAGTCAAATGGTCAAATGGACTGACCAAAACCTGTAAAAAAAAAGCTAATCATTTTGTGAAAATAATCACAAGTGAGGCCCTTACCATCTGCACAGCGCTGATGTACTGCTTCTGTTCCACATAGATGTGAGCCAGATTCAGCCACACGTCACTGATGTCAGCTGTGGCCTCCCTCACCTGCGCAAACACGTCACGAGCCTCTCTGAAGAAGCCCTTGTGAGCGAGGACGGCACCTGGACACGAGGTTTGTATGTTAGCTACGTCCTACATATACAGTTTAACAACCACAATAATTAGAATGTAAAGCGAAACGCACCGATGCCATTGGCAGCGTAGAGGTTTTTAGAGTCATTTCGGAGGACTTGCTTGTATATGGCCAGGGCTCGGTCCTGGTGTCTCTTTTCCTGTCAAGACAAAAAAACACAATTACTCAATTTGGGGATCCATAATTCCTCTTCACACACACACAATTAAGTGTTTTGTCATAGATACATCCCACCTCTTCCCACACATCAGAAATGACTTGAAACATTTTAGAAGTGAGGCCATAATGGAACAAATCTGCACCTTCTCCCGGTCTTTGGTGGGCTGGTGCAGGGTCTGCAGCCACACGTTTCCCAGAGCCAGCATGGAGTAGGTGTCGTTCTGAGTGGACGGCTGCTTCAGAATACGCTCAAACTTCTTCTGACCCGGACCCCATTCCTGTTTGGCCAAGTGAAGGTTCCCTATCAGGGACCAGGCATCGGGGTGATCCTGCAGCAAACATCAGGATCATGTTGAAAAGAGTTGGACACACATTTGATAGAATTCTGTTATGATATCAACACGACAGGCGAAACAAAAGTACCTGATTGATCTGCAGGGCCTCTTTGAACCAATCAGAGGCTTCATAGAAGTTGCCTTTGTCGCGAGCCATCGCGCCGAGACGCAAATAACCTGAGGAACAGAAATTCAGACAATCCTTCAGTGAGTACAAACACTTTTTTTATTTCTTGCCCTCACTTCACCGTATGATGTTGCTCATGATGCTTACAGTCCACGTAGTTAGGATGCTCTCTTAGGATGTTTTTGTAGAGTTTCTCAGCCTCGTGGAATTCATTCATTGCCTCATACAGGCGGGCCAGATTGTAGGAGGTGGTGACAGAAATAGCGTTGTAGTAATGCTCGTCGTGCTCCCCCTCAGCCTTGGCCCGCTCCAGAGATGCGAGAAAGTATTTCTGTAGGAGGGAAGAGATGACCCATGCTTTAAATACCACTGTTGTCTTTGCTAAAAAAAGACACTGTTTTGCACACTTTATAGTCATGGACCCATGGATGTACAGTTCATTCAATCAATAATGAAGCTTTTTTACAGTGTCATGTTATAAGCTGTGCTGTATATACTAATAATATCAATAATAATGCATAAAAATAATATATATATATAATATAATTATTGCAGATTACAAATTATAAAAAAAAAACATTTAGGGACAAGGGGGTGGGATTAAATAAATTATACTTCTTTTATACTTATACTACTACTCCTATTAGATGTGGCACTGTTTATGTTGATAATGCTGTTGTTGTTGTTGTTGTAAATGTCATTTTTTGGTTTAGTCATTTCTATGTTTTGATTTGTTTTACATGACTATGCACTGCAACATTTGTTTTGTTTTTGTAATTTTACTTGTTCGAAATAAAATCAATCAATCAATCAATATATCGACAGCTACCTTTGCTTCTCCGAGGTTTCCCAGTCTGAAGTGAAGAGCCCCGAGGTTGTTGAGGATCTCGGGCGGCACGTCGGCCTGCACCTTCTCCTGCAGGATGCGGGTGGCCGTGCCGTACGCAGACAGCGCTCCCTGAATGTCGGTCTGCTCCAGGATCTGAGCCAGCTCGATCCACGCCTCCACGTCGTCTGGGTACTGCTCCGTCACCTTCTTCAAATGACCCTAGTGAACAGAGACAGTGACACTTTTAGAGCTGATTCCAGACACATTTCCGAGATACTAGTGTAATGTAATGTCTTAATAAGCTGCTATATTACAAAAACTATCAAATATGCTAACGTACTTTGGCGATGTCTCTTTTGTCCTGATCGTCAGATGTCGCGTAGAGAGACCCAAGGATCTTCATAGTTTCATAGTTGTTGGGGTAGGCCTTCAAAACCTTTTCGAAGCACTGCGCAGCATTCTCCTTGTCTCTTCGATATACATACATCTGTCCCAGGCCAAAGAAGGGCAACACAAAGGTGGACGAGGCAAACTGAGTGGCTTGGTAGTAATACTGAAACGCTTGGTCATAGTCCTCCTGAAGAGAAAGAGAGTAGAGACATCAGAGACATACAGCGACAACACGGTGGATACACAGTAAGCTGCGTCCGTATCAGTTAGAAACGTACCTGAACGTGGAAGGAGCGAGCTAACTGGTAGCAGCTCTCAGCCTGCATGGCCTCCACCTCTGTGTTGTGGAAAGCGTGAAGAGCCAGATGCTGCACTTTACTGTAATCCTGATAGAAAACACACAGGTGTGAATAACAGTTTATAACACAAACGTAAAGAACTGTGTCCGTATTTCAATGACGAATCAAACTATTGACTACCTTTTTGAAGAAAAAGTGGTTGGCCAGGTGGTTGAGCACCATGGGGTTGCTGGGGTCGATGGTGTAGGCGCGCGATAGGAGCTGCACGCCGTTCTTGATGGAATCGGGCTCCTTGCTGTTGAGCTCTAAAACCGCCAAACCAACGAGGGCTCCCACACATTTTGAGTTCAGCTCCAGGGCTCGACCAAACGCCAAACGAGCCTTCTCCAGTTTGCTGAGCTTCACAAAACAGTGTCCCATTCCAAGTCTTACCTCGGCTGGACAGAGACAAGGGAATAAGAGAAAAGATAGACGAAGAAACATCTGTAACACAACTCGAGTATGAGAACTGTTTTAATAGGAGTAGCATGAAATAGAGCCTGGCTGATATATTAGCCAATAAATACTTATAGTTGTTGGCGGTTATGCAAAAAGCCATTTCACCATTTCATAAACATGTAACATTTATATTTGTGGTTGTTTAAATGTGTGATGTTGACTTGCTGGACATTTTGGTATTTTCTTAGATTTCATTGGGGACAAAAAAATAACAGTTCATTTTGGTATGGATTCAAAAGTGAATTCCAGTCCTGTTTTACTCTATTTATTTCAACTATGTGTTTTTAGATATTGATCATAATTTACCTTGATTTACAGATAAGTTCAATGTTTATATTTCTAAACTCTATCTGATCATAGAGGTACATTTAAAATGTAAAATATAATTCCTCAGAACATAAAGTACTTTTCTCACAGCTCTATACATCCAAATTATAGGGACCTTTGTCCGAGTCAAACAACTCAGATAATGATATCTGGAATCGTGCAGACTCAGACTAATAATGATGATGAAGTAAATACATGGCTCTGTTTTAAAGACGATAGAGGTAGCGCGTGTGTACCTGGGCAGCCGGGGTTTGTACGCAGAGCCTTTTTGTAGTAAGCCAGTGCTCCTCTGAAGTCCTTTTTATTGAAGGAGATGCAGGCCTTACCTGTTGAACAACAACCATTATTTCAGTAGAAAAATCACTGTGCTTAAGATTAATGTCTTATTTTCTTAATTATCTTACCAAGCAAAGCAGGGATGTTGTTGGTGGACTGGTTGAGGACGAAGTGGAACTGAGCGTCGGCCTGGTCCATCTTGTCTCCTTCCAGCAGGCAGAAACAGGCTCGTCCCAACAAATGGTTCTAAATGATTAAACAGCATGTTATGATTACTTGAAATGCAAAATTAGGTGGACAGTAGTATTTTTCTCTCATCATCTATTTTTTCCTGACCTGATCATACATGATGATCTTGTCTGCCATCGTGTACAGCAGCGTGGCCTGCGTGATGAGCTCTTTCTTGGCATCTTTGTTTTTCTCTTTACGCGCTTGCTGGACATAATAAGCTGCCAATGTGTCCAGACAGGTCATCTGGTCCTTCTCATGGTCTCTGTAGTCAAGGTTTCCATCGATACGAGCTGCCTCTAAAAGCTTGACAAAATCCTCAGTTTTGCCCTGCTTGAAGTACTCCAACTGTAAAAAGACAGAGTAATGTGATACATGTTAGTTTGTTACCTCAGAAACGGGTTTATTGCCAGGAAGGTTCACACATACGAGGAATTTGACTTGATACCGGTGTTGTGTTCAATTTAATCACCAAGCTAACAAACAGCTATGTTACGACTACATAATATCAATATATAAAGTCTTTGGTAGCTTCATCGACTCACCGCCAGAGCGATCCAGATGTGCAGCTGTGTGTGCTCCTGCTTCAGGATACTGATGACCTCGTCTCCTTCGGGCAGCTGGTCAAAGTCAAGCTCGATGACCTGCAAGATACAATGTATTGAATCACTGAGCCTCAATGTCTGACAAAATTCAACCTCAATATGCATGCCCATTAGTACATTTAGTGCATTATGACATGACCTTTTCATTAACACCATGTTTTATAAAAAGGTATTTAATTCACTGGATAGGCTAACATGTCATCAGTATTATCCTTGCACCATCGGTTCTAATGATTTGATAGATGTTTTGTCAATTTGTCAACATCAATGCAACTCAACAGCAGCACACACCTCAGTCTGGCATTCAAAACATTATTTATACTTTAATGATTGCAACAACTTATATTATTAATAAACATCCAACATGTTTCATTTGATATAGATAACTTTAATAACACAGAGTATGGGTGCAATGGAGAGTTAGGATACTGACTGATGCTGTTGCATGTTAAAATACCAAATAGCTCTTGATCAGATATGGAAACTCATTGAACGTTTTTATTTATTTTTAAATCATTTAAAATTAGCTTTTGGATTAAATGTGAATTGTTTAATTGAGAAGGACAGTGGCAGAAAACATCAAAACAACTGAGCTCACAACTTGCATAAGAGTCTAAGCTCATATTTCTGCTGACAGTAATATAGTTTAATGAAGTAATGTTTCGTTACTTTTGTACCTGCAGCAAAACAAAAACAAAAAAATCACTGGCATCTAAGATTCGGGTTAACTCCCAGATACCTTAATATCTCACTATGGGATTTATATTCCCGCTGCAGCTAAAGCTAGCCAGAGTTAGCATTAAAGGCTAGCAGTGCAGCGAGGTTCACTTAGTCAACAAACAAAATACATCAAGTTGAGCCGAGTTTTACCTCATCGGTGTCCCGTAAAGGGATTTCGATGGATCCCCGAGACATCTTGGCCACAGTGATATCCACTTTGAGTCAGAATGATTACAAAATATATACAAAATCTCCAACAGCCCGTTGTCTGTTGATGGCTACTTCATGCTTCCGACAGGAAACACACGGTGCAACGAAAATGGTGTCCGGGCAAGTTGATGGGGATACAAAGAGTGTTCCTCCTGGAGGTGAATACATGTTGTCTTTTCCTGAAAACACGGTTAAGAAAATTACTAAGAGATAACATATGTTTATGTAAGTATATACAGCATCTCCAGGATTACTTTAGTGAGTTTGTTGAAAACCGAACAGATTCTCTATGAATTTGTAGCTCAAAGTTTCAGCAGCAGAAAATGTACAAAATGTACTCCCATTTTCAAAATCTGGTAGAAATGTTTTGCAGGCTGCATTTTGTTATGTTAAACTGGTTAAGCTTAATATAAATATATTACACTGCTTTATTGTTACAGACTACAGGGATGAGGTGAGGTGGGGGAGGATGATTGGGAGAGAGGGTGATGGGGGGGATGTCAGCTGGTTTTGATGTGAAGCAGTGGAAACAAGCATATGGGCATCTTGGAGACTTCTTGTGTAAACATCACAGTGAGTCAAAGGAAAACATAATGAAATTTCACCTCCTGATTTAGAATTTTACCATCTTATTTTCTTTTCAGAAGAGCTGTCCCGGACTAAGAGGTAACATTTGATCTTTGTTTCTCTATTTAAATTGAAATGTTCATGGCTTGTTATATAATAAACAAAAGCAGTGAGCTAAAATGTAAATACAGACATGATTTAACCATGTCATCTAATTTGTATTAACTATGCAATATACATTGTTAGCATTGGATATTAGTGTTGTGCTCTTCTTGAAAACATGTTAGTCAATCAAATAATGGCTTTTTGGGAGCTAATAAACGTCACATTTTTCAATGTCATTGTAGGATGACACGCACTGCGTCCATGTAAACATGCAAAGCAGTCAGATCTGGAGAGTAGTCATTGTCTGTTTCAATTAAAAAAAAAATTCTACTCTGGGTTTATTGCTTTTTGACCTAACAATGAAAGTAGAGATATGTAAAACATTTGATTTTCATTATAAAATCAGGTCATGTAGAAACATCTCCAGGGATTCAGGAGAAAAAAGCACGATGTCTGACGGCAATGATGGTAAGTGTTGCAGTTACTTTGTTCTTATATCAAACACATATTTACAGAATATTATTTTTATTTACATGTATACTTCTGTGCATAAATATGTGCTCACTAATCTTAAATCAGCTGGCAGTGGAACAAGGGGTGTGCTCGAGGACAATAATGACACAGGAGGATTCTCTGAACATGAACTCCTTGACATCATGTATAATGCCTGTAACACCTCCCAAACAGGTAAACAGTAGTGTGTTGATTTGAACAAAAAGACATTGAAATAAGCATATGACTGTGAATCATGGCTCCTGCGTCCCTCTCATCATCAGGAGAGGTGTTGGCCTCCACCATGCTACAGTACCTGCAGACCATGACCACTCAGAGTCCGGAGCAGGACCGTCTGGCGGCCCTGCGGCGGCTACTCGACCCGGACTGTCAGGACCCTCATGTGAGCAGAGAGACTTTTCACTCCATCATGAGGGAGTGGATCGCACAGTGCAGCCAGGACAGGTGAGACACTCATCAACTGGTTCATAACTTAATCTGGATTTAGAAACTACCTTTAAAATAATTGACAACCTTGCCATTGGTAAACGTTGTCCTCTCAATGTGTTCCATTTGGATTAAATACCTGAAAATCTAGAAGACGTAAAAGCATCTGTACTACTGTCATATTTATAACAATCTTAATAATCTACATCATGTTGTAAAATGAAATCACCAATACATTTCACAAAGAGCAAAACATTTCAGAGAATATAACAATGTAACAGCTGTATAACAATGTGCAACATGGATGGATTTTTAAAGTCTATATTTCGGGTTCACCGTGTTACTTATTTCTCAGAAATGACTTTCCCTCCCCTCCCCTCACATTTTCTAGCAAAATGTCAGTGATAATTATTGTATAAAAAGTGTTTTGTTAATTTAATATTTTATTAATCAGCATGTTGTATTATGTGGGAACTAACCCTAACTGTAACCTAACCTCCTGTGTTTCAGTTCTGATTTGGACAGCACTCATGTATCTTGGCCTGACTTCTCTAAAGTCCCTGTAAATGGTAGGCAGTTATTTTGTTCACACTTTTGAGAAACACCCAGTCACATTAAAAAATGTTTTTAATAAACCAGATTTTATTTCAGGACTGTATTTCTCCGCTGCCTCTCCAGAAAGCCACCAGTGTCTATGGTTTGTTATCTCCCTTCTTTAATCTCTGCATGTTACCTCCTGTAATCAACGTGTTGTCGTTCTTCACAACGCACTGTTTGTTGCTACAGTGATGGAAAAGACCTGTTGGGCACAGTGACTGAACTGAAGCACGCTCACAGAAAGCTGAATGAGCAGAACAGCAGCCTGCTGAGGACGGTGGCTCAGTGTGAAGACGTGAACCTGCAGCTCTCTCTGGAGGTCACTGAGCTGCGAGCAAAGCTGACCAGGTGAAGGATTAATACTTTCATGTTCTTTAAATTAAAGAACTTTCTTCATTCATTTAACTCCAGTAACAGTTTGTAGGACTAAACTGTGTATGTTGACCAAAGCACATCATTGTCCCCTTCAGTTTCATTATTTCTTGTAATCCTTATGGTGTATACTTCCCTCATAAACCGTAACACTAACTATCATCTGTAACAAAACAGAGAACAAAAATGTACGTCTTACATTAAAGGTCCCACATACACAATAATACATTTATTTCAGACTTAAGGCAACATTTTGAAGAAACCTGACACATTTGAGTGACATTTCTCTAAGCTACTGGCAGATCAATAGTAAAATAAATCAAATCATTATCTACTACAAATAAAGTGAACAATTTATACTGCAGCAAATTGACGAAAAACGATTTGATCAGTGTCTGCCTGGCCATCTCTTCTGTCGTGCACATAGTTTAAAAAACGTAAACATGAAATGGTATTTTTATACCCTGGCCTGTTATATTTTATATTGGTATTGACTTGTGAAGCTTCCAAACAATATTATGTTATAGAACCAGACCAAAACAATAACGATGTAAAGAAAGTTTCTTATAAAGGAACTACAACACTTGACTTCTCCAATAACTAAATACTTGTTCAAAACCAGTATAAAATCTCGGTTCATACTCATATTTGTATATTTGGGTGTTTTGGTTGTGAGCAGAGGTGAATAAAACAATAAGCTGTGATGTGTTTCTGTTTGTGGTGTGTAGTGCTCAGCGGTCAGCAGTGAGAGCCAGATCCCAGACAGAAGAACTGGAGGAGACCCGCCGGGCCTTTAAAGAGGCTCAGGAGAGGGCCAGCCGCACCCAGAGCAGCTGCACCAAACTGGTACGAGACACAATGAACCATCTCCCAGTGACCTTCTCAGTTACATTTTTCATGGCAAATATTTGAATGTGAATCTATGATCATTTTCAGAGCAATGAGATTGAATGCCTGAAGGTTCACACCAGGAGGCTTGAAGACAAGGTAACGTAGATCCTAATGTACGTCCAAAATGTATAGCACCTTGAAGTTGTTTCGTTGTTATTCGCCAACAAAGGATTGCACAGCAACATTTCAATTGTCGACCGTTATTCTCCACATTTTCTTTTAACATAATGATCATCTGTGAGGTTTTAGTTACCTGCTGCAGAGCACTCCTCTCCTGGGCCTTGTACTATACTCGCCAGTTTGTAATCTTCTCAGTAAGGATGCTTTCTATACTGCTGCTCTACAAGTTAACTTTAACTTGGCAGGGGGACTTTGCCGTCATGAGTTTCCTCTAGTAATGAAGTTGTTTCTGAGCTTTCTTAACCAAGGTAGTGAGATATGAGAAAACTATGTCTGGTTGTTTGTGAGGCTGATTCCCTGGAACCATAAACTGTTTACTAGCTTAACCTTAACTACTACTCTACTGATGATTTGCTCTTGATATGAATGCTCATTGCCGTTTCTAATCCAGTGGATAATGGATCTAAAAAAGGGTGATTGTTTTTTCCTTTTGTCCTCACAGAATGAGAAACTGACCTTTGAAAGGACGTGTTCTGAAGATAGTCTCAACAAACTCAGGAAGGCCAACACTGAGCTGAGGGTAGGAACAGATCAGTAAGACACTTTAGTGTTTGTGTTTTAATTGAGGTTTAAACATCTAAATGTTCACAGGCCGAACTTGAGGAAACCCTGGTTATGTTGACGCTGAGAGACAGAGAAATTGCAAAGGTTGGTCTATCTGGGTATTTTCACCATAAAATATCAGTCAACGTTTTATTTTGTCTCTTAACTTTACCTTCAAATGTTCCTGTGTAGAAAGACATTCTCATGGATAAGATGAAGAACTATCACATGGAGAATCACAGCATGATTGAGGTACGTATTTGTCCTAGATTAAAGACAAACCAGCTGCATTTGATTATGGTTGTCTATGAGAGGGAACAAATGTAACCTTATTTGGCCTCTAATACCATTGAGTAGAGGAGAGACATTATGTGAAATCATGAAAAGAGGAAACTAGTATTAAGCATGTCAAAGTTAACCAAAGTTATCAGCTTCCTAATGCGAGAATTTAAAACAAAACTTGATTTATTTTTGGCAAAGTTATGAATGTCTGGAACTTCCTTGTTTTATTAAAAGGTTTCTGCTGTTCGTGTTGTTCACCACATAAACTTTGTTCTGGTTTTGTAGGGTCTGCAGTCAGAGATGGTTAAGTTACAGAACCATTCACACCAAGTTATTTTGAGGTACTAAACATGTTCACATCTGCATTTCTTCTACAAAACTAACAACACTTAAAGGTCACCTATTATGGAAAATCCACTTTTTCATGTCTTTTATACATAAACATGTGTCCCCTCTGTGTGAAGAGATTCTAAAAGTTTCAGGAAATAAGATTGGCTCACTTTTTGTCCTGATCCATTTATATAAAAAGTTAAACCTGTCTGAAAATGAGCTTATCGGATTTAGGCCACTTTATGATGTCATAACGATTTTTTTGGCTTGAGTAACCACTAGCCAATCACCAACCAAGGTAATACCCCCCCCCCCCCCCTTATCACCTGAATATCCTCCTAGAGCACCATTGTGTTATTTTTAACTAAATATCTCTCAGAGGGGCGTGGGGAGTGGCTCCTTATTTCCATCTAAAGTAACAGACAGAGAATCAGCACTTTTGAAACAGGGCTGAAACAGAGGGGATTATGGGATGCTACAGTGCATGATCTGTTTGGTATTTCGAGCCAAACACTTCAGAGACATGTTTGTATATATCTGAGACCTATAATATATTGATGAAAAACAGTATAATAGGGGACCTTTAATGACCCATTAAAACACATTTTCCATCATTTAAAGAACATTTCCACACAATAGGCACACAATTGTTTTCATCTAATGCAACACAAGTGAGGGTTTTCCGTCTGTTCCTGGCAGGTATGACAGACACTGTATCAGTCCTCAGAGTCTCTACAGCCGAGACCTTCCAAACCACCGCTCTCTGCAGACCGAGATGCATGATATGCAGCAGGTAGAAGCACATGCTAAACTGCAGGTTATCTTTACATGGTGCTGATATTCCATCTCATGTGTCCGTTACTGCCCTTTGTCTGCAGCAGCATCACGACTTAAGCCTCTCGTCCCTGCAAACACACAGCGATGATATTCAGAGCATCATCCACAAGATCAAGTCTGCAGAAATGACTCATCTTCTGCACAATAAGTATCCTGAGAGGGTGAGGAGAGAGTCAAGAAGATGATAATTATGACATGCGCTAACATGTATGTGTATAAATCTCTTTGGTGTCTTCTCTCACACGCAGGACTCCGCTCCTGTAGAAACACAGGAGAGGCCTCGTCCTCAGCGCCAGCAGCAACAGGCAAGCATCAAGCAGCAGCTTGTCAATGTGTATGTGAGTTTTTTACCTCTCTTTCTCCTGTTATGGTAACAGACTGGATTTGGTTGATGTTAGTCTCTGTTCTTCTGAGAAGCTTTCTCTGGCTATTAAAAGAGGGTGTCTGGTTTTTTCAGTGTATTTATGGGCATCTCCGTTACGCAACCCATAGGATTTACTATCTTCTGCGTGTTTGACTCTATCGGGCATAAGTGCAGTTTTAGTACCCCTTGGTAGCTACAGTCATAACAACGTGTAAAAGAGATGTTTATAAAGCTGGGATGGTGGTTTCAGGCTGCAGGAGCTGGAGCTGCAGAAGTGTGTGTGGGAGGAAAGAGGGGAGAAGGTGGAGGAGCGGAGCAGAGCCTGGGAGAAGGAGCAAAAGCAGAGCCAGACGGAGAGCCAGACTCAGATGCAGGATGCCAAGAAGGTGGCTGTGGTTAACTGGTGGAAAGCCCACAGCGTGGAGGGGGCTAAGGCCCGGACCAAAGACCCTCAGCCGGGCCGGGAGGTCTCCGAGACACGAGCAAAGCTTCAGCAAGCAGAGCAGACCATCAGTGATATGAGGGAGCAGATCTGCCTCCTGCAAGCTTCTGTAAGATCTGCACAGGAGTGTGTCACCGAGCTAAAGGACCGCAGTCTTTATATCAACAAGGGAACCAACACTGAGAGAGAGGAGCCAGGCAGAGCCGCGGAGAAGGTCGTGAAGGATCAGAGGGATGCAGCCGTGGCCACAGAGATTACAGGTGGAGCTTCAGAGCAGGAGCAAACCCAACTCAGGGCGACTGCAGATGGCCTCCTGAAGACGCTCAGGAGGATGGAGGCCATGGTCAACAGCGCCCTGGAGACGGCTGAGCTGGTGAGAGAGAGCGAGCAGAGGGTGGCCCAGGTGAGAGAGAGGATGGAGAGCATCACCCTGAAGGTGGAGGAAGCTCTGGAGCGAGCAGCCGACTCTGACCAGAAGCTGAACAATCTGGAGGCCAAGAGCGGAGAAAAAGATCAAACTCAGGTTTGTCCCTCTGTGTTAAATATCTAGGTTTGCTTTCAAGAGAGTAACAGAGACATTTAATTATAGTTTTGATTTTATTCTGAAATATCAAGTTTAAAGTACAAGTATGTTGATCTGAAGGAATGAATGCCTGGACTTATTATATTATAATTTTAATTACAATTTTAATGAAATAGAGCAGAAAAGTTGATATGAAACCATCAAATTACAACAACATTTAACTTATGTGGAAATAAAACCTGCCAGAATAAATCATACTGACTTTGAGTTGAAGAAACGATAGTACTTAATAAATATAACAATGTGTTCTCAGAGCAGCAATTTGGTAACACATCTTTTTAACATTAAAATAATAAATATTGTTTTGATAAAACATAAATTGTGTTTTACCATTTGCATAAAATCCCGTGACTCATTAATACCAAATTATTTTGAATCCCAGCTCCTCTTCACAAGGTGCATTTTGTCATCAGTTCAAAAATGTATTAATTTGTGTGTGTCATTTACATTGAACAAGGAGCCAAACTATGCAGTGTTTGAAATAAAATAGCAAATGGCCCCCACAAGGGGTCACCTGACGGGCCCTCATGTTGGGAACAACTGTTGTAACGAAGTGTGCATTAATAGAGTTTTAAAGGAGCTTTTCAATGATAACATGAAGTATTTGGCCCTCAAACAAAAGTAAATAAGACTTAGACATTACATTTATAGATTGAGTTGGTGTACTTATTAAAGTACTTATGTAATAATAGTGATTTCATATGTTCAGTATAATATACATTTGAGCTCTTTGACAGTTAAACATATGATGTTTAGTTTGATGTAAGGCAATAATCAAAAAGTTCACTGTGTCTGTACTTTTCTCAAGTCTCCAGGTCTCAGTGTACCAGCTGATCCTGGAACAGACGTCACTGTCTTTAAGGCTGAGTCTGACGTGGAGCCTGCAGGCGGAGGCGGGGCTCCTCCATCTCCTGTGATCCAAGGAGTCAGTGAGCCTCTACAGCTCCCCATGAATGGTAAGACGCTGCATTACAGTGTTGTCAGGGTTATGGAGAACACTGTGGGATGAATTAAGGCAACTTCCTTTTCATATGGTAACCCCTCAGGATGTCTGATAATAGACACAGACAATATTTACACTGCACACAACAGCTGGTACAGTGAGGAGGAGGAGGAGGAGGAGGAGGAGGAGGAGGAGGAGGAGGAGGAGGAGGAGGAGGAGGAGGGAGAGAGAGAATGAGCTCTGAGCTATTTAATAAAGGGGGCCATGGGGAAAACTAGGGGAACCGAGAATGTTTTTTTATGTAAACACATGAGGATAAGTATTTTTAGCTACATCGCTTTTTCACTTTTTGTGAGTTATAGTTTCCATTGTGGTTCAGCCCACTTCACATTTACATCTGAATTTTTAAAACCGATGAGAAATATGTAAAGCACTTAAGGCCCAGCATTCAAAATGTTACCTTTTTTTTACTATTTTCATACAATTGTTTTTATCTAATACTATTATTAATACATATTAAAGGAAAACAACAGAACAGTAAATTGCATACAGCGCCCATACACTGTGCCCTAGCTATTGTACAGAATAACTAATAACAGGTATGATATCATTCCAATGTACACTATTGGACAGTAACAATTATTCAGTTTCAAGGGATTAGTAAAATATGTATGAATAAAAAGTAATAGCATAGCAATTGAAATGTTAATTAATTCATTGTATAAAGGAATACGAACAACTTCGAGCCCATTTTCTTTTGATTGCAAGTGTTGATATAGTTTAATATATTAAAGATTCTTATTTTGCTTTATTGAGGAAATTTGTATGCATTTTTTCTCATCTTCTCATCTCTTAACAAAATAATGAATATGTATATTTGGGAAAATGTCAAACTATTCCATCAAAGACATTGCTAAGATCAATTTTATGGAAAAGTTAACTATTTTATAAACTATATTAAACTGTTAGTTACAAAACATTGAAAACACAACGTCTTCAGAGCCTTTAAACTAGCCCTTTGGGACGCCTTATTCTGCTCATGTTCCTCCGAAGCTGCTGGCTGCCCAGCAATCATTTAGCCATTTCGGCACATATTTCACAATACTCATCATGTTGAATTACGTTCTTGGTCAATTGAAGGGTCATTATTTTCCTAACTCTTCAGGAAAGGTCATGGCACATATTTCCAAAATCTGCTTCCCTAAGAAAGAGTTCCTTGATGGCTCAGAAGGCCGAAGTCTTATACTGCATGTTATTGTTTATTTTAGAAGAGTTTGGAGCATGTTGAAGTTGCTGAGAACCAGTGGGTGGCCTCAGAGCGGGAAATTATATTTGATATGAACAGACAGTAGTCGTCTTCGTGTCTGCTTGTTTGTTTATTTTATGGTCTTCTGTAATAAGTTCACATTATCCAGTGGGCTTTGCTAACCAAATGAAGCTGCAGCCACGTCACGAAAAGCAGCAGCTGGCTGACATTTTATGTTTATGACATTGCTGTCATAAACTTTGATATTTACACTGTCAGTTTGATGATACTGTACATCAAGACGTAGACGGTGTATGGTTGAATCAAGTCATTATGAATGAGAGGAAGGTTTCATTTCATTTAGACAACTCCCCACATACAGTAGCAAGCTAGCAGTTAACATTACCTCAACAATACTGTTCTTTAATCATTTTTCATCGGAAACAAATGTTGCCTAGCATCAATATGATTTAAAAGTGCCAGATGTCACCCAAAGGATTTACTTGTTATCCCTGCACGCCTTAATGTTAAAGCTGGAGTAGGCAATTTTGGAGAAACCTCCAATAATCCTAGTCCCTCACTCTAGGCCAGGGGTGTCAAACTCAAGGCCCGGGGGCCAAATCCGACCCGCGACTTCATCTTATGTGGCCCCACAAGAGCTTGCAAAGATAATATGTTTATTATACGGTTACATGCTCCTTTACAGAAGCACGTTGTCCATAAACTACATGTCCCACAATACATCTCAAATTTGACTTTTTCTCAGAATTTGACTTTTTTTGTCAAAATATGCCTTTCTTTTTAGAATTAGCCATTTTCTCAAAAATTACTTCTTCTTTTTTTTTAAATGTCACTTCTCTTTTTCAAAATCTCACTTCTTTTTTTTGTTTTTCCAGAATATGACTTTTCTTTTAAAAATCATATTGTGACATTCTAACTGAAGAGACTTGCAATTATTTGCCCTAGACTTCTGCTTTCAGACGTAGGGAATTATTAAGTTGCCCTATCCGATAATAATCCAATGCAGAGGCAATAATGTAATAATACTTTTTTTTATATATATTCAATATTTATATGTGTTATTATATAGTCTTAAAGTTACAACCGGCCCTTTGAGTGCAACCATAACGATGTGGGCCGTGATGAAATTGAGTTTGACACCCCTGCTCTAGGCCTTCAATGAAAAACACACGTACACACTGGCTGAATACAGCAAGTGAGCAGTTGGAAGAGCAGCGCATCGCTAACCACATCTAACTACCTACGCAAATAACAAAACATGGCTATTGCTACTAATATTACAGCTGCCAAATTAGCATGATATATTGGGAAATGTTGTCTGCCGCACTTTGAGATATTCAGGTCACATGCAAAGTGTGCACTGGCAGAGTTTTCGCAGATACGTTACTAGGCAGGTAGACAGGTAGACAGGCAGTCCAATCATTTCATACAGTCCAGATAAAAAGATTGGGAGGGCTTATAAAAGTCCTGCAACAGACACCAGAAATGTATCTTTGTTTTAACAGAGCATTTGATTTATTGATTGCTGTCTGGACATTTAAAGAAAAAGCAAGACAAGAAGCAGACAATACACCATGTAAGCACAAAGGTTAGGATAAAGCATAAATAGATAAAAGAAAGAAAACTAACAAAAGCAGTTATAAAACAGATACTAATGATACAAATGTAGCATCAAATGAACTACCAGCATAACACATTCAATCAGTCTTGATCAAAACTAAAAGCAACGCTAGCCATTCGGTCAGGCTTTAGGCACTGCTGGTGCTAGAGCTAAATGCTAACGTCAGGGTGCTAATATGTAACAATCTGATGATGTCAGTGTCTGCACCTGGCAATTTGTATTTCAGATGCCATCTAGAGTACTAAGAACTCTGCCTTAATTAAGGCTGTTGAACTCCTCTTTATCTGTCTTACACTAGTAAAACATTATTATGAGATATTAAATCCACTCTACTAACATAACAAGGTTTTATGTTGCTGTTTAAAAGAAGAAGAAGTTGTGGGATAAACAAAGGTCCATGGAGACTGAATGTAAATAATTTAGAAAAGCAGGGGGTCTGTGATACCTTGTGTTTGCCTGTGTGTGCCTGTGTGTGTGTGTGTGTGTGTGTGTGTGTGTGTGTGTGTGTGTGTGTGTGTGTGTGTGTGTGTGTGTGTGTGTGTGTGTGTGTGTGTGTGTGTGTGTGTGTGTGTGTGTGTGTGTGTGTGTGTGTGTGTGTGTGTGTGTGTGTGTGTGCCTGTGTGTGTGTGCCTGTGTGTGTGTGTGTGTTCGAGAATCCATAAATTACAGAAAGGTGGAAATACCAAGATATACTGTAGCTGGATTGCAAATTGAGTTGTGCTGAGGTTGAACATTTCTAGTGGAGAGAAGTGTAGAGAGAAAAAAGTTTCCGTCATGAAAATAAGGATGAATTATGAGAAAGTGTAGAAGAAGCTGCCAAAAACACTTCAAAGAATCTGCTGTACATGTTTATCACATTCATTTCTCCATGATCAATTCGTTTTTAATTACCGTCTGACTGCTAAAAGCTGTTTACCTTAAAAGTTTAATTTGTGCAAAAGTCAAACGTTTTTGAAATTGCCCAAACAAAGCTATTTTTTTGGTTGTTTAAAAAAAAATCTGTATCCCCTTATCCTTGAGTATTACTGGTTTATTGAATCACCAAAGTGTCACATTGCTGCACAGCTCTAATGGTGCTCTACACAACGTCACTGGTGTTAAGCCGTTTGCTCGGTATCACAATATCTCCAACCTTTTCCTAGAGCAGACGACACAATAGCCTTAACTTGGGCCAAGAGCTTTCAACCAGCGGATCAAGCACCTCATGTATTTGAGATGGTTGCCAGGTTATTGTTGCCCCTGGTAATAGAGGTGGACAGGGGGGTTGAGATACTTCCTGAAACAAGAATTACAGTAGTTCAGCAAATCAGATGAATATCTTGACGCAAGTATCAACCACACAGGACCGATAAATCCCTTTGTGTCTTCCCCTTTGTCTTTTATTCATTTTGTTTCTCTGACACCCCCTTTTTTAAACCGTCTCGTGAAATTTGCATTGCGCATGCTTTCCTGTTAAATGCAAATCAGCTGTTTTCACTGTGTGTCTGTGCTCTGACTCCAACAGGTGGCACAGGACGAGGCGGCTGCAGCGAGGTAAGACTCCCTCCTGCTCCACAGCAGTACAATGTGATAAATATGATCAAATATTTAGTACGTAGAGGCAGGACTCCATACCTGATGTGTTGGTTGTTTTTGTGTCTTAATGATTTAGGAATAACTTTATTTTGACATTCTTACAATAACCAGCCCATGCTAAATAATCCACCAACTGAGAATGTATATGGAGTTTATAAACAATGAGTAAATGCTTTATAGTACATTGTTATTTAGCTGTAAACAGATATAAAGACTTTGTAAGGTACAGGTTGTTTTTGCTCTACTGGTGATCATCTCACTACCTCTTTTTTGTGTGACTCACTTGTGAAATTACTTTATTGTACAACAGTTAAAACTATCTTCACCTCAACCAGCTGGTAGCCACAACAGTCAAACAATAAGATTACTTTTACTTTTGATACTTTAATTACATTTGGATCAGAATACTTCACTTCGTTCTCAACTAAGCTTTTGAATGCAGGGCTTTTACTTGTCAAAGAGTATTTAAAAAAATATGTATTGCTAAAACAACACAACGTCAATGTCTAAATTACTTAAAAGAAAATCTTCCCTCCAGTTGAACTCAACAAAAAAACATCTGACGTTTTGCACAAATTGTTTCTTTGATTAACTTTTTTTCTCCAATTTTAGCACATCAGTTTTTCAGCTCACATTAATGCAAACTGTGATGCTGTAATTCACTGTGAACATCAGCTGTGTTGCGCCAAACAAAGTGACTCTGTGTGCTGTGCTCTTTATCCCCCACAAAAACCAGGATGATCACAGCACTTACAACCCAAATCTCTCCGCACTAAAAAGTAACGCAAACGGTGCAAGGTTTGACAATGCAGTTTACCAAACAAATATAGTCAACCTCTAGAGCTCAGGAGTGGTTGGATGGATTCCTCTCAGTCCGCAGAGTAAACACTAAAATCTATCCATCTCTCATAAACATGCCCTTTCCTACAACAACACATAAACTAGTCTCCGAGTCCTACTGCTCCCACACTACGATAAGAACAACAAATCCTGCAGAAGAAAATAACAAACTTTTATAACTTTCTTCAAGATTTAGTTGAGGGATGATCAGTGGAGCAGCAGCCTGAGAACACACACACACACACACACACACACACACACACACACACACACACACACACACACACACACACACACACACACACACACACACACACACACACACACACACACACTCCACAGCAGCCCAAAGAGGCATACGGAGCCCTTCTCCTTAAATGGTCAAAGCTCCCAGGAGTAAAAGAGAGGCTGCTGCTGAAAAAAGACATGCAGGGAACAGAGGGGACGGGAGAAGGAAGCACAAGCCCCGAGGATAGAGGAGATTTCTGAGGAAAAGCCAGTTTGAAAGTGACAGTTTGGCTGTGGGAAGGCACTCTAGGTTGGAGGGATCAGCGGGAGTGAGTGTTTCTCCACAGCGCTGTTGGTAGACTCAGGTAAAGTACGTGCTCTGTGTGGACAGGTTCATGTGATCGGCTGCGTGGAGCTGTGGGGTCTTAGTGTGTGATGGTTTCAGGAGATGCAGGTTCAGTCCTCCTTTGGTGTCTCCGGTACTGCGTCAAACTAGTGCAAGACGGTTATTGTTTACCTTTCAACAGTTGTCGGTCTGACTTGTGGCTGCTGGGGTGAGCTTACATAATGGAGTGTTTGTCTGCAAGTGAAACTCTGTCTCATCTCATCTGTCTTCTCTCTGTGTGTTTCCAAATCAGTGGATTTATCTACTTTCTCATGTGAATGTACATTTCTCTGTGCAACCATTTTTTTCTGTCTTTCTCACACTTCCTCTGTCCTGTTATCTCGTACTGGAGCAACCACTTCCTCTGCTGGCTTCACACAACCAAATTTTAAACAAATCTGGCAAGAGAGAGTGGGCTTATGTAACAGAGAAGGGGAGGCGGGTGCCGGTCCCCTTGTCTTCCTCGGAGGGAGAAGACAGCTAGGCCTGGCAGCAATGAGAAGTTAATCCTGAATGTAATGGTTTTAAAGGACAAATATGTTTTATTTTAAAGGATGAGTGTAAACTATACGAACCTCACTGAGGTTAAGGAGTAGTGCAGGGGCTATCTGTGTTCAGGCTTGTATGTTCTGTCCTGTTCCCCTAACAGGAAACAATCTGAGTGATTCAATTACTCTGCAATATTTATCTCAGTCTCATGGTCTGCTAGGGGGAAACTGTCTGACCCGTCGAGCCTCCTGCACTACAGGATGGCAGCGTTGTTGCAGGATAATCTCCTGAAAGGACTATTGAGCTGCATCTGCCAGGTTTTGTTGGACGTTTTTCCTCAGAAATGGAAAAACCGACAGCCGTGCAAATACAAACTATTTGTAGCACCTCTGATTTTTTTGTTCTCCTTATGTGGCATACATTAGGAGACAAGACAGAGTGTTACAGCTGGGGAAAAAGTCGAGTATTGGCGGAATAATAATAGGGGTTACATAAAAAGAAATTAATATTCAGTAGTTGTTCAAATCAAGACAGGTGGTTGTTACTAAAGCCGCTCTGAACTCCAGGGGCAATTAGGTAATCATGTAAGAAGTATTTGGTGACTCACTCTCGTATTTATATATGCAGTACACACTTGAAGTTGACTTTTTCTTTCATTTGATGAATAATCACAGAAGAAGTAGACTGAGAATACAGTTCACCGGCTAGATGAGATTTTGAGTGTTGATTACTCTATACTTAACACTACTACAGGCTGAGAAAGAGAAGTGGACTTGATGCTATAAGACAGGATTCTTGTAGTCAGGAAATATTCTCGCAGCACGCTGGGGGACAGTTAAACAACCCATTTCCTCCCAAGTGACTCACAGCCATTCTGTCCCAATATTTTCCCAAGAACGTGTCATGTTTGTGATGACACTGAGCAGCACACTGCATATTCTGGCCCAGTATTCACAAAACATTTGTCCTTTTGTTAAGTGCATGCCGTACCTCTGAAATAACCAATTATTCTTCGCACCGTTCACTTGCCTTCACGCCTTATTCATCATCTGCACCGCCTGCAAAAACATAGCCACGTCTGTGCTGGACATGCATATGTAAATCTTTCTATTTTCGGTAAGACCAAACAAACGTGTGACATTAGCATCCGGCACACTAACCCCTCTCGATAGTTTGTGCAGACAGTGCTCCTTTAAAGGGTTTTGCTCTTAGATTTGCATGAATTTGTTACTAGAAAGGAAGAAGCTGTAACTTCAAACAAAGGTTCAAACATCGGGCACACATAATATTTAACTAAATTAAGTCATCCGCTTTTCTTTCTCTTTAGTTTAACTGCTGCTGAATTGATCTGCTTGATTATTCATTTACTTGATTTGTAAATAGAACAAAAATGAATCTGCACATTTTGCTCAATTGAATAAATGTTTTAGTAATTTTGTAAGTATCTTAATTTTCAGCGGGAAACAAGATGTTGCTTTGAACGATAAGATGCTAACAAATTATGGATATAGTTCTTATTATCAAAATGATTCCTAAAGACAACAATTGTTGGTTTCATTCCTGAATGTTAGTTTCATCCCTGCTACATATCAATATACCACATATCAGCCTTTGTTTCTGATTTGGGAGATATTTGAACATGGGCAGATTGTCTTTGACAAATATAATATTTCACCAACATATTATTTGGACAGATGGTGTTCAGATTGCATACATGTCAGCATGATCCAGTAATGCTGATCATTCTTGTATAAATATATGAAAATATCTGACTTTGTTTTGAATCTTAGGAACAAGATACATCTGTGTTTCAGTTTCTTTTGTTTAGTGATTGATCAGTTATTTTCTTTTCCCTCGTAGCTGAGTGCTGCATCAGCTTGTCTTCTGTTAGGAGTCCTCTGACACTACTCTATATATATATTTTGTTTTACTTTGGCCAATTTGATTCAGTCTCTGGTCTCATCTCTGTTTTTATGATAATACTGTCAGTCTCTTCAACCTCAAGCTTTAATAAATCAAGCTTTAATAAATTCACACTGTTGGTGAGCTAAAAACATTTAGTGTACAGTAATAATTTATCATCTCAGTTATCTTCATGCTTGTGTTACACAACATGTTCTCATACATTCCCTCTGTTAGTTTTACACAGTCCCGCAGGAGCTCAGTCAGCCTGTGAGAGCAGTTACTCTGACTGGGATGCACAGGGTTTTTATACAAATCTGCTCTATTCAGAGTGCTGTACCTGCCTGATTGCAGTCCCTGTGTGAGAAGAACCACATACTTACCTTTGGCTTCAGGCTCAGACAAGAGTGATATTTATCTGCGTTTATATCAGTCGTGTTGTAGGCAGAACTCTGTGCAAGTTATTTTGTTGTTCTGCTGAGCATCAATACAAAATATAAAATTGCTGCTTGTTACTTCTTGGATCTAGGAAAATCATATTTTCAATATCTTAAATGCATCTTTTTCTCTTACATTTTCTCTTACAGTATAAGTACATATATTTACAAAGTTAAAAAGAGACCTGTGACATTGTTTTAAACATTAGTGATGTTGCAATTCAGAGTTTCTTACCAAACATCTGCAAAGTTGTCATTACTACTACCACAATCTATATAAGAGGATTGAAATCCAGAAAAGGATGTGGGTTGTGTTGGCCACTATCTGGCATGTGTGCCTGTATAACTAAACGACAAAAACAAAACGGGAACCTACTTGTTAAAACATTGCTCCACAGCGCTTCTCTTGTATACATCAATAAAAAGTTGCTATTTCACATACAGGTGTTATCTCACTGGTAAGGCTTTGAAAGGTCAAAGTTGACATTTTTAGGATTTTAAGTGCAGCACTCTGTGGCAATTGCAAAATGTGCGGCACGTGAAGCCTAGCATTTCTACTGCTCTAAGTCTCCTTGTAGGAAAACAATTTCACTAAGGTGCTCTTTGGTCTTTCATGAATAGTTGCATTTAATGGCATAAATGAAACAAAAATTGATTTATTTCACTAAGGCATTAACCAATCTTCCTTTGCTTCTAATGGTGGTGGAGAGAGTGCAACCCACTGTATCTTATTGATGACATGGCTAATTTTTCATTACATTTTTCCATTATGGTTATATGCTTGACTTATATTCTCATTGGAAACAGATTTTCTCTTGAGAGAGTTCTTTTTACTAATGGCCAGAGCTTCTGTTCCAAGACATGGAAATAAGGCTATTATTGGATTTCCTTTTTTAGCTTTGATCACTTAGAAAAACTTAAGAATCTCTCCATTCATGTATAATTCAGTGTTTTTAGGGGCCCTATTATGGACATTTTGGGGTTTCAGAATTGTATTTTGTGCCTCTGTCTGAAACCAGAGCCTAGTCTGCTCTGATTGGTTAGCTGGCCAGATCTGTTGTGATTAGTCATCCGCTCAGAGATGTCCCGCCCCTTAGCAAATCACGTACAATGTGTTGGAGCTCTAGCCAATAAAAGCGTAACTATGATGATGTCATTATGTTACGGAAGCAAACAAAGGAGTCCAAAGGAGGCATTTCAGGTAGGGGGAGAGTGTGTGAGAGATAAACTCCCTGGAGGGAACTTTGGGGTGTTAGCCTTTGCACACCATTTACATGCACAAAAACCTATATAGGCACACTACAGGAAAGGGAAACCCCCCAAAAGCATAATATGGCCCCTTTTTAAAGATCAGAAGCTTATGTACAACAACTTCCTGCTGCTCAGAAAGAGTTACTCTAAACTTGTAATGTGTCTTCTCATGCATGACATACATGTGATTGTGTCTTTCTCTGCATGACCCTGCAGCTCCAGGAAGAGGAGGATCACTTCCCGCAGGGATCTCCTCCAGAGCAGAGTGATCATAACCCCGAGAAGTCCTGTGCTGCCCCCTGCCCCGCTGAGAGACCTTTTGTGTTCCCCAGCACCCGCTCACGCCCCCCTCTGCTCCCCACCATGCCCACCCTGCCCGAGGAAGAGGAGGACTCCCCCGAAGAGATGGACAGTTCCTCCAGCTCTCCCAGTACAGTGAGTGTAGCTCATACTCTGTTTTAGGAAAAAGCATGTGAGGGCATTCAATCTGACTCTTAATAATCCATTTGGCTTTGATGAGGAGATTATATCAATTCTACTGAAAGCCTGCCCTTAAAAAAAATGTTTTAAAGTTAACAATGATGCTTTCAGTTTTGGCGTGACCAACAAACACTAAGCTTGAAACTCCATCTTTTGTTAATGTAAATATCATCTTATAATGAATCTGTATTCTCAACGATTCATTGGTATTTTACGAGTCTTTGAAGGCCACCTTTCCTGTTCTCATAATGAATCATCCATGTATTTAAAGATTTCAGGCACATTTCTGATTTCGTTTTGGGCTTTATAAAAGTTAAACAAATACTTAATGAGCTTTATTTCTTGTTGTAGTGTTGATGTTCACATTGATACATTTTTCTTTTTAAATAATCAGAATTGTTAAAATAGGATCTGGGAACTTTGGCAACCCAATCAGGAGCAATCCTTTCAAATGTTAAGGTGTATTTCACTCAAACACATTTGAATATATTTTGAACCATATCTGGAAGATGGCTCGATATCAGTTAGAGCAATTGACATTAAATATTTGCCTTATTTTGGTAAACTGACCCGATAACAACAATGTAGACAGTATAATTTTGAAGAGGTCGAATTTAGAAGTTGATTTAACAAACTCTTCTTTAGAGAGCAAAGTGTTAACACTCTGAGAACATCGTCTTCTGCCGCAGTCGCTCATAAACACCGAGCACGATATCTGCAGAAAATGATGAAGCTGTGTAATTCAATCTTCAGGGCATGTGCCAAAACTATTAAAAAAATCCACCTTCACTACAGCAGTGGCCTTTGTGCAGCATCACCATCAGAAGGAATCCTTTTATTTGGATTGTAGTGCAAAGATAGGCTGAGAGCAGCTCTTAGGGAATTTCTGTTTGATCTCTTTCTGCTGTTTACTTGACTCCCTACCTTATATGGTTGGACCAGGATTTGGGATTTTATGAAACAGGAATTGAACAACGTATAGTTCAAGATGATGTGTAGTCTTCGCTATGTTTGAAACTGATATTGTTTGTTGCTTAAACTTTGGAAAAAGCAGTATCATTTGTTTTGTGTCTCTGGACAGACAGCCTGCGTTATGTAAGATGTAGGGTCTAGCATTTTTAAGCTTGACCCACAAAAGAGAGGAAGTCTCAGCCCCTGCTGCTTCAGTGTTGACCATTCAATTAAAAATGTGTGTGAGTCCCCACACTTTATGGAAGTGCGAGTTCCTCCTACAAACTGAAGTAAATCCTTACATAAGTTCGTCAAACAATATGCTTCACTATAGCACAATAAATGCATGTTTACTACCTTGTGGAGGAGCTGTTTCTCCAAACCTAGTTTTAATTCCTTTATTAGGCCAGTTCATATTTTTTTTAATAAAAGGCATATTCTTTAACAAACTTGTATTTCATGAAAGTAGAACATTCCTCTAATGCCAGTTTAGCTAGAACCTTGTTTCATCTTGGACATGTTTTTTGACACTTCTCAAATACTTTAAAATTATATTTGTATTAATTTTCTTGATTATTCTACTCTTTCATTTTTACCTCCAAATATTATGTTATGCACCAGCACACCAAAGCAAATGTATTTCCCACTACTTTGCAATACACCGGATTCTGTTTTTTTTGCACAGTCTACACCGAGTCGAGCTGTCGTCATGACAGGCCCCACCATCATCTACCCACAGCAGGCCACTATTGTCCAACAAGATGGACGTCCTCTGGAGCAGACCAGGTAATTGTCTCAGCATCTCAAACACTGAAATAGATTCTTCTATTTTTGATCCAAACAGTGACATGTCGTTTCTGTTTCCCGTCAGGCCACACAGTCCCAGATCTCGCATGGCCCGCAACTCCTCTGGAGGACCCATCACCAGAGTGGGTGGGTAGAGACACACGCACACACACACACACACACACACATACACACACACGCACACACGCGCACGCACGCACGCGCACGCACGCACACACACACGCACGCACGTACACACACGCACACACGCACACAAGCTGGCATTGTGCCGTTGTAATTATCTAAGATCTAAGATAACCACAATAGCTATTATTATCATTGGCAACATCTTCTTTAGTCCAGCAACAAATTGAACTCACAGATTGTTGAACTGTGTTTAAGTGGACATTTGTAACTTTGTTAAAATGTGTTTTTTACATTCCTTAGAACGATAATTAAAAACAAGTATTGCTCTTATGCTGTGAGGTTACACAAGAACATTGGTTTGGTTGTCAGTGTTATTGGAGAGGAATCTGTCGAGGTGTCCTCCCACATGCCCCACATGCTTTTGCAGCTTTAATTACGTTTGATGATTGCCCTTTTCCTCTCTTCTGAGGAGTGGAGGGGAACAAAACATCACTGACTTGGCTGAACCTCATCACATGATTTGTTGGCTCACATTCATTTGTAAATGATCCACTGTCATGATACTTTAAACTGTTAAATCCCACTTCATCAAAGAGCACTCAAAGAATTTGTTAAAATCTTGTGCTCAAAAGTGTAGATTTGAAAAGTCTTAGTTTCTTTTGTTTTATAAAGCCAAGCAAGCCATCTGGTTAACATCGATGCCTATAACCTTGTGTGTGTGTGTGTGTGTGTGTGTGTGTGTGTGTGTGTGTGTGTGTGTGTGTGTGTGTGTGTGTGTGTGTGTGTGTGTGTGTGTGTGTGTGTGTGTGTGTGTGTGTGTGTGTGTGTGTGTGTGTGTGTGTGTGTGTGTGTGTGTGTGTGTGTGTGTGTGTGTGTGTGTGTGTGTGTGTGTCTGTGTGTGTGTGTGTGTGTGTGTGTGTGTGTGTGTGTGTGTGTGTGTGTGTGTGTCGCAGACAGCACAGGTAACGTGATCGACCTGGTGAAAGATCCGCTGCCGGAGCTGCAGCTCTCTGAGGAGGATCGACAGAAGAACCTGGAGCTGCTCCAGCAGGCCAAGAAGGTCAGCGACCGATTCCTGACCCGCCGCGGCCGCCGCTCCCTCACTGACTCACCACCAGGTATCACACACACACACACACACACACACACACACACACACACACACACACACACACACACACACACACACACACACACACACACACACACACACACACGTTAAAGTTAATTTAAAAAAGTTCTTAGCATTCTCTGGTAAACTTATTTCCTATATTCTGTTAATAGTAGTTTGTTAAGGATAATGTCACATTCATCTCAAAGTATTGTGTGTTTGATCTTTTTTCCCCACAGGTCTCTCTCCAACTCCAACTCCCTCGACCTCTCCGTGTTCCTCTAGAAGCACTTCATTGACTGTGGCTCCTCAAACTGGTATACAGCTATATACTTAGAGCTTTTCTGCTTATTTTCATGTTATTTTTTGGCAATTTGAGTCTGCAAGAATTTTTTTGTCTACGCTTTCAGCTGTAGGACCTACAGAGGCAACCCATGTCAGCTCACAGTCAGTTGGGCAGGTAAAGAATGATTTATTATCATTAACATTATTAAAGTTGCAACAACAAAAGAGAACCTGCACTAATGATGGGTTGAAATGCTGATATTTGTTATGCATCCTCTTTTTTTCACAATTCTTACTGGCACTGTTCTGAACTTCCCTTTTTTTTTAGGTTGGAGTAAAATGTATTGACCACAGAAAATTGCTTTGTTGTCCTCTCTTGTAGCATCAGGAGTTGTCTTCATTGCGAGAGCAGACAGACCCGACAACACAAGATCACGAGGTGAGATATTGTGAACAGACATTATGGATTTGTTTTTGTTCTTAGTGACTTTAGTATCCTCAAAAAGTTAATTCATCTCGATAAAGGAGCTCACACACAAATAATTGTTCATTGTGTTACTTAATTTAAGTGAATGTGTACAGCAGCACTACTCTGAGAGAAAGACAGTCCCTTTTGACCTAAGATTAGCACTATCTGCAGGGAGATAATCCATGAGTGACTTCAAAATGACTTACTTTTAAACACAAACCTATATATGTTAACTAAACATTTATTCTGAATGAATTAATAAAAGCTATGACCTTGCTCACCTCAGGGCAACAGGCTGTTGGTGGACTGGAAGCCCTCTGAGAAGAGGAAAGTTTCCTCGGGGACTCTGACGCCTCGTTTTGCTGTTCAGAAGGAGAACTGTGACCCCGCTGTACCTAAGAGTCCTCCAGCAGTCGGTAAAACAGATGAGGGACCTGGTCCAGGCCGAAACCCCAACCAGACCCCAGCCACAGGGGTGGCCAAGCCCGTCCCCCGACCCCCGACTCAACAGGCCCCCTGTACGGCAGAGATCAAGACCATCGGGGCCTTCCCTCCTCTTATGAGGGCTGTTTCCTGGGATACTGTAGGCACCCTTAATTCGAGGAACGGAGCCCCTAGTTTCCCTCCTACAGCAGAGGATACCTTCTCAGACAAGCCCAGGGATGCTGCCTTCAAATCCTCCGGGTACAAGGACCTCCCCGGCCAGCAGGGGAACGTACAGAAGCTGTCTAAATTCAGAGAGGTAAGACATAGTGGACTGTCATTACTGCTTTTGTAGTCAGAGGCCTCTTCTTTAAGATGATGTATAAATGCCTTGTTCTTCCGTGGGTGTTTGTGTATACAGGAGCACAAGCTGTTGCGTAACCAAAGCATAGTCGGATCAAAGTTAGCAGACCTGAGTGAAGCAGCTGAACAGGAAAAAGGTAACAGTCCTTGTTTTTTCCCTCTAATCCGTTTAAGAAAGAAAAAACTTCCAGCAGCACATTCAGCAATGTCGCCTAGGATGGGCACTTCCTGAATCAGAGGGGAAATCTGTTCCAGTCAGAAAATGATGATGAGGATCTGTTCTTGTTTTTGTTTCCCTCTGTGCCACCCATTTACTGGCAGCCTCCTAAAAAAGAAATACATGCGGTTTTTACTTTCCATCAGCAGATGGCATGATTGTTAAAGTGTGTGAGCCACACACCACCTGTGGAAGAAGACATGAGGAGATGGTGTGATGTATTTTTGTGTAGGTTTAGAAAGAGATAAAGCTGTCTCAAATTACTTGAGAATTAATTAAAAACTGTAAAAAAAACTTTTTCTATAAATGATTTATGCAAAAATGTGTCTGCAGGCCCTCCATCTTCTCCAAACTCAGTCAGTAATGAAGAGGCAAAGGAGAAGACTGACTCCATGCCAAACATTTCAGATCTGATGCTGAGAAAACTTAAACTCCACCGAGGTCTACCAGGCTGGTGTGTAACCAACTAACAGCTGCTTAAGTTAACTTGAATTGTTTGCCTTCTTTTCTTAAAAATCTCATCACTGCAGAATAACCCTCCTACTTCCTAATATTACTGTACAAATACCATATTGCCATTACTCACCATACTAACAGTTCATCTTTGATTTCATTCCAGTGCCCCCCCTCTCACTGAAAAAGAAGTTGAGGTTGGTATCCAACAGTCTGTGGGTGATCTATACACATCATTTCTGCGTTCATGATTCAAGATTGAAAGTGTAATTTCTGCTTGCATGCTATACTTGATGTTTTTATTCAGCTTCCAGAGAGTTAGAGGGAACGGTAGATAGAAGCGGGTAATTAGCGCACATGTTATATATATATTTTTTAAACTGTGTTCAATTTGATGTTTTATGGTGGGGATATGGGCCAGATCTTCCAACTGGTTTTTATACAGGATGCACAAGCGAAATAAAATGTATTAGTGAGCTTTTGAGCAGGTAGGTGATTTTGCACTTGGACAAAGCCAGGCTAAATGTCTCCCCCCCCCTTTTATAGTCATTGTGCTAAGCTACTCTAACTTGTATTGCTTGTTAATTGATTTGTTGCTGTACAGAACAGTATATAAAACCCTGAATAATAGCTAGATACTGATTCAACTAAACTTAAATTATGTTATATCAAAATAAATCCCTTATCTGGTTTTTAATGTGCTACATTCAATGTAATATTCTCAATCTCATTTCCGCCTTCGAAAAACTCCTCAGTAATTAACTGTGCAAAGTCACCATACAATGGGTCATAAATTTGACTGCCAACAATAATCTGTTTACTTTAAGCAGAGTAGTCCCATGTTCGTCATAAACTGATTTGTTACTAAGGAAGTTAATGACACCTACGTGCAAATTGCCTGCCTGAGTTTAGCGATGCTATCTGAGCAGGAAAGAGTTTTTTCTGTTCCTGATCAGACCTAAGAGTGATTTCCTGTGGAGAAAATGCAAACATTTGTGACGCTGTCGAGCTCGGGCTGCAACCTCTCTGGCTGATCCCTCTGGGAAGCTTCTGGATCAGGACAGTCAGAGGTCATATATTTCCTCTCAGCCGTGGCCCATGTACGTTGGAAATCTGCAGACTGGCTTTGATCAACGCAGCAAAACATCCAGAGGTCAAATGTCAGAATCACAGCTTGTTCCCCATGCTCGATTCGCCCTCACACGTTGATTCCCATTAAGCCTCTGTGTGTGTTTGTGTGGTGCAATATGGGAGGCCCTTTTTTCCATTGATTCTGTCTGATTTATTCCTCTGAGTTGTTGTGCGTTCATTATCAGCATCTCATCTTATTCTGCTATGTAATGTGTCTTTCTGAGTATTACATTGCCGTTTCTTTCTCCCCACAGAATGCATTTGTCCAGCTGTCACTGGCATTTCGTAATGACAACTACACTCTGGAGATGCGGCTCAAACAGGCGGAGAGGGAGAGAAACCTGACGGAGGAAGAGACAGAGAGAGAGCTAGGAGATTTCAAAGGAGCGTTGAAGGTCAGCCCTCGAAAACAGCAGCTGATATTATATAAACCAAAGGAGAGGAATTCCCTCTGGCTCTTTAGGGCTCGTTCATCTCCTTAATGTTTCCTGGAAGTGTCCCACTGTAAATATTTACCTTGTTCGAGTCCAATCCCAGGTGCAAAATGGAACATTGATGTACTCTTAGTTTTCCTGAGAGAGATGTTCTTGTCTTTCTTGCAGGTTTCGTCGCCACAGTGGCAGAACCTGGAGCAGCGTGAGGCCTTCCAGCGATTAATCGAGACGTTAGCGGTGCTGCACCGATTGGCCACGAGGCTCTCCAGCAGATCAGAGATCGTTGGAGCAGTTCGACAGGTGCAGTTACACAAACGCATACCAATGTTAGTGACAGATAAAAAAGAACGCTGCAGTGTGTAAGAAAAAGTGCAAAAGATCAGTAAAGATACTGTCTCCCTCAGGATGTCTAAAGACCAGTTTGTCTGTTTGGCAGCGTTTACAAAAAATATTGGGATGTTTTTTATGTTGTCTTGTGCTGGCTCAAGCAAACATTAGTGGAGAGAAAATATATTGTTTTTGCAGTACTTAAGTCTTTGGCTATTTATCATCCCAAACCCCTCATTCATTATGGCCTTTCTTTTCGCTTTCCTTGAAACACTGCACATCTTTTAATAACATTTACGGCTCTATAAATTGCAGAGTAGTTAAGTCTCCTATAACATGTGATCCAGTTCAGATCACTTGAAGTCCTCTACACTGCAAATAATAACATGGATGTATGCAGGGGTTACATTGGGATTTGATATGTGGGGGGGGCTCTGTGTGGAAGTGTGAGGGGGGGGGTGGAGGTCGAGGATCTCATTATTTGACCTTAAGGGATATACACTGTGGCCCTAAAGCAACTGCTCCATTATCTGTATCAAATGCACACATTGATGCCACCAAATGTCACAATAAAAATAGAAAGTACTACAAAAAAACTGGAATTCATTTACATCTTAAATTATTAATATATATACACAAAAAAAGGTTTACAAATATCCAACCTTCAAATTGCTTTTTTAAATCAACACTGCTCTGCATATATTCTATTGTGTATTCCTTGGATACTTTTATCGGGGGGGGGGTGGGATTTTGTAAAGGAAAAGGAAAATAATCAACTAATAAGGCTGCAAACTTGGATATTGTTGATGAAGAAAGTTGAACAGAGAGACGGATACGTTACGTACACCAAACCATTAAACCGGGAAACAAAAAAAAAGCCAGTTAATATTGCTCTGTGTCTGCTGGATGTGGTGTTAGGCAGTTAGTACCAAAGAGGACAGGATTCATCTCACATACTGTATATAGTGTTGGTATAGTATTGGGCAACCTTATGTTCATATTAATCCTGGGTAAAAATTAGATTGGGTTTTGTTTAGTTTTTTAAAGTCTCTGTGCTGTGATGTTAATGCATCCTTGTACTGATTACTTTTTATTGCGCAACAGGAGAAACGCATGAACAAGGCCACTGAGGTCATGATGCAATATGTGGAAAATCTGAAGAGGACCTATGAGAAAGACCACGCAGAGCTGATGGAGTTTAAGAAGCTGGCCAACCAGAACTCAATCCGCTACGGCCCATCTGCTGACACTGGAGGTAAGACTGCGCTGCACAGGAACACACAAAGGATAACACTATTTTTAAAGCCGGTCAAGGAAAAATACGTAGACTTTCTTTATGCATCTTTTTTATCCTCATTTGCTGCCTTGCTCTACATGAATATTTTCATCAGGGCACTTTCCACTGTAACTGGAATATCCTAACACAGTGCACTGAGCAGCTTCACAGCAGCTTTGGTAACGATATCAGCATGAAATGAATGTTTTTTGTGCTCATGCATTGCTGTATTCTGTGTTTCTTTATAAAGATGATGGAATTCCACGGCCATCAAGATCAATGTCCCTCACCCTGGGAAAGGTAAGCACACTATTTTTTCAGCGGGATCATTTTGAGTGCTGAAATATATTTGCAGTTTCTCTTTGTTTTTTATTGTTGTTAATTTAATAATAAAAATGATTCTACTGATTCTGAAAAAGTATGCTGAATCTGAGTTATCCTTTCAACTTTAAGTCAGTTAAAACAAGAAATGTTTGTGTTTATCTAGTCATATAAGTAAAAGTCTGCAGCCATGACTCTCTAATTTGCTCACAACGACGGAGCTAACAAGCTAATGCTAGGCAGGTATAACGTTTACTGTCTTGATTTAGAGTGTAAGCATGCTGACATAGGCACCACCATATCTGCCTCCATCTTGTGTTCAAAGTTATTTTGAGTTTCCTGTACAATGTATGAAACATGCTCTTCTCTCAGTGAGTTCACACCTGAAATGTATATCTCAAATCATCTTATTTCCACACTGACACATGTTCTGCCTCCCTTTCACCCTTTCTTCACTAGGCTCTGCCAAGACGTAGGGTGAGCGTAGCGGTGGTGCCTAAGTTTAACCTCCTCAACATCCCGGGTCAGACCCCAGCCACAGCTTTCCCGGGCCTCAACATGGGCCCCAGCACGGGACCCATCACAAGTGCTGCTCTTCCTGTCCTGGTAAGTCTTCCTGTCCTGTCGGGAAATGATAGGAAATTACATATCAAGAATTGATGGTAGTGACACACACTCCGTAAACTGCTGAACATCACTTTTATACAATGGGTTATTTAGAAGTCATCACTCTTGCTTACCAAGGGGTTCACTTAAAGGACAGCAATTCTTATTTAGGTTTTTATTTTTATTTCAAAATGGAAATTTGAATGTTTTTACTTTTTCTCTTTTTCTCTCTAACGACACTTTGGAACTTGGAAAAAAAAAACAAATTAAATATATAAAATAGTTAAAACGAGCTCCACCTCCAACAACCGCAACAATTAAGTGCTGCTTAACCATTTATGCATCAGCATTAACAATAATAACATCATATATAATGTTGTTGCAGTCACACAAGTACTTTACTTTTGATACATACAGTTAACTATAAGACATTATTTTTACATTGTGGTAATGGTGCCATGGATTTTAATACCGTAATTTTCGGACTATAAGCTGCGCCTTTTTCCAAATTTTTCTACCCTGCGGCTTATATAACGGTGCGGCTAATCTATGGATTCTTACAGCTAACGGCCACTAGGGGACCTCCTAAATCTATGGATTTTACAGGTTACAGTCCACCACCTTTAACTCGATGGGCTCTATGGCCGGTCCGCGCCCCCCACCTTTAAGCAGCGGGCTCCAGCAGGAAAATCTGGAGGCCGGAAAAGAGTGAGACAGGTAGCGCGCAAAAGTAAAAGTGGAACCGAGAGTGGTACGAGAGACAGAACGAGAGCAAGACAGACAGACATTACGAGAGCGACAGAGTTTGTCCCCGTACCACTGGTTGAAAACCACTGCTGTAGATCACTGCCGGTACGTGCGCTGGGAGCGCACCGTTTAAGTTTGAAAGTTGAAAAGTTTGTGTGTCTGAAACGCTATGTGATACAGTACAGTTTACACAGCACATGTTCTGTAGCTACTATTGCACTAAATGGTAACACTTGAATACGTTATGCAAATATGCAACTTGTTTGTTGAAATGTTAATAAATGGGAGCTTCCTCAAACAGCCATCTCTTTCCCGACAATCCCCTCTGTGCACGAACCCTTACATATGGTAATTAAACATTAAAACACCTGCGGTTTATAGTCCAGTGCGGCTTATCTATGTACACATCATTCAATTTAGCTGCTGCGGCTTATATTCAGGTGCGCCTTATAGTCCGAAAATTACAGTACTTTGATCTCATCTTTTGATTGTATTTTATTGTTATAAGGCAATACAATTCTCTGATTTCCTCGTCTTTAGTGTGAAGCGAATGGTGTGAAAGCCAACGCTCCCTCAGAGGCAGCACAACCAGCAGCAGAATGGTATGTTTTATGTAATAATATTTTGCTTACACACACATGCACACATGACTGAATGTACTGTATGTCCACCACATACCTTTCCATGTTTCCCAAGGTCACCACATAGTCCTTAAAACAATGGACCACAAAATTCTTGAACTCCAAATCATTCTTATCAAAAGCATTTAGTGCTGCAGCGGGACCTTTGTCTTGTTTGTGTGACCTTCAGGATGTGTTTCACCGCACACAGAATGCCTCAGTGGGGGGATATAACCCTGACTGCGTAACAAATAATCTACCCCTGCTGCAGTTGATGGATATGCTATGCAGAGGCCATAATCTAAACATTTGTGCAAAGAGTTTGACAAAGTCCAGGCACAAGGCCCCCATCATATCCTGGTTATAAAGAGCGCCTGAGTGGAGCGCTCAAGTGAAGTGTCTAGATGCTCTGCGAGGAGACGAGAATAGTAATAACAAATGTGCAAAGTGCCTGCTCCATTTCTCCTCTTTGTACTCGCCATGTCTGTGACGGTGTCAGTGCTGCAGCTCGTCCGTTGTAAAACAAGGCCACAGTTTTGTGATGGAACCTCAATGTCCAATCCTCGCAGTTTTACAACGTCGCTCCGATTGTCTAACCCAAGGCTGACTGTTCTTTCCCATCCGAAACAATGCAGTGGAAAGAGTGTGCCGGAGCCGGAAAGTGAGCCGGCCAAGCCTCCAGTCAACTTAGAGGAGATCAGAGCCGAGATCAGAGCCGAGCTCAAGGCAAAGATGGAGGAGGAGGTGTATAATAAAGGGTGAGACCTCCATCCTTCACACAAACACTCTGTGTGATGACAACGTTGTTGCTCAGCATAACTCACCACATGTATGATTAGTTTTGTTGTGGTTGTGCAGGTGTATATCATTGTAATGTATTGAAAGCCCCTTGAGATTTAGGGGGATACAAATACAAAACTGTAAAACGCATCAAGTCAATAACAGCATTATATAACATACTGTAACACACACTACAATTACACGATTAGGAAGTCTGAGACTTTCATTTATTTCTGCAGTAGGACATATTCATATTATTATATCCCTTACATCTTGGTTACATTTGACTATTTCCTACTCAGTTACCAAGAGGGACTCAAGCAAAGCAAAGTGCTCCAGGAGGAAAAGCAGGAAGAGGACAACGCTGCAGAGAAATTGCTTGAATCCAAAAATAAGGATGAAGAGAGCGGAAAGAAGAGAAGGACGAGCAGGTAAACTGAATCTGTGCTGGAAGTGGCACATCACAACTCTCAGGTTTCATCCTTATTAGTATTTATGTGAATTGCTTAACCAAAGATATATATTTCTTCATTAGCCACTTGCAGAAAGCTCATGGTCACACACGTGTCCTGTTGGTAAACATTAGTCAAAGTGACTAGCTAGTGGAAACTATTTAACTTTTCAAGGAAAGGGTGAAATGAAATGTAACTGTCATGTTCTTTATGACAACACGTACAGTATATAACGACCTTTACCAATCTTCAAATGTACAAATCACTTCTCAGTTTAAGTATAAGTATCTTTCCAACACATGGATCTCTTTGATGATTTACAGCCAGTTTGTTGCTGCAGTGAACCTTAAGATGCGTATCTGCCATGTTTAACTGTTGACACTAGGAATTTGAATATCACATGCATACTGTATGAGCTCATTATCTTCGCAGGAGGATGGAGGAGGTCCTGGTTCTTCTTGGTCGCTTTTGGCCCAAGTTTCCCTTGAGTCGGCGTCTTCTCTGGGTCGCCCTGACGCTGTTTGTGGGGATGTGCCTGGTTATCAGTATTTTTACCTTCTTCAGTGACTACTACAAAAGACATGAGGACACGTAAGCAGGCACGAGATCTTTGGACTGAGTGTAGCAGAACAACCAAAGAACACCATCACAGAAAACCGAGGCGGTGATCCACCTGTCAGTTCACCATATCTTCACATTGGACTCACTTGAATCCATGACTCTGACTCTCGAGGGGCTAAGATGTTTTGGGAGGCTTTTTGGATCATGTTGACTCTATCTTAGTAAACGGCATTAAGTTATGATTTTATTTCAATTGAAAAACCGTCAGATTGTTTGACGCAGCGATAAAAAAGAGGAGTGTTGTTTAGGGACCAATTACACAGTGTGATAATATATATTTAAATTAGATTAATAAGTGAGAATATCGTCTGGTTTGGGTACTTTCCATTAATGCCGCTGTAGATAAAGTGAATATTTGTATCTGCACTCTAATGTTTAAGTATATTCTCTCAGGTCCAATAGATAATAATGCCGCTGAGAGTCTTTGAATTCATATTTAAAGATTTAGAAAGTAAATGAATGTTTTTGTTCAATTTCTATAATGTGTATTTAAATACTTTAAAATAGCACATTCAAAAGTGCAATATTTTGCAGCTGATGGTCCACGTTGTGCCATCTTGTATTGTGTCTTCAGAGCACTGAAAGATGTTCTTTGATTAGACGGCATGAGTCTTATTTTGATCTTCTTTGCACATGTGTGCCTACCTGTGTTCTTTGTTCTTTGTGGATGTTATGCTCTGCCACTTCACCTTTTAAATAAAGGTGCCTGAAAGCAGATTGTATAGTGATTTCTAATGCGAGATATAATGTAGGATGCACCAAAGCAGATTGTCGCTAAATTCAATATTTTTCCATCACATTTTTTGGGGAAAACATGATGTGCCTATGGCTACCTGCTGAATGTAAGTCTAATATTTACTCTATGTTTTGTTATTTGTTTAGCAAGACCAAACCCAATTTAAAAAAACAAAAGTACTGCTAGAGCAGCTGCCCAATATACTAATGTACGGAGAATCCCTCTTTCCTGTCTAATTATGGCTGCATTATGCAATAAAGGTTCACTTAGCCAAGAAATAGCCCCTCCTACTGGTAATTACTGAATTTTGGATTATACCAGCAAGGCATACCATCTTAAATTAGTCAGCATTTTTCAAATTTCAAATTAGGAAAAGCACAGGTGTAAATAATTAAATGAATGATGGTCCTGATCCATTCTATGCCAATAATATTTTCTCCCTCACTAACATGTCTGTTCTTGCTTTTCCTGACTCAGGAAACCATTTAATGTAATGTGATAAAATTCTAGAAGTTCATTATATGAACCAACAGAAACGCAAACGCCTTAAGAGAAGCTTAGCATCTGTGCTTTTCCGTTCAGCGCCCAGTTGTCATTTATTATGCCCTCATTGACACCTCACATCTTACAAAAACACTGCTGCGTGTTCGTAAGCACTGCGTCATTTCCTGCCGTCAGGGCCTGTGTGGAGATGTTTTTGTGGAAGTGGGATGTTGTCGTGTGCCAAAGGCTGATGAGAGGATACCAGAGATCAGAAGCATGTTCATGACTGAGCAATTCCCTCGGGAGGAAGTCATTAGGAGGGGGTGCCCAGTGTCAGATGTCAGAAACATTTCAAATGACTGAGGACAAGCTGTATTGTCACTTGAATCATACAAATAATGTAACACTTTTTCTTTCACTGAAAAACTTTAAGGCAAATAACAACCCTGTTTAGATCAGTATTGAATTACTCCTTGAACATGAATTCACTGCATTCCTGTGGCTTTATCCCATGTTGACATATTAGTTTAATCTCTCTGTCTCCTGGGCCCTGCTCCTAGAACATATGATGGCTCTTGATGTGACCCATGAGAGGTACTTCCCTCTTCCTTTTCCTCTACTATCTGGCAAAGGGAGAGTCCACACACCCCAGTGGACAAAATCAGCCCTATTTAACCCTGTCATTTGGCTCAGAGGCGCATAAACCCTGCATCACTTGTAATCCCGCTGCATTCATCCAACTCAACTCTGACCGGTCATAAATATGATATGGCTCTGCTTCAGATTACTGTTGTCATTTACTTCAGTCATCTCTGATCAAAATATTGACTCAAGCCACATCAGAGGTAAGTTTTTCAAGCACAATTTACTCATTTGTCAAATGTGATTTTTAATAACTTCAATTCATGTGTTTCCAGTTTTTCCAGGGAAAGATCAAAGTGTTGCTGGAGTATTTCAGGTTAGTGACTTAAATGACCTGAACCAGCCTCAGTACTCCTACAATGCCTCTGATGCTCGGAGCCTCTGCTTGTCCCTCGGAGTGAACATCGCCTCAAAGGCACAAGTGCAGGAAGCTCTCACTCGAGGTCTCGAAACATGCAGGTGAGACCAGAGAAGAGTGATCACCTCAGTCATATAAGGTGAGTTTAATGAAAATTGCCTGATGTTCTGTTTATGTTTTTTCTCAGATTTGGATGGATTGATGAACATTTAGCAGTCGTTCCCCGCGTCAAGGCCCTTCCTATTTGTGGAAAAAACAATACGGGCTTGGTGGAATGGCGAGTCGATGTTACAAGAAAGTTGGATGTGTTTTGTTTCAATGAATCAGGTAGGACATATTTGAATGTTTTCATTAAACATTTCACAGTGCTTTACGCCTAATAGAAAGAGACAACTGTTAATTGAAGATATCAATCATCCTCTCCTTCAAAAAATCATACATCAGAAGGTATTCACTTCCATTAGGGTCGCTGGAAGGTCCTTTGCATAGGGACACAATTTACATTTGGACTGTATTCAACTTTATCTGCATTTTGAAGTATGAAAGCTTGTTGTTTGTATGTTGTCTTCTCCTGAATGTTGTACGTCTCTTGTTTGTTTTTTGTAATTTTGATGGCACCATAAAAAAAGGAGTAGCCCTACTCATCAGAATCACAAGCAGAATACCTTTATTAGTCCCACAGAGGGGAAATTTGCATCATTACAGCAGGAAAGAGCCACAGACAGCTTAATGTAACATTTTGAAAAAAAAATACTAAGTTATGATATAATAAAAAATATAATAAAAAAATAAAAGTAAAAAAAAAAACTTTTCAAAATGCAAATCCTGTAACATCTCATTGTACCTGTGACAATAAAGGATTATATTATATTCTATTCAGGGTTAATCTGCATTCTTTTTATCATCTTACAAAACTTGTTTAATACCCGTCTCTTTACTTGTTATAACATTTATTCTCTGTGGGACGAATAAGGGCATTCTGATTCTGAAAATACTTTGCTCCACAATTCATGATAATTAATTGTTGGATTAGATATTATAAAACAGTATAGGTTTGTTTAACCCTCCACAATTGTTCATAGACTAAACAAGAGAAGACCCCTGTCCCCAAGGACATCGCTATCAGTACCTAGTTCCATAAGGGAGGCAGAAGGAATTTCTAGTCAACATACATTTATCAAATGGCATGCACTAACTCTTATCGTATCTCTCATGGTCTTCGTGTACATGCACAGATGCAGCTAAACAATTGAAGGATGCAATCACTGATAGCCCTTCGGACAGGACGGATTTCTCGGGGCAAACTCAGTTTTATTCTTCGAGAGCAGCAAGTTCAAGCCCGACCTCGCACTCTACGTCTTCCTCCATCCTTTCCTCTTCCTCCTCAACTCCTACCATAGATAACGAGGCAGAACCAGCCCCGTTTGTGGGCGGCTCACAAAGCTCTGCTGGAGGTACGAACATTTTGTTCACAAGGGAATTAATACTATTGACGTATTGAGTTCATACTATACTTTTTTATTTTGTATGTTGTCTTCTCCTGAATGTTGTCCGTCTGTTTTGATGGCACCTTAAAAAAAGGAGTAGCTCTACTTTCTCATTGTACCTGCATAATGACAATACATTATTCCATTCTAAATGTGATTGCGGTTGTTATGAATTACTTATATGTTTTCCCTTTTATGTTTTATCGTTCCAGCAAAGGCAATACTCATCACCTCAACTTGTGGCCTTTTCCTTATCGCATTAACCATCCTTGCATTCATAAAACTGTGAGTAGTTTTCCTCTGAGCGAACTCTTTATAAAACTGAGGCTTAAAGAGAGATTTTTGGTGTTTTGATGATGCTCTCTGGGATGAATGTGTCTTTAGTGAGCTCTACATACAATAGCATTACTCAAAGAAGCTACATTGTATATCATCACTTAAAAGCATGGGATAAACTGATAAGACAAAGCATCCTTCTTTTGTATAACATTTAGGGTGGATCATATTAAATCATGTTTTTCCTTTGTTATTGTATACATCTGTAAGTGCATTGTATGATTTGTTTCTTTCTCTCTGTGAGAAGGAGAAGAAGTCGAGCAGTGAGCTCAGACATTAAGCAGGCAGAAGAGTACATCCAGACGGTGGAGTGGACGTCTGAGGAGAAAACCGAGAAAACCGAGGAGGCTGCTCAGGAAGACGAGAGAATGGAAGATGAGAGAATAGAAGATGAGAGAATGGAAGATGAGAGAATAGAAGTGGAAGAAAATGCAAGTTAAACATTTCTGATGAGATATCTTTAAGAAGCCCTCAATGGACCTCTACCATGTAATAATCTTTTTTAGAACAACGATTGTCCCCTTGTTTGTTTTTTTTAAGTTCTGTGAAAGAGTGGCCTTTAAGGGTGTTTTATTGTAAATGTTATGTATGTGTGTGTTTTTTCAGCCCTCTGATGTTATTAAATGGTGCAGTTCAGCCACTAGATGTCAATGTGTGCTATGCAATCATTGTGAAGACTGAATACTTGTTATTCTTTTAGTATAGTGCTTTATATAACAAACACATGTGTTAATGCAGCATTTCAACAACAACTTCAAGCATTAAAAGGGTCTCTTTGGAAATCTCCCAAAAAAAATATTGATATCTTTCCAAATCATTTTAAGAAAGGCTATTTAAGTGAGACAGAGGAAATGTACCAGACATCATCTGTTATCTCCCCAGAGTCTCCCCAAGCTTTGAGTAATGCTCTCTCAACCTTAAGTGTTCTCGTGTCTGATGTACAGTGTATACAGTAACTTAAAATAAATGTCAACTGTACGTTTCTATGACATAACCCCCTTCATAAAATAAAGTGCAAGTTAGAATTGCGTATACATAGTGGGCTTGGCCCTCAAACGGTTTCGTCTAAACTTTTGAGGACCAAAGTGCCATGAGTCATCCAAAGCATGCTGCTAATCAACTTGTCACAGGCTAAGAATGGTTGTTGAATTGTAAGGATATTATAGTTTCATTTTATCATCACAGGTACTCTTTGGCCCTTTTCAAAATGAAGTTAAATGTGATTACTGAGAACTCAGCATGCTTGGATTCTGTCTAATGCTCGGTCCATTTTAATCATACTGGGAGTTCATGGCATCAGACTTCACTGCATCCGCTATGAAGCTGAGTTCATTGCACAGCGTATCGTGTCTGTAGGCCATGCGGATCTGCGCGACGTTGCTCCTGCGGATATCGTTCCCTTCAGGTCCGTCTTTCAGATAGTTCACTCCTAAGAAGTGGCACTTATCCTGCAAACAAACAAGATCAATTAGTGGGATACAAATGGGATCAATGTAGAAGAAAATGTGATAAAGCAGAAAAAAGAACGAGAGTGGAAGTGTCCTTACCTGGTGAGACAGTCCACTTTGCAGCACACTGTTTCTGGCTATCTCACAGACATCACAGGTGCTGAGCTTCCAGAGCTGAGCTGCAATAGCGTACTCTTCCATCAGTGGTTCCTAAAACAAGACACCCAGACAATGCATAACAATGCAGAACTATAGCAATACTGATCTATAAACATTGTATTTCCAGTGTATCAGTTTCTCTTTACCTTGGTGTAGTGGAACTGCATGGGGTCGTCTGTGGACAGAGACACACACAGGCCTTTGTGCAGAAACTCTCGGAGAGGATTTTTGGAGTATTCCAGGAACAGGCTGTTGTTGCTGAGTGGTGACATTGCAATTGGCACCTGGGCCAGGTAGTAAAGGTACTGCAGCACCGGGCTCTGAGGGAACATTCAGTTTAAACAATAGATAAATAAAAACAAATACACAGAGTGGCAGGCATCCATACAACATGAGACAGGTAACATGAAGCCAATGTTGCTTGTTCTAGACAAATACAAATAAGAGACTTAAAGCAACATTTTTGAGATGTTCAACCTTTTAATCAATCAGTGGAGTTGATCCCACCCTTTTTTCAGGAACATACTGTCCATCAACCAGAAATGAACACATACTTCTATCTTTCTCTCCTACAGTTCTCAGATTCTCAGTTGTTCTGTTATGAAACACGAACTGAAAAAAATGTGGTCCCAGACTAACAAACAGTGACAAGATTGAGGTTGATTTCAGTATTGGTTACGTTGCCTTTTGGTGTAGAGATAAGAGTAATCGAATGAAACACTCTACAGCGTTCTCACATTGTCTGTGCTATTTTGGTCTACTGTAATGTATTTTGAACATGGACCAAAGCATAGAGGCCCGCCTCATTATTGATCTTTGCAGAGCTGGTCTCACACAGCAGCAGCCCCTTGTTATCCTCTCTCTGCTCTGAGAAGGATTATTCTTGCATTTTTATACATTCTTCAGAAAGCATCCTGAATTTCCTTTCAACAAATCTGAAGTACCTTCTTCAAGTTGAGTCCATGTGAGATGTTGTCTGACGTGAGGAAGGCAGAGACCAGGTGAGTGATCGATCCAGCTTCTCCGCAGTGAGGGCGGAACTGGAAGGTACTCAGTCCTCGCTCTCTGTAGAGGACACAATGGACGATCAATATAAGAGCGAATTATAGAGCAGTGTCTTATAATGCTCATTCTTCATCATACTGAATATTTATAGATATCGGCTGTAATGCATATTGTGATGTTATCCACTGGTGAACACTAATTAATACATTTACTGAACGTAGTACTTAGGTACATTACTTTACATTACACCACTAAAATCCAGGTACAGATTTTGTACAGAGAACTTATTAAAGGTATATTTTATAAAGTATATTTGAATGCTAATACTCAATTCAATGTGTACAATGATAATGATAATAATGCATTTTATTTATATAGTGCTTTTCGAGAAATTCAAAGACACTTTATAGAGCAAAAATTTATAAAAACATAATTAAAACAACACACTTAAAATATATAAAACACAACATTAATTACAGATTAAAAGCAGTTCTGAAGAGGTGAGATTTCATCTGTGATTTGAACGTATGTACCTTGTCCACCTTTGCTCTCATCAGCTATGAGTTTTTATTAGTTCAGTATTTTCCTTTCATTTATTCATTATGTCTTCCCAGTAGGATTTTCTCCATCAGTGTCCCTGCAATGGAATCTCCTTTATTGACGAAATATGTGTTATGTAAAAAAAAAAAAGGCCTTAGTGCTTACTTTCTGAGGTTGTTGAGAACCATGATGTTTGCGTACATGTGGAAGATGTAGTAGCTGTAGGGGGGGTTGTCATCTGTGGTCCAATCTTCAGGCTTTGGGCTCCTGAAGGAGAACATGTGATCGCTGTGTTTGGACTCATCGTCTACACTGTCAAAGCCTGACACCTGCACAGGAAATAGTACATGCATTTGGTACTGGAATGGTTTCATAACGTCTGATCCATGCATATTGTTTAATTATGTCACACATATTAGTTATTTGTCTCTTTATCTGATCATTCTTAACTATGAATATACTCATAATCATTTGTTACATCAAATATTGGCAAGAAGGTTAAACAAGAAGAACATCCAGACACTCCAAATAAGTGAGAATAATTCATAAAGAGGAAGGAAATATAAAAAATCCTTAATGTTGGTAACATTGTTCAAATGATCCACACATGATGGCTTGTTTTAATGATTATGCCACAATAATAAACTTTTTTAAAGTGCTACCTCATTGAAACTCGTTTTTATATTCTGTTATGTTCTCATGTTATAGAAAATCTCAAAACATCTTTGGCTGAGTAGATGTTGGTATGATTGACCCTTAAAAGAAAAACATCTTACATATTTGAGGAAGACATTGAGGTGTTTGTGCTTCTGTGGGTTAACAGTGGCCTCAAATAGAGGAAGGAATATGTTCTCCAGCATCTTGGAAAAATTAGTTACCAGCTTCTTCTCCTTAAAAATATCACTGAAACAAATGAAAACATTGTGTTATAATTTAGGAAAATGTCAAGATTTTTTAATTATAAGGCTGAATTGTGGTGTAGCACTCACTATATTCTGGGCACTTGAATGATCCACCTCATGTTTGGAGAGTACACTTTGTGGTTGATAAACCACTTGGACAGACTGTCCCACTCCTCTGGAGAGCGCCCGTAGATGGAAACACGTGGCTCTGCATGCTGGTACTTACTCTCCTCAAGGTCGTGGGCCACTTCCTGTTAAAGGTGATAAGTAGAGTGTGCTAGACAGTCTTTGCAAAAGTTGTTATTTAAAACATATGAGTACTATATATGATACCTTTATGATGCTTGCAAAATACTCTCCATTCATGTAGTTGTCTGTTTTCAGGAAGATTTCTCGTAGTTCACTGGCTCCCACTGGATTATACTTTGAATTGAATTTATCAAACCGGTGGAAGGTATGTCTCCCCTGTGAAGTTTAGAAATGACACAGCATAATTGTGAACCCAAAGTGTTTAGTCACGAAAAAGTAACAACAAATACTGGTATTTACCGGCACTGGCAGTGAAATTGTGTAACACAAGCATAGTGAGTGAAGGAATTGTAACTAGCAGAGGAGTTTTCGACAGTAGCATCATCAATTGTGTATAAAAACATTCTGACAAAATGTTTAAAAAGAAAATCCAGCCATTTCAAAATATTTAAAAGTAAACACAGAACAAAATTAGAATAAAATGCTAAAACATTGTGGAAATATCTGATTCTCTTACAGCATGTACATCCAGAGAGTCCACAGTAAGGTCATAGGGGTCCTTATTGAGACAGTGGAAAACCTGCTTGAGGGTCAACTTTTGTCCATCCTTTTCTAACACCACACGGTCAGAATCAGTCTTATATGTTTCCTGGATGAAGGTCAGCAGGTGTTTCTGAGACATGCAGGCAGCTGCATGAATATGCGTGTCCACCTGGGAGAAAAAAACAATGTTCAGTCTACTTGAGTCTAAGTTAAGTGTTTACAAACACACTTTTCTCACCTCCTTTTTCTTTTTAACAAGGTGATAGTATGTACTGAAAAGAAGCAATATTGGATTACAAAGAATATAAATCTAACCTTCCTAACATTGTAGAAATCTCTATGAGGCACACTTTTGAGTTCCTTTAGCTCAGCCATCTCATTGAGCATTTCATGGAGGTAGAACTTCGAGGTCAAGAAATTAAGTCGTCTGTGACAGTAGGTCTTTCTGTAAATGAGAGTGGGCTTCAATTGAATGAGTGTAACTCAGTAATGCTCACATAAGTGGCAACAACCAGTTTTACAACCAGGGCTGTTTATTCAACCAGCATAGCTGTAGCGTCTTTTTGTTTAGGAAACGTACGTGGGTCCATCTGCAATCATTGCCAGCACTTGACCAAGGTCTATGGCAAACGTCTCTAAGTCTGGGTAGGGTAGGTCATGGGGATGGTTTTCTCTCAGAGCCTCGGCATCGTCATACACATTAACTATCCCATCCTTCATCTTCAGCTCATAGTTCAGATTCTCCGGGATGTTCTCCATGCTGTACGGATCCTCCCCATCTTTTGGACATTGACACATATCTGGAGGCAACAACCTGTTTGTGTTATTGTTGTATAAAACAGAATAACGTTTTATTTACAATAATGCTATACACTCCAAACCTGGTAGGACGTCGTCTTCTTCGCTCCATTTGATGTTCTCAGTGCTGCGGAGGAACTTGGCTGTGGTTCTGCAGAATTTGTGATAGGCTAGCTTCGAGTATTTCTCACGAATAAGCAGAGCCTTAAACAGACTTTTGGCTGCCTGTTCATAATCCTCCACTGTTATCTGCAGGGGGAATGGACATGACACATTAATCAATTTCAAGTGTTTAATGTTCGCAAAATCATACATTTCTCTTACAGAGATGCACACATTTATGTTTTAAAGTACTTACTCCAGCACAGTAGTCCCCACTTATAGTGACCCTCTGGTATTCCGGGCTGTTTTCTTGCACCGATGAGCAGGTGGAGCTTGGGGTCATGTATGGCGTGACTGTCACTGACCGCGTCAAATCTGTATTCACTGGGATCTGCAGGGACATTGACTGGGAACGAATCATCTTCAAGCTTTGCCTTCTGCAAAATAAATGATATAGTTAATATAAGCTACTGTGGGTCTCCCCAAGTCATGATACATTTGTTCAAAGGATTTAATTTGTGACATTAATCTGAACAATAACAACATCCTCTGTGACTCAACAGCAGGGCCTACCTCTTAGTGCTCTCCTCCGACTGTTGCTCGGCCAGCTCCTTGAGCAGTTCATGCTCCTTTGCTTGCTGTAGGCCAATCGGGCAATCCTCAGGCACGGTGAATAGTGATAAGGCATCCTTGTGGTCTTCTTCCTTTAGCGCTGATGCATATACTTGCTCTGCTAGCATTTGTTTCACCTCATCTGCCTCACTCAGAGTGACCTTCGGGAATTGACGAGGCATGTCTGCAAGAAGGTAGAAGCTACAGTAAAATGGCTGCTGACAGTGACATGGAATCACAGGATACAAACAGGATCTGCCCCCTTCATCAGATCTTGCTATACTTGCTCTGACCAGTTTGTTCTGTTTTGTAAACAGCAAATCTACCTGTGTAAGGGTTTGGGTGCATGACATTCAACAACTTACTGCGGCACGGCATCCCCACCTGGAGAGCTCTGTGTGAATTGTTCATCATATCCTACAGGCTTAAAAGCGTTATATCAAGTTTTATTTTCTACACAACTCAAAATAAAAACCTTAAAGAATTGGGAATGTAATGTTAACATATCTCAACCAAATCATTTCAACCTAACTTGCACTATCTTCATAACAATATCTCAATGTGTTGATGATGGCCATTATTTGCTTATTCAGATATATTTTCTTCCTTTTATCTGTCGTTGCTTGTTGTACTTTTTATTCTTTGCCTTTTTAGTTTCTAAAATGTTTTTATATTAAGCAATGAGTCACTATGATTTAGGAAGGTGCCATACAACTATAATCATCAGCAAATTACAGTAATGGGGTACTGTTATGGAAACACTTATGTGTAATGTCAAAATAACACTGAAAGCATCTTAAATGTTGCAGCAGTACATTGACACATTGAAAATAACTCATGTCAGATAGTTCTATTAAAATCCCCAGATTCATCATGACCTCTGTATGAAAACCAGCCTTCCTGAGCTATTCTTTAAATGTAACTTTACAGTCACTAACTGCAAAATAAAAATAATAGTAGTAATTCTATCTAACCTATATCAACAGCATGGCTGTAAATACAGCTATTTTTAATAAAGCAGCTTATTTATTCCTGGATACACTACATCTGTTTACAGTCAGGCCCACAGACACATACAGTACAACCGCTATGCGAAACCGAGAACTGTCTATTTCTGCAAGAAGATAACCTAGGTGAACTGTGTATTATTGATATCCTTGGTGATACATGATAGCTCTGCTCATTGAAGTGCTTAGGAAACAACAGAGAAAGGCCATGCTGCATGGTGTAATATAAGCCAATGTTCCGCTCTACTATGGGTGCTTCAAGCTTATCATTCCGGACACACAACACTATCCTGACAACAGCTGAGCATCACCCGAGCTTTATGGCTCCACATCAACACTCTGCATGCATTGTGAAAGGGATAGGCTCTTAAAGCTCTATTGATCTGGAGATGATGGCCTTATCTATTATTAATTATCCTCTCATACACCCTGAAATAATTGCTGTGAAACAAATACTTGTATGTCTTTTTCTCACAGTCAGATGCCCTTTCAAGTGGGGTAATTCCTATGTTCCCAAGGTCCTATCCCCAGATTTATTTGGCACATGATGGGAACATAACAAATATATTCCTCAGCCCTGCATTCGCTTACTATGACATGGTGTATTGTGGGAACTTTTCCAAAGGGGGTTTCTGTTTCCCAGCAATGCTGACTCTCAATATAGAAGACTTATCAAATGGTTTGACTAATGGAATCACCAAAGTCAAACAATCAATCAATCAATCAATCAATCAATCTGTCCACCCATCCATCAATTAAATAATGCCATAAGTCAGGGTGGAACGGAAAGTGGAATATGATTATGTTTATCAGTAAATCTGCAAAATAGAAAATGTGTTGTCTATGAAACAGCTTGAAAGGAACTAGCTAATCAACAAAAACAGGATATACAGACAAACACTAGAAACAAAAAAAGTAATAACTTACTCGGTTTTCCACCAAATGTTACTAAAATATTTTTTATAAAAAGGCGGAGAAGATAATTTACCTATTTGTAAACACTCATCTCCGCACCTTTGACATAAATTAACCTAACCACATAGCCTAAAATCAGTGCGCGGCTAACGTTGGCTAAGCGAATCCTTTATTTGTGATGCTAACAAGCGTTAGTGATCGTTACTGCGCTAGCATCATAGACTGTATACGGCTAGCACGAACTTCCCTACACGTTTTAGCTTAGCTTTATCTTACCCCTATCAGTGATGTGTGGCCTCTGGTAAGTTCACTTCAATAGATCTGGCAGCTGTTCTGGGTTACATTAGTTGTCTAATGCTTGCCATAGATATGTAAAGCTATAACAGTTATTATTGTTAGCATAGCAAATATTTAACTTCGCACGTCCTGTTCTGTTACCATGACAACTATAAACGACGACATCAACGATGCTGATTGTAATAGTTTTTTTATTTTGTTCTTCTAAGGTTGTATTATTTATTCATACATGTATTCATTCATTTGTATTCATTCAAATTGCATTAATAATCTCTGAGAGATGTATCATAATAAGAATCCGTTTGAACATGTTTCACATAGGCCTACAATAAATTCGCTTTTTTTGTATTGTGAGTGAGATACATTTAAAGTAACTGAATTATAAAATGTATACAAAATACTATTGGACATAAGTTCAATATATCGGAATAAAACATGAGCTGTGCAGTTTTCAGAAATTATAATTCTATGCAGGAATGTGCAAAATGGCACAAGGATTGTGCAAAGGTTGACAGTACAAAGTATAACAAAAATGATGCAATGTACAGATAAAGTCCCAAAGAAGTGCGTGAATGTAATGCAAATCATTTAGGTATTTGCAAACTTGTTATTAATGAGTCCAAGCTGCTCTGCAGTCAGTGATCTCCCCAGCTCCACACATGCTGTCTAATTTTGTCACTGATCATCTCAGCTGCAGACTCCTTTCGGTTGACCATTTGCCTATAATAAAAGGTGATGTGCAGTAATGCAAAGAAAAGCAGACTTAATGTTTTGCCCATCATCTTGTATTGCATCTATATACCTTGAATGAGTTCTGCACTTACCTTCAGTGCCGCTCATAGTCATATCTGGGGGTGTTGTCGTTGTAGAGGGAATGACTGTACACATTTAGTGGCAATTTCATCTACCTGGGTCTGACCCAGTCAATCTATGAGTCTACAGAGGCATACAGTTATAGTTGTGTTGTCCTTACTGCACATCTCTCTCTATTTTAAGGAGCAAGTGGCCTTCTGTCGACAGAGCTACTAATCCTGAGACTAAGTCAATACAGGCTGCCAACAAAGAGAGGGCCACACTCAGAGTGGGCAGAGCCTGCTGCTTTCTGCTCTATTAATCTCTTGCTCTCTCTTTTACTGCCCCCCCCCCCCCCCACCCCCCTCCTTCCGACACAATCACACAAGAACTCAGTGTGCACACAAAGGGGAGAGTAAGGGAAAACTCTCTACCTCTGTGGCGAAGAGGCTTCAAAACCAGGTATTCGTCACATATGTCATTTTCATTCACTAAGTCATATGTTACGATCATTATTTTCTTTAGTGAACCTCCAGTAAACTGGGTCTGAAGTCTGAGAACATTCTCAGTTGCCCCTTCATATCTGTTATTCCCTTTTTTATTTGCTCTGTTTTGTCTAGGCTCTGACATCCAAAAAAACAAACAAATCCAGTTTGGATTTCCTGGCAAAAGTCTTTCTAAAAGGAAACAATTGCCCTCAGAATGTATTATGCTACTTTACACTCTCAGATTACTAATCCAATTTGTGTGAAAGCAAAGATAACCTCTAATGTGTTATTTTTACATGATACAGAGCTGCAAAATGAATTTTATTTATATTTCTATACTTGCTCCCTAGCTATTTATTAGTGGCCTGTGGCCAGACTGATTGTTTACCTAAATGGTGAGAACAATATTTTAGCATTTTAGTTCTTGTGTTGTTTAACCAGCAGAGTAATAATAATAATAATTATATATATGTATATATCCTTTATTTAACCAGGTAAAAGTCTCATTGAGATTAAAATGTATTTTTCAAGAGCGACCTTTCCAAGAGGGCAGCATGAACAATGTTACAACATCATAATAATAATAATAATAATAATAATAATAATAATAATGAATTGTCACTCCCAAACTTGGCACCCCAGTTACACAGGAAATAACAAATATTATCCAATATTCACAGGAGACTTTCTCTCATTGGACTAAGTGTCTGGTTTAGAAAAGATCGGATCAGATGGCTGAGAAATGCAGTTATAGTCTCTCTCTGCAGAAGGCGTTATTTGGCACTGATGTGGGAAGCATCTTAATGGTGCTCACTCTAAACAAAAGAAACGGCCATTACCCAACCACTCATCGCCCTACTGTATCTCAGACTCAGCTCTCTGTATTTTGCTGTCTTTATCTTGTCTTTTTTTTAATCTTTTCCCAGATACGTCACTGTTGTTAATGGCTGTACACCCAAGTTGGCTCTTTTTCAAAGTCATATCTGGAAGAAAAGTCAACAACATAAGAGAAAGCCATTTACATTACAGAGAGACAGGGATGAGACTAAGAAATTAAGGAAGCTCACTCTTTCCCAAGCAAGGACTTGACTCCTGCTGTAAAAGGGGCATGTCTCCTCTTCTCATCTTTCTCAGCGGCCAGGGCCTGGAGAAGAGTAAACACAAAAACAAAGGAATTCACCAATGAATGCAAAGCAGCACCCCTCACTCCTCTACAGTCGGACACATTTCCTGTAAGTCTAGATGCAGGGTTTTTAATTGCATTAATGAATATGTTTTTAATATTTATAGAAATAAACTAGTTACAACATTTATTTATGTATACATCATTTAGAATCAGTAATATTTGTTTATATCAATTTGACACTGATTCATTTTGTATTGTATAATAATTGTCATGTTACATTTTTCTATTATTGTTTTATACATCTGAAATAAATCGAATCAAATCAAATAAAAAAAATCTCACAGACAGTACAACAAAACTGCGTAAATTATTACTTAAACATTTGATTTGGTTAAATATAAGTTAAGAAAACAGACAAACCTAATGTAAGTGATATTTTCATTGTCAATCATCAGTGGTGACCCTAGAGACTAACATTATGTCAAATAAGCGTACTCACCTCCTGAGGCTCTGCTATCTCTCACGTCTGTATCAACTGTGCACATGTTCCTTTAAAGAAACATCCAAGTCATGCTGTGCTCTTGTTATGACTTGAGTAGATGAAATCTCATCCACCATCCTGCAGTGCTCATCACTCCACCCTTAACTCTTTCGTTGCCGCAACTTTTTACAACAATATCAGCCTAACAAATAAAGAGCTCAGCCATCATGGTGATTTGTTTCTCTTTCACTACTTTAGTATTACAATTATTGATGGATATAGAAGAAATTTTTTCGCAAATTGGTCAATATTTGAAATATAACTGTTTCCCTGTTATGTCTCTTCTTTCTTTGTGACTCATCTTGCCCTCTTGTGAATGTTCTGTGCATTTGCAGGACATTTAGCTAACACAAGACATGTTTTCCGACAGTTTTCGCTTGGATGTCTTATTTGTTTCAAACCGTAACACCTGGATTTATGCTGTGTCTCTTACTACAGTCTCTCATCTGAGATAGACCTTAACCTGTCAGTGTGCATCATCATGGCAAAAGTAAGTGTCTCTATATTTGCATACATGTATTCTATTTAAAATGCAAATAAATAAAAACTCAGACGGACAGATGAAATCACTTTCTGTGATATATTCGCAGAGCAGAATAATCAGTCTTGCAGTAAAGCATTCCTGAACTCCTCACACTGCCTCCGAAGAAGGCCCAGATTTACTTCTGCTGTCATGAGCAGCAGGGGCCCACTGTCACTGATTTAACCTGACTGAGTATGTGATTACGACGCTAATCCTGTCAGCTCAGGTTATCAGGGTACTTACAGACTTGTCAACAGAAGATTGTCTCTTAGCTGTGAGTCTGTATCATTTTGATTGACAGCAGTATTGTCAAACTAAATAATTATCTTTCTATGTCTCCACTCGACAATAAAAATGTAAACAGCGGGACAATAAGCAGTGCCATAAATTGTGTAAATAAGGAGTGCCCAGGTAGCTAACCTGGTGGAGCACTTTTGCAGTGGCCCGGGTTTGAATCCGACCTAAGGCCCTTCCCCTCTCGCTTACACTTTTCATGTCTGTTTTAAGCTTTTCTATACAGTGTCATGGTAACCAATTTAATTATAGTCAAACCCAAAAAAAATCTGATTCTAAAAAGTCAATAGAAAGTATCTAACAATTTATATAAAAAATAATAATAATTCCTGATGGTTATTTCCCAGTTGTTCCTCACAATCCCTTTTCACCTTGGTATCTTAGCGCACTTCCTACCAAAAAAGAGCAGGTCTTAAACAATGATCTCCATGGTTGTGTGAATACAGCAGTGGAAATGACTTGGCGTAAAGGTACAGCATATGTTTTGGGAATTGGGTATTTTGTTAAACCTCGTTACCCACATTGATCAGTTTATTGACGCTACCATCACAACACTGGCGTCAGCAGCTGATTGGCTTACTCAAGCAGGGACAGCCTGACAGAGTTAGAGAGTACATTGAGTTAACCAGATCTAGATCCATTCAATCTATTTTTAGAGGGCTTTTATTAATGGGGGAAACACTGGCCATGTTTTTGTTTACCATATTTTTGTGTACAAAATAAATCCCTATTCAAAAATGTAGAAATACATTTCATTTAAAAAACCACTAGATGGGATATTGTTCTTTATTTTGAAATATTTGCAATGGCTTCGTGCCTTTCAGTAATTTGTTGGGCAGGTGACGTGTTACTAACATATTGTAGCTATTGTTAGGCAAAGAAAATAATGTAAATTGGCTTTTAAGAAAGACTAATGTCCCAATGATTAACATATTTTTATTGAAGTGCAAGCATGATTCTGGTTCACCTTTCTGTTTTAGGCTTACAATAAGACCAAGTGAAGTATCCAAGTGAAAAACGGCTCATAGCCTGCATAATCAATTGCCATTTGCCACACTGTTCAAGTAAAATCATTTAATCTTAAAGTCACATTTTAAAATTGAATATTCATTCATATTCAAGACATTGTGAACAGGATTGGTAATTCCTAAAAAGGTGCCTGAATTCACAGTTTCTTATGATTTTATTTCTGAATGTCAGAACCTAAAGCCTAATAGCATAATTGCCCATGTCATATTTGAATGTTGTTGGAAAACAAGAAAAAACTAAACTTTTAGCAAGCACATTGGTATTTTTTATTGATTTTGTAACAGTAAGTTCAACCAGATGTGTGAACAAATTTGCACACAAAAAAAGACACAACATCAATTGCATAACAAATAAAAATGACTTAGGCAGAATGTGCCATGACTTAGGCCATTTTTCTTACACAACTTTATTTACACATTTATACAAACATAACATAGAAAAGTAGTTTTACTTTCCTAAATATAACCAAGTTGTGTTACCTGTCTAACCTTAACCAAGTTGTTCTAAATGTCTGACCTTAACCAAGTTGTTTTACTTGTTTAACTTTAACCATATCCTACTCAGGTGCTGTGTGAACTCGTTTTCTATTGATGAGGGAGGTTGTCGTAGTACTGGTGGGCCACTCTTGGTAGTACTGGTTTCATTAGCTGCAAGTCATTGTATTTCCTGAGAGTAATTGGCAATTGGGCAGGAAAGAGTGACCCAGTGGACCGGTTCTTCGAGGATGCTGAGTCGCTGAGGTAGGTCCTCCCAGTCAGACTCAAAATCCAACTTGTGCCGGATTTGACCATCTGCCAAGTACTGGAGAGCCCGAAGGTCATGGACTGTGGGGTTGCCAACTTTTCTGCCTGGTCGAATTTTGGTGACATAGGCCCCAGATAACTTCATGAAGTCACTGTGGTATAGCTGGGTCACCTTGTATGCCGATGGGTGCAAACGTGCAGTCTCAAAGGTGACAATGTAATCACGTGGAGTGTGAATATCTTTGATGGTACGCCGTTCAATGAGGCTATGCATGGAGTCACACTCCATTTGTGTGTGCCCTGCAACCAGAAACTTTTGTTCTATGGTGACACCATGCTTCATGGCCAGATCTAGGTACGCATTTGTGATGGTACAACATCGATATTGATAGCCGCAGCCATCACTCCAGACTGACCTTTTCGATGTTTCGGTTGGCATCTAGGACTGACTCAAAGTGCTTGTACTGCAGATGGGCAAAAACCTCGCTGCTGAGGGAGCCCTCATGCTCCTCCCAGGCGTAACAATACCCATCTTTGTTACCCAGGTTGAAGCAAGTAAAGTTGTGCATCTGTAATTTAGTTTTGTAATACATCTTGCTAGCTTTTGTTTTGGGACACAGAAGAACGCTCTGAAGGTCCATTGTCCACACTGAGACCTAGTCACTGGATTCCTGTTTATCCTTAGCTTTTTCAGCTTGAGCTTGAGCCTTTAATTTCATGTGAGTAGTAAGGGTATCCTGATCTATATTTCCCACCTTGGCGCCGATACATACATCACACTGGTCTTTTTTTGGTACGAACACAGAGTATTTCTGCTCACTGAACACTTTTCGGAAATATGTCTCACTCACAACACGTGCTCCACTTTTACCAGCAGCTTTCTGGTATTCCTTGTGAAGGTCACTTAGAACTGTTCCCGGCTCCACAAACGTCTTATCCTGATAAGAGGGAACCTGACGGCAGTAATGGGATGGAACAGTAGGCAGCCCAGAGAGCCATTCTTTCAGGAAGGTCTGGTCAGCATCTGATATGGGCATATGTGGACCAGTCTTATTGATCTTGGGTTTGGGCGGATCAGTTTTGGTTTTCATGTCCACAGTTAACCATGATCCGATGGTTCTGGGGGCAATGCCAAGGGTTGAACAGAAAATAATCTCACACACAGGTAGTTTACATCTATCTGCCAGTTGCAGGTGGTATGATAAGGACGTTTTTCTCCTTGATGCAACACCACCTTTCTTCTGCTTTATAGGCACATTTTCCACTAAAGTCTGCATATACAGCGTGCGTGTCTCCCAGGAGGGCATGGACCAGAAATGGTTGAAGATATCCGTTCTCTCTTCTTCACTCAGCAGTTCACAACTTCGTTTCTCCGACCTTAAGCAGTGCTGTGATGTGCAGGGTGGGCCCATGGTCTTTGGCTGCCTCTCCTGTCGCGTTGCATTCTTGTAATTCTCCCCCTTAAGGCGCTTCTCTTTTATCACCTGTCGCTTCCACATATGTGACCTTGGACGCTTATGACGTTTAACAGCGGGAGCTTCAAGTGCAGCCTCTTCTTCACTATGTTGAGCCGTGTCTGCATCACTATCATCATCTGGGCGGTCATCTTTCTTAGGTCTATAGTCCTCATCCAAGACAGAGTCATCGTGTTCACTTTCTGACCATGAATCAGGATCAGAATCAGCTCTGGAGGCTTCATCGGCTGTTTCTTCTTCAATCCGTTGCCCGGTGTCTATGTCATTTCCTTCTTTCTCACATCTACTGTCATCTAAATCCTTCTCTGAGTCCTTCTCTAAATTGGTATCAAGTTCATTTCCTGACCCTGAAGCAGAAGAAAATAAAGTTGCTGAGTGTTGCTACTTCATCATACCTTGTCGCAGAAATGTGATTAAAATTTTAAACACACAGTTCCTAATCCCTTTGATTGACTGAAAGTACATTTAGTGTCTAAAAAGTTGAAGAAATATGAACTAGCTCACCAGATGAATCAAAAAGAAGAGCTAATGCTTCACTTGTGGTCAGCAGAGCCCTCTGTCTCATGCGGTCCGCCATCTTTGTATGTAGCGTCAAAAATGCCCAAGTCAAAGAGATGAATTAGGCAGATAGTGATTTTGGACTCTAAAATGTGTTCTGATAGGCTGAGGACATAGGCAATAAGGCAGGGTGATGCAGCAGTGGTAGGAGAGTAAAGTTAGGCAGATATCACAATTTGGCCAAAAAATGACTTAGGCAATTATGCTATTAGGCTAACGATATGTAACCAAACAGTATACATAAATAAATAGTCCAATTTCTCATCCATCACTTTTATTTCCTTTTAAAACATTTTTGAAAAAATCTGTCTGATCTATTTGAACACGTTTTTCAAATGATTCAATTCATACAGCCATGAAACCAATCTTTGCAGTTGTACCCATATTATCTCACTAGATGGCAATAGAGTTTCAGAAATACACTACAAGTTTTGGACTGCAGTAATTGGCTTGTCCAGTCAAATTAAAAGAAAAGCAGTATCCAGTCAACAACATTTTAAATACTAGTGGTCACACTTTTACTCAATATGAAGTGCTGTTACTTCAACGGAAAAGTTAATCATGATTTCATTCAGTTTCAAGCTTCTCTTACAAGTCCTGAATGTTTTCACTCACATTTTTTGTAAAAGAACATCCAGTTTAATGATTTGAGTACAGGCGACACCAAACAAGATGCAATTAATGTCTTACTGTACACTAAGGATACAGTTATTCTGACTTAAAACCATTCAATACATTTCTGATTTGATCTATTGTAGTTTAATTTGTTTATGTGATATGTTTAAACATTAAACATGTAAATATATGCAATAGGGAACAAACTAAGTTGTTGGATAAGATGCCAAGTCTGGACTATCCTCATGGTCCATCATTCTTCATTTTATCTCATACTACATTCCCAAAGTGACAAGTGCACTTGTGTCAGTTTGAACCCTTTGCATTGTGGGAATGGTCTGAATGAAAAAATGGAAAAGGAAAACAGCCAAAATAGCAATCTGCTATATATATGTCTTAGGTTGAGAGGTCTGAACTTCTAATAAATGTAAAGGAAGTGGGGATAATTTGTAAAGTAGAGAGGTCTGCAATCTGTCAGTGCTGTTCATTCTCGAGGGGGCTCTGCTTGAATGTGAAGGTCAGGATCACTGCTTTAAAGGAGAAGTTTTTGTGATGCTCTCGCAGGAATGTAAGCCCGGAACCCCCCGCATCGGCCTTCTCGTGTCCAAACCATTGAATACAGATGGAGCTAAGCCTCAGCCTCTTCTGATGGCTTTAGGGCTGCTCTGTGGCGAGGGGTGAGACAACAAATATGAGCTGAACCAAGCAGGAATGCGCCTGGCACCCTGTCTGCCCTTTTTTTTTTTGACAGGGGGGGGGGCGCTCATAACTAGGGGAATGTAGTGAGAGGCGGGGAAGCTCTAATGAGACCCTGTAATCACTTAACAGAGACCAGGTGCTGTGTCTTGCTGTAGCCGTGCACTCCAGACAATAGAAAGCCACTTTCAATGTATAAGACACATGAGCAAGAAATCTCTGGACAAGGTATAGATTTTGTATGCAAAAATGTTTATTGAATAGCAATGTTATTGCTTTGACACAAATAAGATAAAACTGATTTACAAATATATAATATACATATAAAACAAATATCCTATTACCACAGTTTACAAAAGAATAATGGCAAATAGCTACAATGCCCATATATATATTTCTTCCTGTACAAAAATAGTTCTATCCTCATAAGTACTTTAATGTAACCTCTATATAAAATTTAAATAAAGGAATTCATATATACATATACCTGCAATAAAAAACTATATATAGATTGCACATGTTTTTGTACATACAATAACAATTTCAAGTATATTTCAATCCATTGTGGACTGGCACATATCTCACAGAATCCAAGGCATTTTCCCTTATACAGTGTCCAAAACTTGATATAAACTGAGAGCTTCAGAGCTCCGTAGCCTATCTTCCTGTTTGGCATTGTGATGAAGATGTTTTTTCCTGATGATTCATTTGACTTTAAGTCCAAATGGAAAAGTGCAGACAAGTACTGACAGTTTGGAACATGGTATAATCCTTAGAGGATAGCACTTATCAGAGTTCTGGCCTTGAGGAAGAAATGTGTAAAGTCCCAGAATGAAAGAAGAGGGATCCCTCTTAAGCCAGAGGATGCGTCCACTTTGCCAGCTATTGGCACTCTTCAGTTCCCTCTGCCAAGCAGAAAGCAGCACCTGTAGTTAGCTCCACGCTGTGCCATCCAGTGTCTGTTCGCCAGCTGCAGCTGTTTGCACGCTCCACATCGCAGAGCTGCAAGGCTCAGCCTTTAGAGAAGCTCAGTGCAGCCAGTCTTGCTCTGACTCAGTTCTCATGCCTTAAAAGTAAGTGCCTGGAAATATTTGGCATACATATTAAGGCATTTGGAGAATTTTAGAACAGAGAGAGGGCACTATCTCCCTTGGTTTTGTTCCCAACTCCTCTTACAAAGTCCGGCTCATGTCCGTCTGAGGAGAGCCTCGAGCTTGTGAACTTGTGAGTCCTTTATGCTCCACATGGGCCTCAGCCTGCCCTGCTCCAGCCGGAGTGAGACTCTGCGCACTGGAAGAGAGCGACGCCTCCGTCCATATCCGTGCGCGCTGATCTTCTGACGAGGGGCAGTCCCAATCTTCGACTTGTTGTTGAGCATGTGCAGGCGATGTGCGAGGTCGTGCACAGTGCAGGTGACAAGAGAACAACCTTGTCCTTTTGAATGGTTGGATGAGTTCTTAGACCTCTTGGTTCGGACATTGGTGTGAGTGCTGGAGGACAGAGGGAAAGAGAAGAGGAAATTAATCCATGATGTTCAATCTATGACAATCAGAATATGATGCAATAGTTTGTAGAATTAGATTGCATTTTTAGTGTCATACCTGGAATGTGGCAGCAAAGTATCCCTGATATCCTCTGGTCTGACAAAGTACTCCGCTGTCTTCTCCACTGATACACTGTTAAGATCCCGTCTCAATCTGCTTCCAAGCCATGTGCTTAACCTTTGAAGGGAAGAAAAAGGTCCATTAGTCTTAGGTAGATAATTCAATAAAAGGGTAAAAGCTGTCACAGAGTTGCCTGAGTGTCAGATGTTATATCAAGCATTTAGATTACTCAGTGAATCACTCACTTTTTTTTCAACTCTGGATTCACTTCAAGTTCCACACAGTGTACTACTGTCGCCAGCAGACAGCAAGAGAGGAAGGACTGGAAGATCAATTGCATTTTGACTCCTGTAGAGAAGAAATTAAACATTTGTCAGTTGTTTATTCATGCCATAAATTCATATTGAACTTTTAACATGCATTTCATATTGTCCCTAAAAGTATGTAAACTCACTCAAACAGTATTCCTACAAGTGCCACACTGCTGCTGGCTTACACAAGAGTCCAAAAGCCAAGTAATTTGCACTTATCATTCATTTATTTAAAAAGTTAAGCTAAGGTCAGATTTTGCTCGGTTAAGTAAACCTACGACCATGCTTTGGGCCCCTGGCCAACGATCCGAAGGACAGTCTACCCATGAGGGGTCCGAAATTGGCTCAGCTCAGAAGTCAAACAAAAACTAAAATGCTATTCAACTCAGTCACCTAATTAAAAATACACCAATCAATTGCAACTAATTAACAATTTGTGAGGTACTGTCAGATGCTTTTCTACACCTTCAAGCAGTTCCTTCTCAGACGCACACATTAAGAGCTGAACTGCTTATATAATGAGACAGATAACCTGTCCTTGTCTCTACACTTGCTCTGACCTCAAAAAAGAAAGGATAGAGCCATCAACTGGCAGCAGAGCAAACCACAATACAAATCATATTTAAAAGTAAGTGCACATACCTGTCATTATCTGGTACTTCAGTTGGATGAGAAAGCGCTTCTTGTCAGCTGTAAAGAATACTCCACAGGTTTCTTGAGTTTGCCACTGTAAGGCAGCTGTGTCACTCTGCTAATAGCTCCTACACACCAGACTGGGAGGCTTTATACAGGAGGTGGGAGGGGCTCATTGACTGACACACACAGTCTCTCATCCTTTCCCCCCACCCCATCCCGTACACTGCTGTCGTGCTGCTGCTCATTCAGTACAACAACGCAATACAGTAAAAAGATAAGGAATGAAAATAAAAGTAAAAATGATGAAAGGAAAGTAATTTTAGAATAGTTGCAATGCAGCCAGTTTGTCATGCCTTGACAATCATATTGAGATAAAACATTACCTTTTTTCCACATCAGTAAAAATTATACATTAACAAAAAATGTAAATTGGTATAATATGTTGTTTTGATTTATTTCAGTATGTGAATATAATGGCAACACATCGATGGTTGTCAGTTATGCAAGTCCCATTGTGCACTCATTGTCTCAGTAAGAGAAAAATGTGTTCATCTCAGCCGGCTGCTTTCTATAGGGGTATTATAAATCTTAATAATGGCAAAAGAAAAGATTTAAACATTCATCTTGTTTTATTTGATCTTTAAGGTCAGTTAAGTATAGTTTTGTCAACGTTCCTTTCAGTCCAACTAATTAATTGTGTAAAATGAAATTTGAGGAATGTTTCCACAGTCTGCTTTTCAGGGCACTCCCTGACACAGTGAAGTTCCATGTCCACTTGAAAGTACACTGGATGATGAATATGATATTTTGAAAAAGACAAGCATTGAGTAACTGATTAAATATAGTCAGTGTGCCCAACTGTTAACACAATATACTCAAAGTATTTGTTTGTACAAGGCAAATATTTGACTCCGGACTTACCTTGTCATTTATTTTGATATTTTGATAAATGTGAAATGGAATTTTACAATTTATCTAAAAATAAATCAAGAGTCATGAAATGAACTTGAACAACAATCAATGACGTACAGTATGAACGATATTGGCTTAGGCATTTCCTTTAAATTGTTCAGCTGATTTGTTGCTATTATAATTTACAAGTAATATGACTTCACTTTTGCCTCAGGAATGCAAGAATCCACTAGGATATAATAGAAGAGCCGTTGAGTCTGCCTGATTGTCTCTCCCTCTCCCTTTATTGGACTTCATCGGGTGGTGAGTCACTCTAAACCTGCATGCCGCACGTTTCACATGGCCACACATGTCCATGTTTAGGATCAAACTTAATAAGTGACAGCAATACAGAAATACAATTATATATATTTTTTTATGATTAGTCTGTAAGGCTCAAAACAACAACAGTGCCAGTGGGGTTTATGAGGCAGATGTTGATAACAAGACCCTAGGGGGTAAGGAAAAGGAGGAAAAAAACATCACATAAAACACATTGAGGAGCTTACAACTTCTTGTTTATCACAGTTCTCCTTTTTCCATAGAAACTATAGATATATGTCCGTTTTATATGAGCATATTGTTATGAAGACATAATCTACGCCTCAGAATTACTGAGTATGTAATGTCAAACAATTTTAAATCATAAGCCAAGTGTATGAAATTCTGTATATACCAAAGAAACCCCATCTCATTTTTTTTCTGCACAAAAATTCCACTGCAGAAATTTCCTAAATTAGTTTTGTGTAGGAAGAAATGCTTTCACTTTTGATTTTGTTTCAGTTTCGACAATTGGGGAAACGATCCCTTGAGTTATTTAAACATATTTTTAGAAATACTTAAAACTTGACATTCCACTCTGACATTATCGGCATCCTATAATTCATAACTTATTGTTTTTAGCCCACACAGAACCTTCCTGTGTGTATTTATATCTCATGCGACCCAACTCAAAGAACACAAAAATGTCAAACACATGTGTCGTAAACCAGCAAATGTTTTGTAAGCACTTTGTAATGATAATTGCCTCCGGTGGACAAGTAATCCCCTTAGTTTACAACAGGAGATTGTGCAATCACGGCAACAAAAATTCTGCCGTTTCTTTTTGGCTCCTTATATAGAAATTGTTTGCTCGTCCTCAATACATTTGATAGTCGTAGTATGACTGACAGTGTGACTGACAGTTTTTGAACAACCTTATACTGGTATAAGCAAGTTTGTGTGACAGGAAACCTGAGCAATAATGCCAGGAAATAGAGTGTCAACCCCAAGGGCACGACTGATGATTCATAATAATTATAAAGCCATGATAACAGCATGGTTTGGCACCTGAAAATGTTTGATTCAGGTGCCATGATTTCCCCATCACTTTTTGGTGTGATTCACACTTTTTAATGTTTACCTTAATGACTACCTGGGTTTTTGCCTTTCTTTTACTGTTAAACAAAAAAGAAAAATTAAAGAGATGTTGATAAAATAGAAAAATAATTCCAGTAAAAATGGCTTGCAGTGTTCCTACTATCCTTGACAGTAACAGTGTTTACGCGATCCTGACCCTCTGATTAGCTAGAGACTGATTTCCCTGTGCTCTTCCATGAGAGCTTTCTTTTTTTCATAAATTCAAAATTGTGCACACACCCCATGAGTTTACCCTGCCCCTCACGTAGTATATCAAATTCCAACCACATTCATCTCAATAGTGACTTCAGAACAAGATATTTGTCTGCGGCAGTAACTATATTGATTTTTCTTTTGTTGCTCTAAACACAAAATTGAAGTGAAATGCGTATTAAAAAAAGTGCTGATGTGTCCCAGGCAGGTTATCGCTTTGTTTAATCAAAATGTTCATACTGAAAAATAGGATGGCATATAAAAAAAGGGTAGGCTATATATATTTTGCCTTCTGAATTTAATACTTCATTTTCCAAGTTGCTTTTACATTTATTTATTTATTAAAAGTTTATTTATCTACCTGTTAATCGTCATTGACCAAACTTGATGGAGATTTAGCTTCTGAGGTGTGTCTAAACAAATGTGGTAGATTTCCTTTCAATTGCATTAACCAGGCAGTATTCACATGAAAAGATATGTTGTCAATACATTTCCTACAGATGCAGTGAAATACAGTATTTTCTGGTGTGGGGCTGTAAAAAAGTTTGGACCCCCTGCTGTGGAGCCTGGAAAAGCCTCTGTTGGGGGACACAGAGCTGTATTTGTAAACTCGAGGGCCCACGCCCATGGATGTCTCCCGCTACTGCACGCAAGCGCAGTGACACTCCTTCTGTCAAACATGGCTGTGCTTGGGAAGCAGGAAAAATGCTGAATTGTGTTGGTATATCTCGGGAAAAGCAGCAGACATGGCTAGATTTGCTGACTATTTTATTGTCGTGGGATACGATCATGAGAAAGCCGGTAAGTGTTGTGGTCGATGTGTGTGCGCAGGCCGACAGTCAGTGTGTGATGATGTTGATGCTACATAGCTTTGCGCTTAGCTTTAACGTTAGCCACACAGCTACCAGGCGAGAGTAGAAACACTTTCCTTCCCCCCCCCTCATAATCCGGCCAGATAGTGAATACGATCTGGCGGACATGTGTTTACAGATCAAACACACTTCTGATGGCAGGTCATCAGTGGATATTTACCCACGACAGGTTGCGATATTTGACTTGGATCAATCGAAACTTTTCAGGGATTCAAAATCTGTCACATCCTGTCCCTGTTGATCGTGCTCCTGTCAGGTTTAACTGCCAATGTAAGGGACACAGTCGCTGAATAATGCTCACATAAGCTCATTTAAGATCCAAATATTGTGCCTCCTTAATCATATTAGTTTTACTGACACACGTAATGACAGTATTGGTAGCCAGTGTTTGCATCCACGTTTTGTTATTTGTTACTCCATGTTTTGTATTTTTGCTACTCTTGCTCTGCTTTGGGTCTATTTGTACCCACAACAGCCGCACTTGTCTGTGATTTGTTGTGTTATTTATGTTTTTGCCGGAAGAGTGCACTTTTTCATGATGGGCGTAACGTTATACAGCTGCGAGGAAAGGCAGTCCTTCTTATGCTCAGCGAGATCCTCTTCCCTCTTCTTCCTCTCCAGTTGTTCTTCCTCACTGGGAGCTTCCCATGCTTCCTCTCCCATGTTATGCCCGAGGCCCAGCTTCACAACCTCTTTTCATCTAAGAGAAGGGTGTTGTTACACATTACATACATCAATAAGCAGACACAACCCTTTTGTCATTGCACATATGTTTACTCATCACATGATCCATAGGATAAATGCTTCTTTGTACATACCACAAACCTCTGCACTGTTGCTCAGCGAGCAGCATGGAGAAAGCTAAAGTATTCGCCTAATCTGCCATAAGGGGACAAACAAAGTTCTTAGCCTCTTTCAGTGGCGTCCATCCAGCACCATGTAAGTCAAGAGCAGCTGAATCCTCTTAAGTCACCACAGTTTGCTATGCACAATCGGTAAACAGTGTATTTCATTAGCTCTGCACATCTCAGGACCATCTGCAAATTCATTTTTTATTTTTCAGATACAAAATATTCCTGGCGTCCCCAGATAGGTCTAAATGTTTAGCCAGTCTCACCACAAAAATACACTAGTTATTATTCTCCACTGGTTATGATAATGAAGTTGATTGTTGAGAGCAAGCAGTACAAGTTTGCCATCTCAGATTGTGGTTTATTTAGGTGCTATGAGAGGCATTTGTCTCATCAACATGAGACCCTTGTTGTAGGACACAACTCCTTGTTGAATTATACTTACGAGTGTAGTGCATACATTGTTTCGTTTTTTGTTCGAGGCATGCAGAGATACAGTGTTTGTAAGTAAGTGAAATAGATTTTCTCACAACTTGAAAATGAAAATAATTGTATATCTGATATCAAGAGGATAATAAAATGATGTGCAGTGAAGTTGGCTCATAGAAAAAAGTCTGATCACAGCATGCAGGTCAAGACATCAGATTTTCCCGTACACTTTGCATGTTATTAACGAAACCAGGGATCCCTGCACTGGCTTTTGCTCCACTTGCCTAACCCAATTCTTCTTCTTCTTAGATTTCTATGGGATTTCTATGTTGAAAATAATGCTAAGCATGCAATCTGTTGAGCAATAGGCTGAGTTCCACTAGAATAATAATATCACTGCGGAAAGTAAATCAGTCCCAGTAGTTCCACATCTATTCTTTTTGATTGTTAACACAGAAAGTCGAGTATTGTTAATGTAAAATCTAAATGTTTGCAATAATCAAAGCATTGCTTTTATACTCGGTAAAATAACCGTATATTTTGAATACTGCGCCTAGTAAAGGAAACAGTATAAAATAGTGTTGTAAACTTCCTCTCTGGTTATGCACCCAGCTTCATTGATTTGTTTACATTGGTCTTTGCAATGTAATACTTTTGTCCTATTCCCTCCCTATTAGAATGAGTAGAAATCTACAGTATGTATAATCACCAAAACACTGATGACATTTCAACAGTATTTCACATTGTGCCTGTTTTCAGTCCTTTTAGTGCTTTACATAAGTACAAATTGTGAAAATGGTAAAAGTGCATGACCCTTAAGGCAGACTCCTCCATTAGAAATTGGACATGCTTCCCTGGGGGCCAATGTCATGAACCACAAATGTTGGAATTATTTTCATGAATAATACTGAAATGTAAAAATTCTGCTTTAGATGGATGCAGTCTGTATTGAGCCTGCACTCTATTCTGTATTTTCATTTTGCAGTAGGATGGCATTTCTCTTTATCTGTAATGGGTTATATATTGTCTGGCGTGCCGTTTGCCATAAAATGTTGTTTGCCAAGTGAAAAAAAGGAATTTGCCCAGCTGCTTTCCTCAAACAGTTTATTGGATGGATATCATCAGTCTTTAATGATTCAAACTGCTTTTGGAGAGTCTTGTGGACGTGTCTCTACTATCTGTAACTTTATGGTCTTCATTTCCTGGTCTGGAATCCAGAAACCGTGTATTCCTTTCAAAATAACAAAAATAATTCTACGAAATGTCCAAGGGCAATAGTTTTCCATCTGCAGATACCTTTTGGCTATGTGATATTGTCACAAGATGTCCAACTGAGATGCAAGTATGAAAGCTTTAAATGTGGGGTTATTTCGTTATCAGATTAAATGAATAATGCCTTTTTAGGCATACTTGTAAAAGCTGTACCAAGAATCCTCCACACAAGGTTTTAACCCTGAAACCTTCATGAATTGACTTTCTGTTAAAACTTCTCAAAGAGTGTTTGTTTTTATGCTGCCTCTCTTGGCACACCCACAAGGAAAACACCCTTTCTTAAACAGCAAAACCAGCATTTGGACGTGTAAAAGTTCATGTTTGTGTCTGCTATTTTTTGCTTACTTATTACATCTGTGTGGAAATACTATGGAATTTGGTGTTTCTGAGGTTTGTTTTGATGGTAGTCTCCCTTCTTACTCTTGGCTTTAAATTGGTTTTGAGCGTGTGTTTTATTCTCGTTCCACACATAATGAAGGTCATACTTACATTTACCAGATCCTTTTGCTTAGTTTCAAGTTCTTTTAAAATCACAATTGTTTTTGCTTTGGGCTGGCTTCTGGCCATTTGCAATGGTCTCTTCATTTACATGTAAGGGACTGCCTACATAGCACAGATTGTATGACATATTGGGCTATTTCTTGCATTTTCAGATGGCAACATAAGATTGCATTTGAGATTCTTAACTTTTGTTTAAACCAGAAGTTTCAGAATATACTTTTTATTTTGTTCAGTTTGATAGAACGATCCAACTCGGTTTGATAACACCACACAACTCCTTTGTCTAAAATGTATGAAATAGCCAGAACGTGTTCACAAGATAATAAAGTGTTGTTTATGATGATGCCTGGAACCTGAGGCTGCATTCTTGTATTTAGAAACTCTGTAAACCTTTATCTAAAATATGTTGCATAAACAAGATTTAACAAATCCTTAACTCCTGATTAACAATCCGAGATTATATTTGCCAACTGTTTATCTCTGCTATTTTAGTAAGTACTACATTTGTCAAAATAATTCCATAAAGTAAATATTGTTTGCTTACACTGACTTGGAAAACCAGCCCTTCCAACAGCTGGAGATTTATTTTTGTATATCTTGAATTGCTGCCTTGTGCTGTGGTTTGTTTTCTAAATCATTAGTTATTCAAGTTGTATAGTTTGTTTGGTTTTATTGGCAGTCATATAAACATGTTGTACATTTAGTTTACTTAGTGAATAAGATTATTAGCTGAATCCATAAATCATACAACAATTCATAGGCTATATTTCTATCAGCTGTTCTATACTTTAATATTGCATTTTTAGCCATAGACTGTGTTGATAAAAACAAATCTTTAAGATTTCAATCCAAGATTTCTGGCGATGTATCATTTACAAAACGATATTAAAGTACAATGATAACCTTGGTTATTCACACTTGTAATATTAACCATTTCTATAATTTACTTCAAAATTACAATATAAGTACATCTATGATTTTAAAGGCAAAGAGGTGAAAATTAATGTAGTGAATAACAAGTGTACTTAGTCGGCTGATTAAAATGCTTCGCCCCTTTTTTGTGTTTGCATTTAAACTCTTCATACTGCAAAACATGGATTGTCACTTTATAACAGCCACTGCAAATCCATTATTCTTTTTAAGTTATCCAACAGTGAAAAACGTTTAGTTTTGCACATCTATCTATTCAGCCCTGTATTTCATTTATCATGATTCAGATGTTGATGTCAATCCTGGTTGAGGTCAATCCTGTTCCAAGTCCTGGTATTACTCCAGCACAAAAAGGCTACATTAAAGTTGTTTCTGTGAGTAAGATGGCAGATGTTGAATTGTTTCGCCTTTATTTTACATCTTGGATTTTCCGCCTCCATTGATTGTTTTCTTTTGAACTTGGCAGCTTCTAGTTTGGATTCAGACTGTGGTGAAAGGCATCCTGACCACAATGGAGGAGTTCCTTCCTCCCTGTTGTAGAGTTTAAAACCGATATGTAGGGAAACTCCACTGGCAACAGTTACTTTTCCAGAGTGTTGATAAGGTGTTATACTATCAGAGCTTTGAGATTTCTGTGGTTATGCAAAATATGCTAAAGTTCATGTCAGGAAACATTTAAGTCATAACACTTTAGGAGGCAAGAATACAATTACAGATGGGATTAGTTGGTGGAATTCAATAGGGACAAATCCAAATAGTCCTGTTCTCTGAAACCATTTCTTTAATCTGATGAGACTTAATGACTGCAATATCTAAAGACTGATAAAGAGTTGGACACGGATATTGTTCTGAACTCTGAATATCACTTATACGAATATAATGTAACCAGATCTGTAAAATAAATTGCATTTAATCAATTGCTGACCAAGGGAGATTCATTTTTTGGATGAACTGTGAGCCAATATATGCACAGTTGCAGCTGAGGTTCACAAAGCGGTGCAGACGTTTTAAACCCTCTGACCGAGTGATGACTATATGGCATCAATAGTGAGCAGCGCAGGTTTTGTTTTTCCTTGAGTTAAGAGAAAGAAAAAGTGATGAAAAGATGATTGATTTGTTTGTTTAAAGATATTAAAGTTGATCATGGAAACCCACTTGAGAAGTCAGTGAAATGTCAAAATGTGTTTAATTTATTGTTTTCAATGGAAAACTATTTTAGGGGCGGCTGAAAAAAGGTCTGCCTTGTCTGTGATATGTTCATTTTGTGAAGCTCTTCTGGCTGATATGTTTTATTTTCTTCAACATTATGACCTGGCCATGACCTTAGGGTATTGTCCATTATTTTACATATGTTTCTGCCCTGCCGCAGTCTTAGGAGAGTGGAAAGCTTCCCGAATTTGACACAAAAGGCTTTGCTTATCTTTGATAACCTTTTGGCATGCAAACCTTTCTTTGCATATCATAAGAACAGCCAGAACAGGCATGCTTCCTGACAATGGTGACCCATGAGCCTAACTGGGATTGACTATGCTTAAAGATGAAAGGCAAAAGGTCATCTGACATAGAATTTACATAATGTCTTCTAAATTTGTGAATTTGAAACAGTCCTTTAACTCAGCACCAGAGTGAGGGACTGGAGTGATGATAACAATGAGACAAATGGAGCTGCTCCAACGTTATATAATCGACAGCTGGAAGCTCTGCATTCAACTCCATGTGGATTTATATCTTAAAAAAATTTCTATGATTACAAAAGGAGGGTCACTAATTTGGTGTCAGCAGATGTGAAGGCATCTTCCATGTCCTAATGGCTGAATTGGCTTTATTACTTCAGTTTTTTGGTGGATTTTCCCTTTTAACTTGGGTCTTAATATTGGCGTGGAGGAGAGTGTATAAGCTCTATCCGTTAACTTGTTTCCAGAACAGTCCACCTGTGTGTACAACTGGGCCAAAACCATGCTTAAGGCTGACGTGAATGTTACGTCAGCTCCACTGGTGGCCTGCCCATACTTGGTAAAAATGAGCATTTTGCTGCGTTAATCAACAGAAACAGCAGGCAAATAAATCAGGAAGATGAACAGAGATTTATTTGTATTCCAAGAGGAGAAACATCTGCTCTAATCAAGAAAGACTAACAACTTTTCCTCTGGTTTTTACATTTTTGATGAGATGCTATGCTAAATCACACCACTCAGCAATAAATTATTAAGCTCATTCAATCTTTCAAAGTAGAAGTCAGATATTTTTCTGTGTGTTCAGACGGTCCCAGTTGGGTTTCTATGACGGGGAAACGATAAATTCAGAATGCATCAAAAACTTTCAAAAAACTTTCTTTCTTTTTTTGTTTCTTTGTTTCTTTATTTTAGTATTTTATTAGCTTGTGACATTTGCTTTTGTAGGGGAGGCACTTATTCCGCTATTGTGTTGAAACCAGATGCTGCCAGCTTATATAGGCATAGTTTGTTTTACATATTTACCAAATACTTTCTTTATTTTCAAAGCAAACAAATCAAAACTTGTAAAAAAGATTGTCTTGTTATGTTCTTTATGCCATCATCTCATATTAACCAAATCTATGGACAGTTTTCTTAAACACTAGAACAAACCACTAGGTTAAAAGGTGCTACTAATGCAGTCAGAATGTTTTATATCCGACTCATGTTTCCCAAAGGTTGTGTTTTTATAAGCTGTTTCATGACATAGAACAAGCCGCAAACCTCAGCAAGAATTTATGTTATCAGTTCAAAATTGGTCCTGGACCCTTGTAAATGAACCTTTCTTATTTTAGTAATAAGAGAACATTTATGAAATGCATAGCAGTTCACAAAAATGTGTGCAATACACTGTATTTACTAATAAAATAAAGTTAAGTCTGTGCATACAACACTTCATACTGTAAAGGAAACCCAGTGTTTGTACTGGACTCTGCAAATCTCTAACGGCATATATTAAAGGCTGAAGATTAGCCAATAGCTATTGTGCCTGAAAAAGATGTCCCTGAAGCCATTTCAGGAAAAAACTTCAATATGTACATTTATATATATCGAATTTCATTAGAAAGCTGGAGATACAGATCCATTGTCCAGCTGAACGAGACACAGGTTTTTCTCCATTCAGCTGGAAATGAGCCGCGCTCTTAAACATTTACACGCTTGCCGTGGGGTTGAACAGGTTTGATCCTGCTGTTGAAATTGCCTCTGCCAAAAAATAAATAAATAAATAAACTTGATTTAGGACTTTTTCCCCCTCCCATATTGCTAGCGGATGCCCAAATTAGCATGTTCCTCTTCAGGCCTGGGTTCTATTATCCCCTTTGATGGGGCTCTTTATAGCCATCAGGGGGGTAGTGTTTGGAAGCATGGCTTGTTTTAATATAACACTGTAGCCTTGTGGAATGAGAGGAATTCTGTCATTTATTTTCATTCGCGGCTGAAAAATTGAACTTGGAGCAGTTGGAGCATGTGATTTCAATTAGAGGAGCTGTAAAGACCTGAGGACACGTAAGACAGAATGGTTTCCTACTACCACCACGCACACGCTCTGCTTGCCTCTACAGGTAAACAACGGCAAACATATAACCAGCAGCCAGCTCCCTTCTGTGTAAACAAACAAACATGCAGTCCCACAACAAGCCTTAGAGCCTCATCATGCTTACCTCATGAGTACTTTTCCCAGGAATAGATCCGATAGTTCATGGGATTTTGCATTCACACCAAAACCTTTTCACCCCTTTTCAGTCCCTACTAGAGAGGTGGTACTTTCCTGGGGAGGAACAGGTTCTAATTTGCAAACCACGCCCCGTAAAACTCTGAAAAGTGTTTTGAAGCCGCCATTTTATTTGCTCGCATTAGCATTATTAGCGTTAGCCCAGCGCACCAACGGAGTGAGACTAACTTATGGCAACACAAAATAAAACGTGGGAGTGGTGGAGTGATGAGGAGGTGTCGGTTCTTCTGGCGATTTACCTGTGACTTCAGGTGGCAGTATACGCCGTGAAGTTGTTTGCGGCCTGCCAGTAAACCCAAAGCAGCAGAAGAAGAAGAAGTGACATCAGCGGCTTCATTTGCGTAATCCTCCCTCAGGGACTTCGGTGTGAAAGCGATCTACTAGATAGTTCCGGAACTAAAGAGTTCCGGAACTAAAGAGTTCCAGGGAATCATGTTCCGGAAACTATTCCTGGGAAAAGTACTTGGTGTGAAAGCGCCTCTTGTCTCACTTTGACAGAGGTTTCAAGGAGTTGTTGACAGCAGGCTTAAGGCAGTTGGTGCAGGAGGGCTGCAGCTGACCCTGAGGACCTCCTGTCATTATGATGATGTGAAGAACTTCATTCTCCTGTATCTCTGAAGCAATTCACCTTCCTTGTGCATGGCCTCTGACCTCCACACTGTGAAATAGGGGTTCTTATATCTGCTAACTACTTTACTGAGTGATGGCTTTTGCCTGTGTTGAGATATAGGACTGCTGACATGGAGTGATTAGCAAAAACTTAAGTAACAATTACAAGTGCCACAATATTTTAAGTTATTTGAATTAAAAATGACATCTCCTGCTAGCAACGTTAACAAGCGCTCAAAAGCGCCAGTGAAGATTACTTTGTGAGTCTTCTAGATATTAAGGGCAAGCTTACGTACAGTAATATCAGCCTAACCTTTCACTGGCTTTTCCCAAAGAGACAAACACAAATTATGTTGCCTCACAATAATGAGTCAGTTTTAAACTATCATCTATTGATAAACTATTATTATTAACTTTCTATTCTAAAATTGACAGGTATCCAATAAAAGGATTGTAGGATGGTTGAGATTTCTGCTAATCATAAACTCTTAACACTAACTCCTACATTTAAAAAAGCCATTGTGTGCTTCTAATGACGACCAGTCTCACTGTCTTCTTGACAGAACAGTTTCTGTTCAGGGTTTTAGTTTAGTCCAGCACCGCAGGAATTAACCTTGCTATTCATGCTAGGCTGTGCGGCCCTGTGTTTCCTCACACTTTGCCCCTGATATAGAATATCCTTACAAGCGTCTCTGCATGCCTTTTAATAATGGAGAAGGTATTTATAGTTTTGAGCCAAAGCTTTAGGTTACAAATGATATTTTACAGGCACAGGAGGTTATGAGTATGTTGATTTTAATTTCTCTGACCAATAAAGCAATTTGACCTGGGTTGAGTACCAGAGCTAAAACATGTGTAGAGTAAATCAAATATGCAGTTTTTTCAGATGGTAAAATTCACATGAATTCCAAATATTTTTGAATGCGGTATTTGATACAAACAGATGATTAAGACTCCTCAAAGGCTGAACATATTGGCAGCATGCAGTATGTGATTCTTCAACAAAGGTCATATGTAATCAAAATGCTTAGAAATCGAAAGTTGTGCTTTCATTGATTGCGTAAACAAAATCCCCATATCATTATTTATCCAAATGACTTCAATGATTCCAAGAAATGAGCCACATGTATTCAATATGTGTCTCTTACTTTCTTTATTAGAGAACATTCCCTTGGCAGATTAATAGAAAGTGTGTCCTAGCTGTCAAAGAGTGACTAAGCGTTTAAAAATAACGTTGAGATGAAGTCATTGCGACAGACATCAAAAGAGCATATTGTGAAATGGATATTAAAATGTAGTTTTTGGCATGTTAAATTATGGCATTCTTTCCTAAATTAGATAGAGTTTCCATTTATTAGCTATACAGGTTGCTAAATAAGAATGTTGCAGTCATATATCAACTCCTAAATAGATATTGTGTTGTGTTTGCACTCATTCGACATGAATTATTACTGCCAATTTGGGCTTTTTTTGAGTTTTGCAAGAAACAGCCATATGGGGTCTTGAGGGAAATAACTGAGGGATTTATTTTGCTGGAAAAGCTTTCGATGGTTAACCTCGAAAATCTGTGTTCGCTACACCTGCTATACATCAGTATCCAGCTGTCTTTCTCTCACTAACTACATACTGTCAGTGTGCACGCCTTTGTGTTACACATACTATACATACATAACATGTGTATGACGCATAATAAATACTTTGTAGTAAGGCTATTTAGATTGCCCTTGTCCTGTTTGGTTTACTTTGACTCTGTATCCCCTCGGTAATCGCTCGTCAGAGGGTTCTCACAAAAAAAGAAAATGTTTTCTCTCTACTCCAGTGGGGTTTTTGTTTTAGTAGTGTTGGTCCTTTATCTCACACTTTGGGCCACATTCCTTTTGGTCCAGCTTGAGTTAATCATTCCCACCAGGATTCTACCGAGATTTTTTTTTTCTTCTATTGTGGCAATTCACTTACTGACAAATCTCCTTGTCTTTTTATCTGCAGGTTCAGGGGAGGGATGCGGAAAAATTATTCAGCGATTCCCCAAAAAGGACTGGGATGGAACTGCATTTCCTCAGGGGGTGGAGATGGTAAGTGATAACAGCCTCTTATAAACTCATAACAACTAAACTGAAGAAAGATTGGTTCCTGGGTATTTCAAAGAACACAACAGGAGCACAAAGATGTTGCTGTCAGGTGACATTAAAATGCTTTTAATCAAAATATAGTTGTAACATGTTGGATATGATTCAGACTGGTTCAGAATACCAGGGGTTTTTACCTGACAGTGTTACAGCCTTTTATCAAATGAGAAATACAAACATCATTACTTCCTCGTTATAAAAAGTGGATCGGTCAATCATTCATAATTACTAAGACATTTTTTGCTTCTCCTTACAAAAGTACTACATTTAAATCATTTAATTAAGAACTTTGTAATATTTAACCTGCCTATCTTTTTGCATTATTTGATTGGTTAAAATTCTAAAACTCTAAGTATTATTGACAGACTGGCGTTTGACAGGTTGAAACATTATTGTATCTTTGGCCTTTCTGCGGCTGTATTGACCGATATCACATCACCCAAACATCCTTTTTCATAACAGGAGGGCAGACAACATCTCTGGAACAAGTACATTTTTGATGTGCCCAGGTTGTACAGTGTTTTTCTGGTTAGTGAGTGAGTGTCCTTGTCTATGTTTCCCTTACCCATCACCAGCTTCCTGATATGTTAGTTGAGAATGTTTTTTGCGTAAAATAGGAAATATTTGTCTCAGAAAAATGGCTGGCTTTTTCAGTGTTGGTGACAAAATGACAGATTATTCCCCCGGGAATGTTCATGTTTTTAAACCCATTTGCCCCAGCAGATATTGGCATTTCCTGTTTCAGATAAATGCATAATGATTGTTTACTCAAAGGTTTGTTTGAAATACTTTACATCTTCCCTAATTGGGGACCCTCGTCCACAGAATCTTTTTTTACGTCACATTGAGCGTACTATCTGGTCTCTTATCTTCCTCTTCAGGAGTATTAAGGGAATATTTGCTTCTCTTGCTGCCTGGAGGGCGACCCCATGGGGTCTTTTGGCCTTATATGGACAGTGCAATGGATGGCCAAATATTTGCTTATCAGGACTGGGAAAAACTGTCAATCTCTTGGGCAACATTAGCAGTTAACAGTGTCATACTGCACAGAACATTAGCGCCTGCGTTGTATCTGTTTTTATTAATTTATGTTGGCTTCTGCAGATAAGCTTTTAATGACTAAGCAGAAGGGTTTTGGCAAATGACAAGAAGAGAAAACAGCAGAGTGGCTTGAGATCCCAACACAGTGCTTGAACATTTGGAAGACCTATCCAGCACATACTTCTGTAGAATTACATTTACATTCTGCTCTTCTCATTACAGCACTAAAAATGACACTCAAAAATCCGCAAACAGGGAATTAGGGATGTCCCGATCACCTTTTTTTGCTCCCGATCCGATTCCGATCATTTGATTTTGACAATTTGCCGATACCGATTTTTCCCGGTCCGATCTTTATGCAATGCATTAAGAGAAAAAAAAGCATTCAAGTTGTCCCTTAAGGTTATTTTTGTATTTAAATTGGATATTCTATCCAACATGGATATAGCTTCTTTCTTTCACAGCAGCATTGGATCTGTTCAGTTGTGCAGCATTGGATCAAAACAAAATAAAGCTTTCAGTACTCGTTAGCTTACTGCTACAATTAGACACAGCGCCCTGCCCACACTGTTGCCAGATTTGAGAGAAATAAGCAACCAGGTCTATGAAAACAAGCCCCAAAGAAGCAACACATACACGATGTTCTGTAATTTGAAACCAAAACTAAGGCCTCAGGATGACTTTAAGACTTGAACATGGTCATTTTTGTTTTGTAACATTGAATACAACATTTAAAAAAAGGTATTTAAAAAAAAAAAATCCCGATCCCCGATTTTTTTCCTCCCGATTCCGATCTTTTGAAAATGACGTGATCGGCTCCGATCCCCGATCACGTGATCGGATCGGGACATCTCTACGGGGAATATTTACAGCATCCATACTGTAGCTGTAGAGGATTGTAAATGCGGTGCCAAAACAAATGCACATCTTCTTTTTTGCAGTTGATTGTATGTTTTGTGTTTGGTGAAGTTCATAGGTAGATATTTGGGAGCCAAGTGATACAGAGCACAAGCAGGTGTAGAGGCCAACTTGTTGCATAATATGGGTCAGATATCTAAGCCAAGATAAATGTGAAGAGTTGATCTAAATAACAGACAATCCTCAACATCTCTTATGAGGTAATTGTTTCACAAAGACAGGATACTTTAAAGAAAAGACAAATATAATCTATATTTCAGTATTTGCAAATGTAGAAGTTTAACATTAAACCATTTAACATGGTTTGGAAATATGTTTTTTTTAATGAATTCTGTATAAGGTTTTGTTTGCCTTTTTTATAACTGATTAACACTAGAACCGCCAACGGGTCAATTTTACCCGCAGCTGTTTCTTGATTGTATGCAACTTTCTTTCAACAAAATATTCAAGTCTCCCAGTCTGTGACTTTTCCTGAAAGTGTTATGTAGCACCCTCTGTTGTTAAAAATGGTCAATATGAAGTCAGATTGAAAAAATTAATAACAATATTGCCATTTATACCCATCAGCGCCGGCGGGGTAATATTTACCTTGTAGAAAATGCAGTGATTTTCACACTATTGACTCGCGCGTAGACATAAACATGACGTGTTGCTATAGCAACGCCTGTTGTTTACTGTGGTTCCTTATAGATAGATAGATAGATAGATAGAGAGACACTTTGCACATAACTCACATTATGTGCACAAACTAGATATACTATGAAAGCTGAGAGTCCACAGATTCTATTGGTATACGTTTCATCCCTGTGCGATCAAAACTCACTGTTAACTCTGTGTTCTAGTATGATAAATAAAATAACATTGTACCTTGAAAATCAATGCATTCTAATGGCGGGTCAATTTTACCCGTTGGCGGTTTTAGGTATACAGCGACCCCTGGCAGTTCTAGTGTTAAGAATGGCCAAGTGTAATTCTAAATGTAGCCGAATGATTTTGCCTGGTGCAGAAACAGTCCAAAAACGACTATTATACAATGACCCTTGTTTGTGGTATTAATAAGGCAATTCTTCTGTATGAGGACGCAAGAGTCAAGAGTATCTTTTAGACTTTTAGAGATGAGCAGTATTTCTATAGAAGGTATAACATAGTGTACCGCAAAGCCAACAAACTGTACTTGTGAATGCTTAAATAAAAAATCAAAGTATATCCTGTCTAGATAAACTGTTGTCTAGAGTTTTGGAGATTGAATGTGTTGTTGATATGAGGCGGAAACCCTAGCGTTGATCTTTGATCTTGCAGTGACTCTGAAGGATGAGCCATGGTGGCTGTACTCTCTCAGCATCATCCCTCAAGTATCCTGTTGTGGTTTTATAGAGTTTAAATATAGAAACACCACCACAAGTTTCGCTAATTCTATTAGGTTAGTGTTTCCAGATGTCATTTATGTCCTGCATAGCATTTGTATTTCTGCCTGTGTGGGTGTGTGTGAGTGTGTGCATTCTTTGTATTCCATCCCACTGAAGTTAGAGCTTCATCATTATGTGTCAGCCTAGAATGAAATTGAGACATGCTGCAATCCCAAGAGTACAGAGAAAGCACAATGCATGATGGTTCTCATTGAAACAGTAAAACTAAGTTGAAACGAGAGGATGCATTCAATGCTACGTGTTTTTTGGCCAAAACCCCACATATTTGTTAAAACTGTTCCTCTGAGATACAACTATATGGACAGTATAGAATATTGGATAACATTGAGTTTTCTCTATGATAAAGCACCCAGAAGACTGAGCAAGGACAGGAAAGAGGGGGTTGTTCTTGACATTTTTGCTTTCCTACTATGCTGTGTGACTAACTTTGGTCTATAGCCAAATTACTGAAATTCCAGCTTTGAAGCTTTAATGAAGATACACCATAGTGTTTAACAGACCCACTAAGCAATTAGCATTTCGGCTTTGTCTTGCTCTGGTATGTAAACCATTATTATTTGCAGATTTTCTCTACTCCATGAAAAATAAAATGACTCATTTACAAACACTAAGCCACACATCTGTAGAAAACAGTGGATGAAGCTGAGCACGAAAAGCATTTTGCGGTCACAACAGGCCCCCAGCAAACTAAATAACCACAGATGAGGAATGCACCAAGAAAAAGCGTTTACAACTTGTGCCAGGAAAAATGTGTTTCTAATCTTTTCAGGCAAGTGATGATGATAGGAACCAGCTCAAATCCTCATCTGTTATGGATGAGCCAGGTCTGTAAATGTAGATGGAGGTCAGTAAGTTTTGCCCCCAGTATATTTCCATCACCTCTCCCCCAGTATCAAGACACAGTCCTCGTGATATACTGTAAACAGACAGCGGCACTTTAGATAGTACTAGGGATGTAACTATATATCGAATATCGCGGTAAATAAATGTCTCAATACCGTCGTGAGACTGACAAAATCTACCGCGATTTACATTTTTGATATATATATTTTTGAATTTAATTTTTTTTTTTAAACCTTTATTCAACCAGATGGTCCCATTGAGATCATTGATCTCTTTTTCAAGGGAGACCTGTCTAACATGGCAGCAAGTATAACACAAAAGGACATCGTATTTATAGGGCTACATGTACATACCTAGAGACATTGACAAGTACCAACAGTATATTTATATCTCGCCCTGTCAATAAGCCTCACCTTCTTGGCAAAAACTGTATTGTTTTTGAAGTGGTGGAGAGACAATGCACAGTTTTACCCACTGCTGTCACCCATGGCCAAAGCATATCTCTCTGTTGCAGCAACATCAGTACCAAGCGAGAGTTTTATATACTCACTAATTTTTTATATATAGATAAGACACATTTCAGAAAGGAAGTTATTTAAAAAAGCTTACCAACTAAATGGAAGTAAAATATTCCAAACTATGGTTAGAGAATGGTACTTACTCCCTAATCCTGTGCAAGGTTTCCCTTTATTCCGTCTTGTATTGTTCTTTTTAGTTATTTCAGTTTTTCCTATGACTCGCAGCAGGACACGGTTTATGTGACAGACAAAAGTAGCTGAGCTCTGGTTTTCTAAAATGATTAACGACAAAGACAAAAAGGTTGACCTAAACATGAATCAGAGTTATTGAGGCTGTTTGTATTTTATAATTATTTTCTTAGCTTATTGTACTCAAGAGTACAATAGTCAAAAATAGTATGGTGATCTCTCTTTCTGTAGTGAGGAGAGTTTTAATTTTGGTTTAATTGCATGGGCAGTTGTGTCTGCTTTTTTTGCCTTACAACAAACGTTTTATAGTTTGCAACTAGCCCACCAATGCCTTGAGTTAACACTGACCGGTCATGCTCGTTTGACTTTAGACTTTTAGCTTTAAGCCTACGTTATTGAGCTAGCAAAGCCATGAAATGTGCCACACAAATGGCAAAGGAATTCCTGGAATTACTTTAGTGTTCACTGTTTAATTGCAGAGTCTGCTTGTTTAATTACAACACCATCTGTTTAATGCTTTAAGTATGTGACTGTTCATAACATCCGCTGTTTGTAGACAACATATTGGTGTCAAATGTAACTTTGTGAGTTGTAGACTCATCCTTTGTTATTACTTAATCTCTCGAGCGTTTGTTTCAAGGATTATACTCCTTCATATTTAATGGGGGTTATAAATTGCATTGCAAGTATAAAGTCCACATTCTAAGACAACCAGATGAACATAAGGTTTTTGAATCTATCCAGCGTAATTCCAGTGTTGGTTGCGGTTTATAGAAACAAACACCAGGTTTTTTGTTTAAGCTTTTTCACAATGCTTACCAGCAAGCTGAATAACACATTTGACCGTCAACTTCCCCTCAATGAAACCTTCATGCTTCTTATTTATACACAGTTGGAGCAATATGGGTCAAATCTATGCCAGAAAATATTTTGTTGAATTGTGTTCCAACAGACATATTTACAAACAGAAATTGATAGCTGTTTATGTTTATGCTTGGCTTGGCCTTCAGTCTGTACGTATATATATGTTTGTTTGTGTGTTGGGTGAAAATATATGCCTTGACGTCAATGCCCGAGAGGTTACACACATTCAAAAGAAAGGTCCAGTGTGCACATGAGGGTCAGACCATTACAAGTAGCCTACAGACAGTCAGCAGACCCATTACTGCTGTCTCCACTATAGTCATGTTCCTCAGCAGGTTAGCAACTCTGTGTTCAAAGCCTACGGCCTTAAAAATGTGAAATGGATTTCAGTTGCTACATTACAATCAGCTGGGATCAGCTTCGCTAAAGTGTTAAAGACAAGTGCACAGTGTACAGTAAGATGCCATGTATCTAGACAGGAAGTTAAAGATGGGAAGCTGCTTTAATGACAAAAAACACTTTGACGAAAGCTAAGGGTTGTGCATTTTATATTTGCTGGTTCTATCTCTGCCACTTGAGGATTTGCTGCTTTTTGTATGCATCTATACCAGCAACAGCCGTGCCCCGAAGCATTATGTTTAGGGGTGTCCGAAGTTTGAAGTCGACCTGACCTCACCTTGTACTGTAGGTCACCAAGTCATCTCACCAGGCTTGTAGCATTTACAATCATGTGACAGTGAAAACAGTGGGAGGCTCATCCTAATAATCAGACTATCTCTTTCTCACATGTTGTGGCTGTGGGCGAGACGCTGCCCCGTTGAACAATAGTAATCCTGTGCTGCTCCAGTCCGACACACAGTATGCGGTGTGGGTTTTCTGTTCCACTCAGTCAGCTCGGCAGGCAGAGTTGTTTCTCTGACCGCATACCAGGCCGGTCATTTGCTTTTTTGTCCCACAGCATGCTCAAATATATACAGATAAACATAATTGTTACTGAGAGAAAGACATTTAGACATGTAGACACCACAATGGCCAAAAACGAACGCAAATATGGAAGTGCCCTAAGTGCCCTTCTCTAATAATAGCCACTGCTTGCTTCCCTCTTCCCTTTTTGATTAAAAGACATTTAAAATGTAACTTTTTTTGAAACTTTTTCACAAAATACTTAGTTTACAATAGATGTCTTGGTGCTCTGTAAAAGAAGAGGGTGATGTTTTTGAGTGTTTCATTAGATACCTTACTTACTGCTCTCTCATCCGTCCAGAGTTCCTCTGAGACTCTCCGCTTTTCACCCAAATTAGAATTGTCAGACATCGACATCTGCCAAAGATGGTGGTCGGTGGTTAACCCAAATCAAGTTTTTAAAACAATCTTCCAAAACCAGGCTGACAACATGGGCACAATCTATCATTTGTATAGGGATATGTCTCACTACGGTAAAAAATGTGTAGATACTGTTAAAAAAGAAAACCCAAAGGCTACTTTTCATGGATTTTCTCCCATTTTCCCTTTTCCTACTTTAGCTGTGTAGCTAGTCAGTTAGCAGTCGGCTACACCCGAGTTAAAGCGTTTTTTATATGACTTCCAAGCGTAATTATCCATTTAATCCTCAATGTGCATTTGATAAGTCAGAAACTAACGATTGCAGCAATATATGTATGATGCCAATGTGAATGTTGACATCATCTATTTCCTGATGAAGTTTGTTGGCTTTTGTTAATTGCCTCTTCCAATTCAAACTTTTGAACAGCAATGGAAACGCCCATTCACCATCCAATCAAACACAGCAGGTAGAAATAAATCACATTTGCACCATGCTAACCCGAGGACAGTCTAAAGTTTGTTCAGTTTATAGTAGGCATAGTTTGCCTGCAGTACATAAAGAAAAATAATTCAATTTCATATACTGTAATTGTAACATCTGATACTGTATAATACTCCTTGTTTCTCTCTGACCAAATAGTTGTTTTTCAAAAATGTCCTCTTGGGTCCCAACTTCCTCTGATAAAAGAATTTCACCCGACTTGACCCGACTCTAAACATTTTTGTAATTTCTCTTGTCTGGAAATGTGACTTCTTGAACTCCTCCATTTTCCCCCAATTCCTGTAATGCGGAACGTGGCTGAGCACTTCCGGGAAGGATGTCTGAGTAATTCAAAAAATGTGTAAACCGTTGGTGTCATGTAGGTAGTCAATATGACTGCTGAAAATTTAAATAGGAATTTTTTCAAGACGTATTGTCTCAAAACTAGAATATTTCAGGGCTCCAGTATGACCTTAGCCTCTGGACCTAGGTCAGTTTCAGTTCACTTGAGAAAGAATATCACTTATTGCTGCGAGGAGTCATTTATCTGACCTTGTTCTTGCAACAGGTTGAAAAAGCAAATCATGACAAAGCTTAACTGCAGTGTTCATAATCAACATTCTTGATTACTCAGTGCGAGGCTCTGGGCCAAACGACAAACGGATGAAAGAATGTTGCCTAATTATATCACTTGATGGATTAACCCAAGCGACCATGACTTGACATGTCACACTGCACGTCGTTCTTATGATGTTTGTTAAACTATAAGGGAACATCTAAACAGTGCATTCCAGCAGGATGCCGTCCCAGCCTGGGGGGTGGAGAATGTGATCATGTGTTTGTCAGGAAGATCCACACATGAGTAATCAATGCTTGTGTGCCAGTGGAACTAAACACATCAAGAAACAAAGCTGGAGATGTCAAGCCAGCAGGACTTTCCACACTGAAAAGCACTGAGAGCTCACCAGGAAATGGGAATTCACTGGATGAAATTGAAGCTGCATTAAGCTACATATTCACACTTTTGGATGAAGTACATTAGAAGCTTTTTTTGTTTATGGTCTGTTGTTTATATGTCATTTTCTGGGGGGGATTAAATGTTTTTCCCTTGTTATTCTCTCATATACACACAAATAATGTTATTTCCTGTTAGACCAAATTCTTGAGAGTACAAAGAAACAAAACACCAAAGGTGCGATGACAAGTGATAAGTTATACTGTGGCCATCCAGGAGTTATGCAAAAATATGTAGTTGTGAACCATTGCCGGTATATGGGAACACGTCCAATAGCAGGTTTTGGGATGCTCTCCTGTACCTTTCCTTCCTCCCATTTAGAGAACTGGCTGCTTCCAGACATCCCTCTAGCCGGCTACTGATGAAAGCCAATGTTTCTCATATAAAGTGAAGGACTGCTACTGACACCAGGGCCAGAGACTTCTTACACCTACATACATACAGTATATATGAGTAGTAATGCAAATACTAATTATCTCCATGTAATAAATCTCAAATGTAATCTTTCCCATTTATGTTGGCATTCGTGAAATATGGTCTAAACTGCATGCTGAATGCTGAACTTGCTAATCCTCACCTAACAATAAGTACTTTATTGATATGAGCTGGTGGTTTGAAGTTGGGAAATAGTCAGATTTGTTAAAGCCGTGTTAGCCACAGACAGCATATTTCTATGATGCTGTTATACATTACATTGCTGTAATCCATTGACATTTGTACCCATGATAGTAAGAGTGAGTGTCTCTTTAGATGGCAGTGTTGGTCAGTGTTGGTTACTTGTCAAACCCTATACTTTTTTAGTTTTTGAGGAGCTTTATGACCTCTTGAGGACGGATGTGCTCTGTGGAGTCTTACACTATTTACCACTAAAGAAACAAATGGATGTATATATTTAAAATTATACATTTAAAAAAAAGAGTGATATGGTTATGGGTAACCAGTTACAGATTGAAATGTGATGTGATGTACATCTGTGTTAATTTATGAGAAATAACAGTTGAGTAGGAACCATTCACAGTATACATGTAAGTAACCACTTCTCTTTTTCTTCTAACTTTGACATATTTTTAAGGACAAGCAATGTTACTATAGAGCCCCTGAAAAAATAAAAGAAATATAGTTGCTCAGAGTGGCCCACACAGAGGTCCAGCTGCATCGTTTTACTTTGATAGTTTTCAAATGTCCTCTGTAAATCTTTAAAGAAGTTGTTACCATGAGGATGTTGCATATTAAGACATGTTACCATCAAGGAGCTTACTGTGTGGACAAGCAGGCAATCTTAAGTTAACATATTCATTACTGAATAAACAAAGTGTCTCATCACAGACAATTGTTTGAGGGTTAAGGGCGTGAAGCTTTCGGTTAGTGTTTTCCTCTGCATTAACACACTCTCTCAACACACTGACACGTACTGCACTTACCGACATTTACTCCTCACACTGCATTAGCCTATTTTCAGTAGAGGAACAAACCTTATTGTGGTTTGAACTGAGCTCGTTAAGGGCAAAAGTGAGACTGAAACCTGAACTGAATACTGTAACTGATCAAGGGCCCCCACAATGTGGCAGAGGAAGCACCTGTTGCACAGCCAGGTCATTACCAGTTATTATCTGACTGTTCTCTAAAGGCCAGGGCTTTGTACTGATCTACAACCTCAGGACAAAGCTGTTTACCTTGTTCTTTCATTCTTCACGCCATGTGCTCAGAAATGTGTTTACTTCTAACAGAATAGATGAAAATAACAACCATGTTTACCTTCCGTCAGCTGATAAAAGTAAAACAAATTGTCACAATGTGGTAAAAGATAAATAAAAACAATGGCAGGAGCTCAGTCGATAGTGATGTTCAAGTCCCCAAACAGACAAAGTACTGCCCTTTATTATTGTGTTAAAGGTCCTCGATTATACTGTTTTTCATCAATATATAATAGGTCTCAGATGTATACAAAACATGTCTCTGAGGTGGGCGGGCGTTACCTTGGTTGGTTATTGGCTAATGGCTACACAAGCCAAAAAATCGTTATGACATCATAAAGTGGCCAAAATCTGATCAGCTCGTTTTCAGAGAGGTTTTTATATAAATGGATCAGGACAACAAGTGGGTGAATCTTTTTTCTTGAAACGTTCAGAATCTCTTTACATAGAGGGGACACATGTTGATGTATAAAGAAAAAGTGGATTTTGCATAATAGGTGACCTTTAAAGTGGACCTATCATGCTATATTTGAATAATATAGTGTAGTACCATACCTATATAAGGCATATTTATACTTTTTATTTTTCAAAATACCAAACAGATCATGCATTTTAGCCATTCCTCATTTCGCTCAATTTAACACTGTCTTTGCACGGGCTGATTCTGTGAGAAAGGCACCATCTACAGGCCAGGCATATGTACTACAGCGTCTCCAGCGCTTTCGAAAGGCAATGTCCGTGGCTGTCTCCTCCTGATTGGTGGAGTTGGCCCAATAGCCGTAACGCCACTTCTGTGACGTCACAGAAGTGTTCAAATCTGGATCAGTCTGTATCCGATCCGTTGCAGCCCCTTTTTAAGAGATTTGGGTATGGAGGAAAATAGAGAGGGTTGTGTTTTCGGACACTTGGTGAGTTCCCTGGAACACCGGGGACACATATTCATGAATAAAAGACGTACAAAAGTGCATTCTGCATGATAGGTCACCTTTAAGTTAAATGAAGGGTCAAAATGTCCTGTCCTGGGCACTGCCAACGGGACCCTTGAGCAAGGCACTTGACCAACACACTGCAACCAGAGCACTGTATATATATTAAAGCTTCCCACTGCTCTTTGTGTGTGTTAAATGCAGAGCCTACATTTCACTTTGCTGTGAATGTGTGACACTAAAAAGAGGATTCAAATTTCCATTCCTTTCAATAACCAGAATACTGCATTAAAAATAACTTGGACCTCCCAAGTGTATAATGCATATTAAACTTAATATATCTGTAAATAGAGCCAATGTGTTAAATTAAACAATTTCTGAATTTTCTGGCGCCCCCTCTGTTTATATATTAATTGTAGCAGACAGGAATGCCGCTTACCCCCCAAGGTTCTAACCTGCACTGCATTCAGTCTGCACTCAGCGCTAGGTACCTCTCATTGTTCTCTGAGCTGCAGGAGTACAGCTCCACAGACATGCAGAAGCAGGTGAAGGTCGAGCTGCAGGGTGTCTAGGGTTGGAGGCCAGATGTGACCCTGCAGCAGGTCCCGGGAGGCGTCATGGTACTTATTGTAGTGCAAAAGGGCACACTTAAAGCCGTCAGAGCTTATCGCCTTTTCAAAAACGTAGTTATTAGGAGAGGCACAAGCACAGACAAAGATAATGGTCGGTAATACTGTTAAGGGGTCAATTATATAAGCTGCACTAATGGAAAAAAAGTTAATTGTACCATTGGATTCATTACCACTTCAATTTGCTTGCTGTTTATCATTCAAAAGTGATGACTGTATTTCAATTGGATTAACTTTTGTAGTTGTTATTTAGGTGTATATTCTTGGCATATTAATTAAATTCTGACAAAGCGTTGATTGTTTTATTTAATAATATTTAGTCTAGCAAACAGTTATTAACAGGTGTTGTTGAGTCAAACTACCAGTTTTGCTCAAAGTCTCCATCCTTCACTTTCATGCCTTTTTAAATGTTAGAGGAAGGATGCAACCACAATGTGTGTGTTTCATTTTCCAAGATCAGAAAAAGGTCTGTTGGAGAAATAGTACCTGGCCTGTTATTCTTTACATCAGCGGTTGTCAAAGTTTGAGGCACGCCTCCCCTGGGGGGCGCCAGAGAGCTTCAGGGGAGGCGCAGCGTGAGAAAAAAATAACGAGAAACAGTGAAGTCTAGCTAGTTAACTTCAGCTAACTTTATGCGAGCGGCAACATGGATCAACTTTTAGTGAAGTTACCGAAAGTGAATGAGGAGACAGCGTCTGGCAGAAAATGCAGCTTTGTTTTGAAATAAAAGTTGTGGCTCATCAGACATTTATGAGAGAAAGTCTCTAATGTCCGAGTGCAAGTGAAGGCAGCACAAGACGCGAGCCGCCTTGTAACCCCTCCCCCGGCCCTGGCGCGAGAGAGGAAATGTGATTGGCGGCGATTTCATTTGAAGGGGGCGGCGCATTCGGACCAAGTAGGCTACACAGAAGGAATGAGGTATTTGCGGTTTACAATGACAGAGAAGAGACTGTCAGTGTAGCTGTACTCAGCATTGAATCAAAACGCACTAAAGCTTTAGATCTTAATAAGTTTGTGAAGCGTTTTGCTGAACAAGATCGTAATCGCCGCATTCAGCTGTAATAGGCATGCCAAATTGATGCTCTGATCACGGATGACACGATGAGCATAACAAACTGTTAAGATGATGACCTCGGACCTTACGTGTGTAAATATATGTTTTTCTTTGTGGGGGTCTTCCCCCCAAAAAAATGTTTAAGTCCTGAGAAAGTCAAATAAGACGGTGTGTAAAACTACACTGCCCAGCCAAACAAAAGTACCGGTAACCACTTTGATTTAACTAGGCTAGTACGTAAGGGCATTCCACTGGATAATAATACCCCTGCATTGTAGCAACAACAACAATAATAATAATAATAATAATAATAATAGCAATAATAATTGGGAGGGGGGGCGGGGCTGTTCTTATGTTCTCTGAGGGGAGGCTCACCTTCCCACATCTTGAAAACCCCTGCTTTACATTCCTTTGGACACTTGCTTGAACTTGTTATTCCACTTGTCACAGTGTAAGATCTTACAAAGTTTTTTATTTCTCTTCGTGTAACATGACATGTGTTATTCTCAATAGTCATTGTCACTTATCTACTTTAGCTAAATTCATAATGGCTTACTTTGCAAAGCCTACTGTGCCTTCTTGCCAGAATTCCAGTTTAATATAACTCACCTCGCATGAATTGTGAAACTCTGTAGTTAATACTTTTAACATTTAAAAAAAAATGTTGTTGTTAAACTCTCAGGCTATGATTAACGCAGTTATATAAGCATGCAAATTCACACATGACAGACCGTGTCCTTCAATAATCTTTACACAGTTTATATTACCACTCCAGTAATTTATTGGATTTGGCTTGTTTTTATTATATACAAGTGTTTTTAATATCAGTGTTACCTCAAGAAAGCTGTTGACAGTGCTGGGAAAATCCATGGACTTTTCCTTGGATTCTTAAAGGGAATTGTTATACTCTTGTATTCCACACCAGATCCTTACCTAACTATTATCCAATTTGGAAGGTATGGTGTTTGTGAACCTACTTTTCACAAAACAAAGACATAATAAAAATCCATTTGATGTTTGGGACGGCCGTGAACATCACATTGACGCTCTGGGTTAAATGTAAGGGTTAAAGCTGAGAGAATGAATGTGACAGGATAGATTTTAGAAAAGGAATGTCCCATTCTCTGGAGGGTCCTTTTTATTGGCCTCTTTATGCATTTCTGTTATCCAAGTTGCATGTGGCGAACTGTCCGTATGTTTTTAATCAATGCTGTGTTTTGAAATAAGCCCAAGTATTCGGCCTGGAATGAACACATCTTCCTGAGGGACGTTTGGGGTTCAGGGGAGTTGTCCTTCTCAGTTTGTATCTTGACTTTTCGTGACCAAAACAAATGTTTGAACTAAAAATACATCTTGTAGTAGGTCCTTTTATCAGGTGTTACATTTCCTACACATGTGGCATTTATGAGGCTCAAAATCTTGAATAGGGAAGTTTGCAAATGTTCAACCCTTTCCTGTTTCACTAGACTTTTTCTTTTAAATTACTATGGTCTATCATAGTCATCTAAAAATATCTATCTCTAAAATGAACCATATGTGTCAGGTATTGCATAACAGACCGGCAAAGTGGAACAAGAAGTGTTGGTGACAGTGGGGAAGCAGTGTTGAGGAATGGGATTTTAGGGGAGATTCCACCTCAGCCGAGTGCCGAGTGACGGAGCCACGCTTTGACTCAGTACAATCAATCACTGCAACCACTAAATGTTATTTGGATTACAGCACTATTATGGTTATTTTGTTGACAGTTTTGTTTCTTGTATTCATCACACTGACCTTGAGCTAAGGAGATGGTTGAGAGGATGAGGTGGGGGAGAGGGGGGGGGGGATGTTTGTGCGCCAAACCGCTCCACTGGACGGCCGTCTCTGGTTGTTTTGTCCGCCGCTCATCCTGCAGACCTGATAAATTAGGAGCTCTGGGCAGGCGGCACACCATTGACCTTCTCACCTTTTAGCCGGTTCCTCTGCTCCCTGACACCTCACTCTCCGTCATTGTGTTGTCTTCCTGGAATGCGTCTCATCCACATGAATGGGGACAAGGAAGAGGAACATTGAAGTGCACGTGTACTGCACATCTGTTGCAAAGTTTTCCAGTCCACATTGTTTTTGCCCTCAGCCGTTGCTCCATGTTTTCGTCTTACGGTCACTATTATTGTCTAGAAGTTTAGATGAGGATATAGGTGGATTTAGAATTTGTGTTTCTATTATCTGCTTTACATTTTGAGATTGTCATTTTATGTATGTATTTTTTTTTTTTTTTGATATATTATTTATTTGATGAACATTTACCAAACAGAAAGCTGTACATTATAGTCAGGAGAGTGTGGATAGAGTTCTGTTTTCCTGTCCTTCACTTTAGATCATCCTTTCTCAGATCCGAGTAAAACTGCTAAGTCTACGCACATTTTATTACTGTAGAGCGAAAACATGGAACAGCTTTGTGGCTGATTTTATTGGTGTTTTTAACCCAACCAAATTATTAAGTAAGCTCCTCTCCAAAAGGATTTGCGGGATTCAGCTCAATTGTGGTAGCGGGAACACTTTAAAGGTTTTATGATCTTTTGAAATGGGTTTGCATTCCCTAAGTACTCGACTTTAATGTTTGGGTCATAATAAAAACAAAGAATTCCTGTTTCCAGTCATGTTTCAGCTGCATAAAACATGACTGACACAACAGAAAGACCAAGCTGACTTTAAAGAGACTGTCCGTCTATTTCTCCTGAGTCATCTTCGGTAATGCTGCTCCAGTTATATCTGGCCTGCGGCAGCGTGACCGGGCATTAATCTCTCATCACGGCGTAAGAATGCAGCAATGTTCTGATCAGGCAAAGCCTTTGTGTTTGGAGTTTGTTTCTTTTCTTTTTATTGGTGCTGCGCTTCTGCTGTGACGATGCTCAGCAGGTCAGGCTGCAGATCCAGTGTCAGTGGCTGAGGAGGTGAAGAGTGCAGTTGGTTGGGAGTCAGTCATACCAGGGTGCAGCACATGATGGGATGCAGAGGGTTTTCTCGCCTCTGACATTAATAGAGCAAGTGTGTCCCAGAGTTCCTTTGTCACTTGACTACGATCTTTTTTAGGAACAGGAGATGTCCTTTCTCTCTGCTGAGAGTGTGTGTGTCCTGTATAATAGTGTTGACCTTTGCACCACAGTGGATTTCCGTCATGATAAAGCTGAATGTTCAATACAGCTTGTTTCTGCCACTGGTTTTCACATCTTTGTTCGAATTGCTAAAACGACATCTAAAACGTCACATCTTTATCCATTCTGCCTCCTAGGAGTAGTCATGTCACTAATGTGTTTATATTCACTCTAAATTCTGTGTTTGACTGAATTGCAAATGACATAATTTTACAAGTTTAATATCTCTGTTTACAGAAGGTTGTGCACAGTTACATTCAACATGATAAACAACATTTGCAGAGAGCTGCAGGGATTTTCCTGCTTTTGCAAAAGTTATAGAAACTGCAGTGCAGATTCTTTCAAATATTAACACGTTAACGGCGGTAATTAATTTTTTGAATTAATTGCGTCAAAATATTTAACGCATGTGCAGAATGACCCGCCCCATACATCCAACCAGTGGCAGCGCCAGGGTATGGGGTAGGCTACAGCCATACCAAGAAATTGCTTAGCCCCACCATGAAAAATGATGTTAAAGTAAGCAAAATAAAGTCCGCCAACTCGCGCCGAGTAAATTGCACAGACGGCAGTTAGTAAGATTGATTTCAGTAGCCACTTGTCTGGAAATACCGAAGACTAGAAACGGTTCTGAAAACCTTTCTCACGTAGTGATCCAAATAAGATCACGATAACGGCGTGGTGTTGTTGCAGGAAGTCCCGACGGAGAATACTTTTGCTGTAGTACATCTCTATACATCAATACAACATTAGGTGTTGATAGAAATCAACACGTAATGAAATAAGACCCCACGGTTTGATGATTGATAGGTGTGTGGGCTGTCTTTCATTTTGACACACAGAACAATGTTATAATAAACATACATACATACTGTAAGTTAAATGGATATATCCGCCTTCTTTCATTTATCTTTCCATTCCCACAACAATATACATAAAGAAATGGCATATTTTGGACATAGTTCGAATGGTGATTAATCATGATTAATTAATTTTTAAGCTGTGATTAATCTGATTGAAAATGTTTATCGTTTGACAGCTCTAATATATATATATATATATATATATATATATATATATATATATATATTCTCTTTTTTCCTTTTTTTTTCTCACTCAAATGAATAATTATAACAAAGTACAAAAGAAAAATAATAATAAAAAAAAAATAATAATAATTCTCAAATAGTCTCTGTCATGTTCAACAGGGGCAAGAAGAAGTTTTAAAAAATTGTCCTACCCCCTCTAGCATATATTTTTCTTATAAATAAAATATTAGGTCATCGTCATCAGCGACATGTTTGTCTTGTTCATTTGTTTGCTTTTTGTTTTTTTAAAAAACAATCAGAAAGAAATTACTTTTACAATTACAAGAAATAACAACAAATGGGATTTTACACGTCCTGTTCATAACCATTAATGATTTGGTTCCTCAATAATACTTTCAGTTTAGATAGACTTGTGCATCATTACAGTTATTCCACAAACTAACACCTTTTGATGAGGTGCAATGAAGTTTGGCATTTGTTCGTACGGGTGGTTTTTTGAATATAGTTTATTCACAAGCAAAACCCCAGACATGAATAAACACATTTGTGCAGATTATGTTGCATAAGGATTCATTTTTTCCTTATTAGATCTGGCTAGACCAATTGAGTCAATCATTCATGTTTTTGTTAGACAGGTGTAAGTTGTGTGTAAAGTGATGTCAGAAGTCTGGATGCAAAGGTCCCTGAATAAAGTGAAGTTTACTCGACACTGAAGTGTCTTTGAACCTGCGCCAGCCCTCAAGTGTTTCTCAGCAGACCTACAGGCGAGACAGCCGCTTAAAGGAAACACTGATTTAATATTGGGGAAGTCAATTAATTCAACCCTCACGTGCATACACACACACACACAGAAAAACAACAGAAACACACACAGGATATTATATCTCCTGTGATCGCCATTGGTATACAGGCCCAAAGGTGTTTATCTCTGTTTTTAACAACAATGAATGGCATAGTTGGAATAGTTTGGGACAGGATCACGGTTATCTACACTCGTCCTTGAGTCCTGTACCAATACACACGTGCACACACACACCTCCCCACAAAGCACGTTTAACAGCTTTCCTGCAAGCTATTGTGTCTGCTGGAAGATGGGGCATCCTGGTCCGAACCACCAGGTTAAACAAGCCACCATCCCTCTTTCCTCCCCCCCTGTTTCTCTCTTCCTCTTACATACATATCTCCCTCTCTCTTTCTCTTCTTCTACTTCTCTCTTCCCATCTCTGTTTCTGCTCAAGAGACGCTAAATAGTATATTTGTCTTTGGCTTCAGACGGATCCATCTGTCCATCAATCCATCTGTTTTTGCCCTCACCTAGTCTCCTCTCTTCCTCCATGTGTCTGGTGATCCCCGAGTAACCCCTGAGGAGCGTTCTGAAAACTGTTTTCCGAGCTCAGTTGGGCCTCCAGCAAAAGCAGAATGAGACGAGACACAAACACCCATCCCTCTCACCAAATGCCTGCCAGCCGCCAGTGTCTTGTCTCCCAGCTAATTAATAACGTATTCATTTCTTCACACTTGCCATTTTCTTTCTTTGTTCTAAACCCATCCTGCAGAGGTTTATTTTATTAGTGGCTTTTAAAGTCAAATGTGTATAGGAAAACAATATTGTTTTTGTTCTGGTTGTGAATTAGGACATATTTGTGAAACTATAACATCTATTTATTGATAAACTACATGTGTAAGAGAACATTGTGACAGCTGTTCTTTTTTTCCACACATGCAGATGTTGTGTCAGGATTGATTATCATGACTCACGCTGGTCCTTTGAGACTTTAACTCGTTAGACATGCTTTTTCTTATGGTAACAATCCCTCTGAATGCAGACAGTGTGCACACAATTTGCTAAAAATGGCTCATTTTGTCCTGCATCATTAATTGTTGTTTTGTGCACTTCTTGGTTTCTGAACAAACAGTGCTTTGAAACATGAATAATACGTTTCACCAGGAATATTTTGGATTTTCTAGGTTGTGGAAAATCACAATTGTTTAAAAAATAAATAACGTCTACTTCTATCATTTGTCAAAGTTCAGCCAATTAGTGTGAAAAACAATCTTTAATTCAGCCAATTAGAATTTAGAAAATGTCTGTTCATGGTTCCGTTCTTCCTCAAGTTTCTCCCACTTGTTTCCCCTTAAAGGGTTTCCCAGTGTTTTTCCAGATCTGAAGCGAGGGTCTAAGGACAGATGGTGTTGTATGCGGCACAGATTGTAAAGCTCCATGAGGCTGTTTTATCCTTGGGATATTGGGCTACATAACAAAACTGTCTTTGGTTGATTTACATTCCAATTCGGCAGGATATATTACTTTATGATTCTCTCAGTTAACCTTTATTTGTTCTCCTGTACCAAATTGTAATCAGCTGGTATGTAGATTTAATCCGTTTTTCCTTTTTTGTCTCATTTAAGAGGTTTCCTTTCCGATTTGACCGTTAACGAGCTCAAGCAGTTTGTCCTGGCACCTCCGCTGATGACTTTCAAGGAAAATAAATACTGAAAATGTCACTTCCTGCTCTGATGAGCAGATGTAATTACCCCACTGAAACAGGACATCCTGTCCACGCTCTCTACGGGGGAATTAGGATTAGACCAGTTACAGTAATGTGCTGTCGATGCCCTTTCCATTTAAGGTTTGAATGTGTTAGCAGCAGAAAGTCTCAGGGGACATAACAAACCACACGGCTTTTAACATATTCAAATCTTTGACCATCAAAATGGAAATGTTTTAGATTTTAGAGCTTAGGTCACAGTAACACCAGACTTTGTTTGGTGAGTTGCCCTGAATGATTTTGTAATGCATATTTTCAAATCAAATCAAATCCAGTTTTATTTATATAGGACATAAAACGATTTTTGGCCGAGCCAAACTGTCGAGCCACTGCACATACAGTAAAAACACTTTGCAATAAGGAAACTTTACAACAAATATAACAGCAAAGTTTGTGCAGAATATCAGTATGAGAAAACGACATATATATAAAACATATTTGAGGATGAGGAGCCTGCAAAAAACAAAAACGTATTTTGTTTTAAATCTTTTCAGTTCAGCCAGCCTGGAGGTTGGAGGCTGTCGAGGGATCGGAAAGCACCCACCTTCTTCACCGTTGTGCTGACAGATATCGAATCAGACCGGCACTACTGCTCCTGCCTCACTTTCTACGAGGCTGAGGTCAATCTGCAGGTAAGACTGCAACACACACACACACACACACACACACACACACACACACACACACACACACACACACACACACACACACACACACACACACACACACACACACACACACACACACACACACACACACACACACACACACACACACACACACACACACACACACACACACACACACACACACACACACACACACACACACACACACACAACGGCTCATTCGCAGGTGAATACTTTCGAGAAGTGAACTGTTCTTGAACATCTTTGTGCGAGTGAATATTTTGCTCTTGTTGTGCATTTTTTGCTCATGTATTGATTTATTTGATCATTCTCTAAAAGCTTCATCCTTTCCAGTATCACATTGAGCTGTAGCTTCTCCCAGAATTCAGAGGTTCAAATGTTTCCGTTGATCACAGGGCCAACGCATACAATCACAGCCATAAGAGTCCCCAGTCCCCCTGATGTACAGCTGCTTTAGTACTGTTTGAGTAAACCACATGAAAACCCACAGGAACGTACTAATGTGTAAACTGTACACAGGACGGATCACTGCGAGGGAACATGGCTAAGCACTGAGCCACCATGCATTACTCATTAATCCTGATGTAGTGAGCCTGAATGCACAAATACAGTATAATAGTTTGTAAAACAGTTGTGCATCACATCAGTGTGTGCAGCAGGCTCCTCATCCTCAATAAGAGGCTCCTCATCCTCAATAAGAGGCTCCTCAGATCATCATAATGATAATCCTGCCTGTGTTTCTCAAAATGATTCTTAGAAGCCATCAGGATCTCTCAGTTGTGGTGGCTGGTATTTTCTGTTTTCCATGTTCAGTAAATTGTTCTTTGGCAGTTTATTTTGTAACTTGTAGGAAATGTAATTCGTCTTCAAAATGTGTAGGCACTAGTAGAAAACAAAGGCTGCTAATAAATTGTGAGCTGGCTGAGTGATGCGTTTATAAAGGAGAGGAAGGGCATCTTCTCCCCCCCCCCCCCCAGGGCTTTTCATTTGATTTACTCATGCATAAAACATTGTGTTTGATTTCACATTAGTGGTCAAGGCACAATGTTCAGAAATCCCATAAATTATTCGCAACAACACATTTATTTGGATGGAATAATTGTTATACCTATGAATGATCCCGTTAATGTCCCTCCCTGCCAAAAGCTCACAGAATACCAGGCTAATTGTTTCACTGTGTTCTCCTTTGTTAGAGGCCTTAAATGACTCCTGTCGCTCTGCCCGCCGTGACTTCACATCCTTTAGCATATGAAAGGCAATATGCGTCAACCTTCAGAGGCACTTTGGTGAACTTTCAGAATCAGTGTTGTATAGTTGATCCGTTCATCATTACTTCCCCATCTCGGCTTGTTGTGTGAATAATGACACAAACATTCCTCTGATTGCACAATTTATTTTATATAAACTAGTCAGAGGAGAAGGAATTTAGAACAAAGTGTTCATCAAAGAAAGAAATGAACTGTAGCTGTGTGTATTTGTTGTGATGTTTTAGTTTTGATGGCACCTTTTAAAAGCGAGAAGCTTTTCTTTCTTTCACTGTACATTTATAATGACATTAAATGATTATATTATATTCTTAACCAAAAATAGCTGGTCGGTGCCTCAGCTCTAGACCTGTGTATGGAGGCAATCTGGTGTTGCAATACGTATCATGATACAGATGTAATTACTTAGTATATTGAGATACTGAAAGAAGGGCTACATGCAATTTAATAACATCTAATTTAAGTTAAAATGTCCTAATATAAATAACACTATGCCAAATAAAAAGAAAACTACTTTTTATTAAATCAGAAAGTGGGATCTGTGTTCCCTGGTCGATTTTCTTTCCTCACACAGGCTCATCCGAGAGAATATGAGTTATCAATAGCCGTGTTCACACCGGAGTACTTTTCCCACAATAGTTCACCAGAACTACCATATATTTGCGCTCACACCAAAAAGCCCCAGGAACTAAATTAGTTCATGAGAACCTTTTTACCCCCTTTTCAGTCCCTGCTAGAGAGCAGAGACTTTCGTGGGAGAAAAAGGTTCCTATTTCTGATTGGCTGGGCGGATTGCAAACCACGCCCCGTCAAACTCCCAAACACTTTTGTGAAGCCGCTATTTTATTATCCTCGCGTTGCATTATTAGCATTAGCCCAGCGTAGAAACGCAGAGAGGCTAACTTATGGCAACACAAAAGAAAACATGGGAGCGGTGGAGATGAGGAGGTGTCGGCGTTCTGGCGATTTACTCGGAAGGCTTCAGTAGAAGCTCCGGGGACTTTCGGCCGGGGACTTCGGGTGGCAGTATACGCCGTGAAGTTGTTTGCAGCCTGCCAGTAAACCCAAAGCAGAAGAAGAAGAAGTGACGTCAGTGGCTTCATTTGCCTAATCCTCCCTCAGGGACTTATTCCGGTGTGAACGCGATCTGTACTTAGTTCATGAGGACTAAAGAGTTCTGATGAACTAAAGTGGGAAAAGTACTCCGGTGTGAACGCGCCTAATAACACCAGATTTAGATTATGGGCCTAATGTTTTTGTTTTTGTGTCCTTCTTGACTGTTAACACATTGTAACATAAGTTTAAAGACACTTGTTTCATATTTTAATGAAAAAAATGTTGCCTCAATAAGAAACACTAAATATACTCTTCTTTTTTCTTTTTTTTTTACTAATGTTTGTTGTATTTCTACTTCGTCCTTTTGTTAGTGTAAACAGTCTTGGGCTTTCACTCGCTCCTGGTTTATAAAACAAGAAGATTATCCCTGGCTCTGGCACTGCATCATACTTAGATGAATACATCTGGAGAATATGTATTGTGTTTTGAGATACATAGTTGTGTTTGTGTTATGGTTCAAATATCTCAGTTTATGATATGTTTGTCTGTACCAAAAACACACTTAACCAACAAACTTGGCAGCTTTTTCTGATTTTAATGCTGTGTTATTAAGAATTATATTTCATAAACGTAATCTTTTTTTTGTCAGCCTCGTTTTAATTATTAGATTAGGGTGTTTCTTCAAAAATAAACACACCTCCTGGTTTCAGTGTATGGAACTGGGGAATCCAGACAGGCAGCAGAGGAATGTATTTAGTCTAATAATTGAACCAAATCCTAAGAATAATGTTAAAATCGGACCAGCATTCTGAATGGGATATTTTGATCCCTGACTCCATGTTTCTGAGATACTGAAGCACTTATGGCATGTTTTTACTGCCTGGGGAAATAAACCAGATTGTGATAAGGGCTTTATTAGGAATGAGCACGGGGAGGTCAGAGTATCAGTGCTCCGATAGCCCCTGAGGATCCACCATAGAGACTATTATAACCAGGTCGAGGCTCCCGGGCGAGAAGCCTGTCTGGATCTGGGGAGACGTAGATAACATGTTAGATTACATTGCAAAAAATACTTTACAGGGTTCCTTTGATGTGGTTTCTAGTCAAATGTGCACTGATAATGCCGGCATTGTAACGCTAAATATCTAAATGCAGTTCTCTTTAAGAGCATAACTCTGCTTTCCTACTGTTCGTTGTTTCTGTTTAAATGTATGCCAACGATTGCAAGCTTTAGAGTACTAATACGTTTAGAATAGAGGTGGTTTTAAGGTCTACAATAAATACACTTGTTTCGACATCACAACGTTTTTTAGCATATTTTGTATTGTCTCAGCATTTATTCGTTTTTTTTATGGGGGAGGAAACAACATGAATCTTCTAAACTCTTTTTGGCTCTTCTCCATTTATACAATGTTGTCTGTTTGTCAGCAAGATCTTGTATTAACCTTATCAAGATTTTAGAAAATCTGTGTTTATTAATGGCTCCAGTAGGATGAACAGCAGTCCTACAGGGGACAGATGGTGAAATGAGATAAAGGATAATCCAACTTTTAATAATGTGTTTCCCCTCTGGAGACAGAAGATTTTTTTTGTTTCGTTTGATGCTGTGACCTTTTTCTTCAAGAGTTTCACCCTGAATGTTTTTGTTTTGTATGACGAATTACTTTCAGTTCAGCCCTTTTCATGAACCACCTCTCAAGTGAAACACAACTGAGTGTAAGGAATTGGGTGTCCATCCATACAAATTTGAGCAACTTTGTTAATTAAACTGTATTCGAGCATACATTACTCTACTGAGCACTATGTTGGAACACATCTTTTATTTTTCCTTGAAGAATAACACATGAGGGTGTTTAGTTCATGCCAGACGCGTGCTGGACAGTGTGATGCGTTTGAGGCACATGATGTATTCACAGGCTAAAGCAGGAGCTCAGGCAGTACATTCACGGTCTCTACTCCACCACGGCACTGTGCTGAACTCTTCAACTGAAATAGCTTATCTTCTTTTTTTCTATGTTTCAGGGATCAAAGAGTATTGAGGCTGATGGGGATGACGATGAAGAGGCGGAGGAGAATGGCCTTATCCAGCCAGCTCAAGTGTTTGCCCCAAAAAGTCTCATTATCGTGTCCAGGCTGGATTATCCCGAAATATTCCGGGTAATAAGACGCCACATGATTCAATCTTGATTAGTTTTATATCTTCTGCAGAAAAAATACTTTACATTTTTGTCAAATCACAGCTTTCATGTTTCAGCTCTGAGATGACGCTTATCTGCTTTGTACTGTCTGCTAAAAAGGCCTGAGTTTGCTAAAGTGTAAGCACACAATTCAGTAAAGTAAATGAGACATAAGCACCTCTGAGCTTTTCATCACAGACTCAGTAGATCACAGTCATGAAGATTCAAGGTCAACCTTGCTATTATTGTTCAAATGTTCTTCTGTAGGTGCTTTTAAAATTAAGCTGCCAGACATTACCTACAGTACATGTTACAGGCCATGTGTTTAAACGAGCTGTAATATTGCCATCTATGAAGAGTACTTATCCTCTGTCGGTTCCCATGTGTAATGTTTTGGTTTTGTCCTTGCAGGGGTGCTTAGGGCTGATCTACACGGTGCACATCGATAGCCTAAGCTTCCCTTTAGAGGGTCTGGTGTCCAACCTTTTCACATTCCAGGTTCCTGTGGCTGGTGGATCTCAGGTGAGTCTTCACTGAGGCGAAGCTTGTCAAAGTACCAGAGTCGGTACTCGCTGCTGCTCGCCTGTATTTAACGGCGCGACAGGTCAAGGTCAGATGTCCAAAATAGTTATGTCAGTGCTGCCTGACTGTGACCTGCCTGACAATGATTGTTAGTGGAGGCTCGATGTTGCAGATACTAAAGTGATTTATGTTGTCTGCGTGCAGCCAATCAAGACAGTCGTGTTCAGACGGTGCCAGAGATTGTTGTCTAGCCACAGGCAGTGATTTTTGTCTAAAACATACTTGTCATTTTTTCCATCACTTTGCGTGGAGCAAAACACCTCGGCCTAGATTAGGACATCAGCGCCTTTAAATTGTTTTTATGACAGATTAAAGAAATGTATATTTAAAATGATTGACATAGCTTTGGTCGGAAATAGTCAGAAGATGAGGCTTTAAATGCTGTGATTACTTACTTACACCACATGAAAAAGCTACCCGAAGCCAAAATGTGCTTCAATGTTATTAAACTATTAAAGTACATGTACTGCCACTGGGGAGAGGTCCTCATCACTCGGCTATAAATCACACTTTGTTTAAAAGACGGCTAATGTGTTGTAAGAGGGAAGAGTTTTGGCTTGTTCCCCAGCAAGACGCCACTTAGATCGTGTGTCCTTGAGTGTGGCTCCAGACAGATAGCAGTGGAACAGACTCATTTGTCAAAACAGCACCTAGTTAAACACCTGGGTATGTCAAGAATTTAATGATTGGAGACCTTGAGATACCTCTCATTTTTCTCTTGACTAAGGAATTTCACATTTACTACTTGCTACATCCAGAACGTCAGTACCGCCCACTTAAACTTCCCAGTAATAGGGATGGGACAATATAGGATTGGCAAAGATAAGTTGATGGTGATGAATTTCTGTTATTGGGATAATTGTGCATACAAATGCATGCAGGAAGCTGTCAAACTTGCTTTCCTGGTGGAAGAGAGAGAATAGAGAGTAATTCATGACTACCTAATTAAAGAGTGTTTATTTTTCAAACAAAAAGGGACTAAAAAAGATTTGTAGCAAAACAATGATATGTTTCTGTTTAAGTTAGAGTGATTTTGGTTGGTTGTTACCATACAATACCATTTTAATAACATGTAATCAAGGTTTTCTTTGCTCAATGACAAGATTTGGATAATTCAGTCGTGTAGCTGCAGTGTGAAGCACAGAATAGCATGTTCCTTCTTCATGTGATACTGCAACAGCACACGCAGCTATAAATCTCAATGGATGACTTTCAGTCGATGTGCTGCTCGGCTCTTTAGAAGCGAAGGGCCGTAGACAATTTCCACAACTGACCTTTCCTGCTTTTGTTTCTCTTTACAGAAGCTGTTCAGCCTGGGCGCGGGGGACCGGCAGCTCATCCAGACGCCTCTGAACGACACACTGCCCGTCACAAGCAAAAGTGTTGCTCTCCTCTTCCAGCAGCTGGGTGGGTCCACGGCTCTTTAAAAAAACTGCTAAGTAGTGATCATGAGCAAGGCAGATTTATTCAGGCCATGACTTGTTTGTGAATCTTTAACTGTATCCCAGCCCTTGCTGCAGTTTGTCACGTCTACATAAAGTCCTACTTTGGTGTTCAGACATTTTGTGTTGTTATAATCTGACAGTTCTGACGCTCAGAGAGCATTATTCTTATTCATACTAGCAGCATCATCGTCTTAGTTGCTTTAATTAATCCTGTCTTAATCCGTTCTGGTTTATTGAGGCTTTGTTGTACTTTGCTAATCATGTGGTGATAAACACAAGCACTATAGGACTCCTCCCAACAGGGGAATTTCGCAATGAGCCTTTAAGAACTTGGATTAATTCTACACTAAATGTGTTTAAGGAACGATTATGTGGTTTTCTCTTTGCCCTGTAGAGTTTCTGTAGTTTTATCTGGGCTGGAAAGAGCGCATGATGAAGATTTGATTCAGTTTACTGGTTTCACGTTGCCTTGTTTGCCCAATATGTTTACAGTTAAGACCGTAAACCATTTGCTAAGGCCATACGTGCTTTGTCCAAGATTTAACATGCCTGATTGATCATGACTCATGGTGTCATTGTACCTATCACTTTCCTCAGACTTTCAAAATCACAGTTTGGCATAAATAATAATATGAGCTATTGTGCAAATTATATACTTTTAAATGGAATATAATTCACCTGAAATGTGATTTGTAATGGAAAGTTGGCCCTCATTTATCCTCATTTGATTAGAAGAATGTGATTCAAACCAGAATGGATTTTATTCCCTGAGTGTATTAACACCATCCTCTGTTTGTTTGGACAATGTGGTGAGCATGCACATGGGGGGTACTCGCACGATACACATGTGATCAGGGTTATGTGGAAGTCATAGACTTGTTGCCAAACTGGATACACAAAACAAAGCAAACTCGACACAAAACCCAGCCATGGGTCAGCCTGTCAGTACACATAAGACTTTAGTTTAGTGCATTCTGTTTTAAGGATCTTTTATTATCATTCTTCTAAAAGGCATCACAACAGCAGGCAGTTTTGGCCTGGTCCATGTATGCTACAAGAAAAAAACATGACAATTCTTAACAAAACAAACGGTACATAACAACAGTCTCTGATCCCCTATTATCTTATCTTGTTCTTCTGCAACCGGACGACAAAAGTGCTCAAAATGCGACAATATTGTTAAACAATGCAGTGCAAAACAAGAAAACACAACTTACCCTTTTACTCATTTGTGTACACAATGGATTTTAACAACCAAAAAAATATATTACGTAGCTTCTTAATTAATATTCAAAAGATTTCTTTAACTTTCTTTTTCCTTTTGACCGAGCCCTTTTTGAACAAGCCAAGCTACTGTATGCTTATCAACTCCTGGCTATAAGGCTTATATTAAGTTTACAATAATGACACTGGTATCATTCTTCTCATCTAAGTCTTGGCAAACAAAACTCTATACGCATACTGCAGAGGGTTGAATCAGGACCGTAGATTTGAAATGGCTCAGTCTATCTTCTGATGGTGTGTAGTTCTCTGTCTGTTGTCAGTGCTCCTGCTGTTTGAGCAACATGTAGCAGATGGTAATATCTTGCTGTTGGCTTTGTCCTTCATTCCACTTTAATGAAATGTGCACATATTTGTTTTGCACTGTGTGGAAAAACAAATGTCAGCAGGTGTCTCTGATTGAGAGTCAGGCCATCATGGTGAAAGTGACCGACGGAGTTAATCATTTCTCCACCCTTAAAACATGTTCCTATACACGCTGACAGGAAGGTAAATAGCTACATGTTAGCGTAGACAACAAGTGCATCGTTTCCACTCATTAGGTCATCCTCATGACCAAATAAGGAAAGGCCAGTAGCTGTACAGGTCTGAAGATCACTGTGTGTGTGCACAGGTCAGCCAAATCACCAGACAGGAATGTGTGTTAAACATGTCGCACTACACAGGAAGTACATCCCACCCCCGCGATAAAACCGGCCATCAACAGCCCTGTTGTTTGTTGTTTGTCGCCTTTGTCTCTTCTGTTGTCCGGGGATGTTGCTGTCACTTTTTATTTAGAGCTCGGAAGTGCGTTGCTGTTTCCATAAGATAAGTAAACACCTGAACCTGAGGTGTGATTGCAAAACAGTGAAAAGAGCGCTCTAATTTACAGAGCATTTTTACAGAATTTGAAGTTTCCATGTCTGTAAAAGATGAAAGAACTCATTTAGTTTGACAAGCCTGTTTACCCTGAAAACTGAGATTTTGTTGAGGCTGGTGTTCGGTTTCCTGTTTATCACTGTGTGCTTCACGCAGGCAAACATCCAGACCCAGCGCCCCCAGTGGTGCGGATGTGTCTGCCAGGGTTCCTCTCTCTTTATCACTCCAATGTGCGATGAATTGCTCAGTTGCTTGATGGGAAACAATAACAGGAACTTTAAACTTAGAATTCTTTCTGATTGGAATTTGAAATATTATCTTTATACCTACCGTATGAGAGTATAATTTCCTTTGTTTTCACAGATACGTTTCCTTTAGGTTTATAGTCGGTGTTTAACATAAACTGAACCGTTTTAAAGTGGAAATGTCTTGTTTTTGTCATCATGAGCCAGGAGGTTTTAAGGGGACACATGGCAACTTAGGTCAAATCATTCTCACTCTAACTTTTTAGACCCCAGTGGTGATCAGTGGAAGAATACACTGTAATAGATTGAATTAATCTAAATCTTAAGAAAACTGAACAAATTTGAAGGAGCCAACATAATTTTGTTGGAATTTCTCAAAAATGCGTAAACTGTTTAGTATTCCTGAAGACATGTTTTTGCCATGAACTGTGTAGAACAGAAAGGCAAAGCAGGCCTCACCTTTTACAAACAAAGATCACACTACAGAGGAATAATTTACAATGAAACTGAATGCAATACATTTAGTATTTATGCTCTCAAATAAAGGGTTATTTTCTGCCGCAATTTCGGAACAGACTTCATAAATCAATCCAAGTAGCACTGCAACCTTCTATATAAGAATTTTTTTATTCTGCATAGCATTGCAAAGAATTAAAAAAACATTTTCACAGAAGATTGTCTTTGAAGCTGGTTTGGATATGAACAGAACTCCCAAATGAACATTGTGTGATGTAACGTGTGTTTGAAGTTTGAAATCCTCCACGAATAGAAACAAATGTTTGATGGATGATCTGGAACAATGGGGCTGTCACATTCCAACAAATACCTCATCAGTTTTGTTCTGTGTTGTTTTTCGTTTCAGGAATCCAAAACGTTCTGAGCCTTTTTTGTGCCGTTCTGACAGAACACAAGATTCTGTTCCACTCCACCAGCTACCAGAGGCTCGGAGAGGCGTGTCGCGCCCTGGAAGCACTCATGTTCCCCCTCAAATACAGGTAAACGTGTGTTCGAGCCCCGAAGTTGGGAAGAAATTGTCATGTGTTTCTAACAAAAACTTGGCTGGTGTCATGCCTTCCATCATGGCATGATATTGGGTCAGTGTATGTTTTGGTCATTGGATTTTCTTTTCACAAATAGATATTCAAAAACAAAAAACTACTGGATATTTAATTTTCGTTTTAAAATTGAAAAACCAAAGTTGAAGAAAAAAAACTACAGTTTTTTCATATTCTGCTACCGGAAGTTACCTTACAAAATAAGAGCGCAGACGAAACTCACGGAAGTGATTTCAAAAAGGTAGTTTTTTTTGTTTCTGTGTTCTAGTGATTTTATTTTTTGTTTTGAGAAGTAGAAAATGAAAATCTTCCAGTTTTTTAAATTTAGTAAATCTTTTTTTGACCATGATAAAGAAAAACGCCTTGTAATTCAATTTTGGTTTTTCAATTTGAAAACGAAAATCAAATATCCAGTCGTTTTTTGTTTTTGAATATCCATTTGTGAAAAGAAAATCCAATGACCAAAACATACACTAACCTAGATTAATAGACTTTGTTGATCATTGTATTAATTTCTAGAAACGGATATACAGTATCTGTTGGATAAGATTAAGATTAACCTCAAAGGGTTTTTCCACCCAATTTTCAGTGTGCCTGAGCAGTGGTTAACTTCCTTCCCCTATTGAAACTGATTTGAGGAGAAGTAATTTTTCTCCCCTTTATGACTTTTTTTCTTCATACAAATTGCTTGACACATTTACATTAGCTTTGCTAAATGACTCGACTAGTGAGACATGACAAACAAGAAAGACAGGTGAATAAACGGTGTCAAACTGTGAGGCACACACGTTGAGACAATAGCCTGTTTCCAAAGCAGCCCTGTCATGTAGAAAGAGCACAGGCATGAGTTTGTGTTACATCATTTTGATAAGAAGCACATCCAAGAGTTTTTCTGACTTTTGTAGTGCAAGAGTTGTAGCAGTTCTCTTGACTAACAATCAGCATTTCTTTTATGCGTTCACATCCTGTGAAAAGAGGAACTGCAGTAGTCATCATTATGCTGTAAAAGTATTGTGTAGTCATTCTTATTTTGTCCATGTTGCACAGTTGTATTTACGGGAAGATGATGATTATAACTTTCCAAAGCTTGTAAATGATATCGTTGCAAAATGTATGAATGTCATGAGAATGCCGCGTGCCGTTCTTATCTTTATTGCTAATGTTTGTTTTCATCATTTTAGATATGACATTTCATAATAAAGTACATTTTGAAGTACCATTTTTGTTGCCCACTCATTTTCCCCCTTTCTTCCCCATCCGTCTTTCCAGTCTTATTTTTCATACATATTTATACTTGTGGTTATGTCTTCTTGTGTGTTTAGTTACCCGTACATCCCTATTCTTCCCTCGCGGCTGCTGGAGGTGTTGAGCTCGCCCACTCCCTTCATCATCGGAGTGCACTCCATGTTTCAGACTGAAATCCAGGATCTGGTGAGTGCAGATGAACTTGCGGATCATAAATTGTTGAATTCTGTCAAACACCTGTGAATCATTACCGAATATTGGAGCCTTTACAGTTATTTTATGTTCTAAAATTAAGGTTGCATTGTGATAGACTGGGACCTTCTACTAATCAGAGAGCCTCTTGGTTTCAGGATGTGTTAACACACAAACATTAAGTAATCTGCCCTTCAACAAGATGTTTATTTAACTGGTTTCGGCTGAACTTGGTCAGGCGCACGTGTCATGCCTCACAGTACTCCCTCCAGCTGCAAACTCAACACTTGACCTGTCTGTGTTTTATGTGTGTGCAACCAGTTGGATGTTATTATTGCTGACCTGGACGGAGGAACAATAAAGATTCCTGAATGCATCCACTTGTCCCCGCTCCCTGAACCTCTGCTACACCAAACACAGACTTCCCTCTCCCTGGTAAGCAACAACATGCACACACGCCCACAGTCATTCCACCATGTTATTCAAATAATCAAAGTATGATGACATTCATTTCATTTCAATCTTTATTTCGAACAGATTAAAAAAATAACATATACAAAATAACAAATGTGAAAAACAGAATACCGTATTGTTAAAATACAGTATTTATCCACATTCATGATATAAAAACTCTTCATATTAATAATATTAATACAAAAATCATATGTGTCCGAAAGGGAGTAGGAGGAAGCAAATGCTCATGAATTCCCACTCCTTACTGGATCAATGATCATCCTTTAAATCATTATGCAAGTTATTCCTACTTACATTTACATTTACACATACATAATATAATTTCTCCTCTCTTCATTCTCATAGTTTTCCAAAAAAGTGTCCTTTTAAACTGAATTATGCTTGTGCTTCGTTTGAACTCCTCTCCAAACCATTCCATAAAATCACCCCACAGATTGTTATACTCATACTTCTCAGAGTTGTTCTGACCTTGAGTTGTTTAAAATGTAAATTTCCTCTCAAATGATACCCACCATCTCTGTCTATGAACAATGTTTTTAATTTCCTAGGAAGTAGATTATGTCTGGCTCTGTACATGATTTGTGCCGTTTAAATGTAACCAGATCAGTGAACTTCAATATGTGTGACTTCAAAAATAACAACAAGATAACAAGATATCCAACATTATTGATAACTCTCATAGCCCTTTTTTGTAATGTGCATAACGGCTGTAGGTTGGTTTTGTACGTGTTTCCCCAAATCTCCACACAGTAAATCAGATATGGCAATATTAGTGTGTTATATAGAGTATACAATAAGTTGTAGTCCAGAATGTGTCTGGCTTTCCCCAATATTGCGATAGTCTTAGCCAGTTTTGCTTTTACATTGGAAGTGAGCAAGCAAAAGTTAATTAATTCATGAAATAATTTAACTTTGAACAGTGCACAAATCTGAAAGTAATATAGGGTTTTTCATAATCATGCTAGGCGACTGCTGGTAGAATTAAAATTCCTGCTTTCCTTTCTTAAGGAATTTAAATAGAAAACATTTTAGGAAAAAAATATATGTGCCCCCTTTTTTCTGAATTACCGGTAAATAGATTATTATCACAGGATTTTTCATGTGGGAAAAATCTGCTTTTGTTTTTCTGATACAAAATCCCTTCAAAATTCCTAATTTACTTAAGAGCTCGATTTTAATTGAAGCAAACATGTCCCTACTGTTTAGTTTTACACACTTTTCAGCAAAACCATTACTGTCTCCTGAGTCCATGTGGACTGCCTGAATTCATATCAGATGCATTATCATATTCTGTGTCCATGTAACATGCCCTGTCAGTTCAAATCATCCTGGAGAAATATGTCCAGCAGATTAGAATGGACTTTACAAAAAAGCTTTCCTAAATCACAAACAATTGAATCTGTATTAATAAAAGATACATGTAATTCTATCTTCAAATGTTAACCAAAACAAAACTGTATTAAATTAAAGATGCAGGACATCAAGCTCTCAAGTAAATAAGAGCTTATCATTGGATTTTACAGCATCTTTGTTCCTTCAGAAAAATAAAGCAGGATGTTTTTATTTTTGAGAAAACGTTTCTCAGAATTCTTTAATTAATGATCTTGTTTTGACTTTCTTTATTATTAAATTATTTCACACCTTTTATTGTATGCTGTATAGTGAGGTCACTCATAGTAGACAAGGCATGTTCACTTAAGTTGTTGTTGCAATTATTTCAATTTGCTCCACATAAAAGTGTTTGTTGAATCACCTCGAGAAAATCATCTGGAAACGTATTTTTCTCCGTAGGTTTTGCACCCTGATCTGGAGATAGCAGACAATGCATTCCCTCCGCCTCGCACTGCCCCCTCCAACCTCAAGTTGTTGGTAAGTCAGCATCACTATCACATGCCCTCCTTTCATTTGTGACTCTCCGGGTGAAGGCAATAATGTCCTCCTTATGTGGGAGAAGGGCATGACTTCCTTTACCAACAAACAGGCTCTTATCACCTAAAGGGTAGCGTTGGAGTGACGGTTACCTTGTATACCCTCAAGACAAAACAACATAGCAGTTGCATAATTAACTTATCAGACTGCATTTGTGGCATAGTTGTTTGATGAGTCGTGTGTGTGTGTGTATTCCAGGACAAGGAGGTGCGGGCCGTGTTCCTCAGGCTGTTTGCACAACTCTTCCAGGGCTACAGGTCCTGCCTGCAGCTCATCCGCATCCATTCTGAACCCGTTATTCACTTTCACAAGGTAAGATAACGACATGATGGAATTCCCAGTGGTGAAATTAACATATTTCCAAAACCCTTTACTTTCCAATATGTGACCTTAGATTAAACCCTGTTTGGCAATTGCTCCAGAGCAAACATATTGTTCTTTTTTATCTGCCAAAAATGTTTAAACCCGGAGTCCAGAATTGCGTAGGAAGACTTGACGGATAAACCTGTCAGGGGCGTACAGAGTGTGTGTTTGTGTGTGAGCATGCTTGTTGTTTTAGATGTGTTATTGAGGCCCCCATGAGTCTTCCTGGATGTGATCCTTTTGTTTATGCAATCTTCAGACACAGTCCCATTACCTTAGGCAAGGCACGACAAATAGCCATATGAAACGTATTAGGTTTACATTTTTGTTTTGTGCCGAGGTTTTTGTTTGTTCTTGTCTGTGGTGTCTCCGTGGTAACCCCTCTGCACATCATCCTCAAAGTACCCCACATGGATCACATTATAAACAAACGCTCAGCTTAGTCGCCTGGAGTGGGGGAAGGCTGGAGTGAACTGCGTTTTATCTCCTCTTCCCACAGGCACAAATAATTATGCGTAAAGTAAATTAAATTCATTTGCATGCGATTGTTTGTAACAAGATTTATATCCCTTTTTCTACATGCTTAAGAACTAACTTATGATTTGAACAATAAAAGATGCCGAAGTCAGGCCCCCCTGCAGAGATATTTTTAAACTTGTTCTAAAAATGACTGAGATCACTCAGCTTGTTTTTCAGTCTGCAGCATTTCCATATGCCCAGGATTACATTGCTCCCATCTGTGTGGGGTTGTAACTGATCTATTTCTGACATTCTCCAGACTGCCTTCCTGGGCCAGCGAGGCCTCATCGAGAATGATTTTCTGACCAAGGTTTTGGATGGCATGGCCTTCGCTGGCTTTGTCTCGGAGAGAGGTCCGCCTTACAGAGCCTGCGATCTCTTTGATGAGGTACAGTACCATGATGCTCCACTTAGCTTTTCAGTTGAGAAAATCATACACACACTAAAGCCACTACGGAAGAGTTTTAAATGTGACTACTCTATCAGTTGTGATTGTGTCCTCATTATGCTGCTTGGATACTTTTGAATGTATTTTCCCGATTATCCACCCCGTTAAAAGTGCATATTACTGTTTTGTTGTGTGTCTTGTAGCTGGTGGCCTTACACACTGACAGCTTTAAAGAAGAAGAGATCACCCCTGCCAAACTGCAGAAGCACATCAGATCGTTCTCTGAGCAGCTATACAGAAATGTAAGACTTCATGCCAATAACTACATCTCCTCTTTTGTATTGTTGTTGTACCGTATTAGACTTAAGCAACTCTGCACGTGTTTTGCTGTATCCACTGTATGTACAGCTGTGAATCCTATTAATGCATGTTTTTCTCTGGTGGGTGTACTATAGGAAAACCCAAACCCCCACATGGCATTCCAGAAAGTGCCTCGGCCGTCGGAGGGGTCCCACCTGCGGGTGCACCAGGTACCCTTCCCCGTGTTGGATGACGAAAAGGTGGAGAAGATGCTGCAGGAGGCCGTGGTGAAGCACAGCAGCGCACCTCCTTCTATACGGCTGGAGAAGAAGTGTGTTGTACCTGCCGGACCCCCTGTCGGTACGGCCCACCCTGAACTGCTGTGATAAACAATACTTACTGATCTGAGGAGGCTTAACATACACGCAGGGTTTTGTTTACTTTAAGTCTCTCGCAGTGTTTAATATAACAGGTTTTTGAAGCAACGTAAAAAATGGAGTCTGAGGTTTGCATCAGCGGTAGCTTCAATGAATTTCCTGTTCTTCTGTAAAAATATCGTTTTTTTTAATTTAGTTTATTACGTCTGGTTCTAATAGGTTTGCATCACTTATATTAAGTCATATTATTTTATGTTCTCTATACCAGCGGTTTTCAAAGTGTGAGGCGCGCCTCCCTGGGGGGGCGCCAGAGAGCTTCAGGGGAGGCGCAGCGTGAGAAAAAAATAACGAGAAACAGTGAAATTTGTTGCAAGTGGCAACATGGATCGTTTTTTATTTTATCGTCTGCGAGCCGTTAACGGCCGGCTCGGTTCGCTGACGGCCGGCACCGCCCTTTATTTTAATTTTAATAACACTTACTTTGACCAAAAGCAAGTACCGGTCAAGGCTGCAGCCAGAGGATGATCTGCTTTTATTCCTGTCTACATTGCATCCCCGCATCATCCACCTATGCGCATCAAAGACGCAGACTCATTGTTCCCACTAAAGCAGGGGTGAGTGTAATAAGGAGGCAAAGTTGATGTTCAGTGTGTTGCCGGGAGCATATAAGGATTTATCCACGATGTTGAAAATGTTAAAAATGTTTTAAAAAGTTGTTGTTTAATGTTTTAAGGAGGTGACGCTACTCAGCCAATCAAATCGGTGCAGTCAGTGAGTCAGCATGATAGATTCAAACAAACACACAGAGACGAGACAAGAAGAGAGAAACAGTCGAGTCATTTCAAATGGTGTGCTCCAAAAAGACTTACTGGACCTCTTTGAAATGCAATTAAATACCCCTGCATTATAGCAACAACAACAATAATAATAATAGCAATAATAATTGGGAAGGGGGGCGCGGCTGTTCTTATGTTCTCTGCGGGGAGGCTCACCTTCCCACACTTTGAAAACCCCTGCTCTATACCACTGTAAACCTTTAGGAGTATTTGATGGAGGCTTTGAATGAGCCCAGCGGGTTTTTCTGCCTCTTCCTGCACTGTATATAAATTGTAATCTGTAATGTTTTTTTAATTGTTCAAATAATCTGTTTTTCTGTATTCCAGTGTCCATTATGGGCAAGATGGGCTCCGTGTTTAACAGCGCTCGCAGGCTAGAGGTGGTGCGGGGCTGCATTTCCTTCATCTTTGAAAACAAGACCCTGGAGACTGAAAAGGTGATGCTTTATGTCTTTCATCAGGGGAGCTCATCAACCTTTAAACCAGCACATGATCTGGGGGCATCTCAGTGTTACTTCCCCCCCCCCAGCAGACCGTTATGGAGCTGTGGATCTCTCCACACCTTCATCATCCTAATATCTCACAGCTGCCACACAGAAATAGATAAGGCCTGTAATCAAACACTCATGGAGGCAAATCAGTTAATGTCACTTGTTTATCGCCTCTTTAAGCATCTGCACTACACAAAGATGTCCTTCATTGTGGCCCCATGTTCGTGATTCTACACAATATGCGTACAATGCGTTTAAAATGGGATCCTTGCCAGTTACTTCTTGTATCCCGCTGGCTTCATATCTGTATATAATTCAAACCTGCATCTCTGTGCAAAGAATGCATAGCATGTATCCTCTGAACCCCCCGTGAGTCTGTAAATCATTCGCTGCCAAATGGTCATCTACCATACAGCAGGTCAGAGCAGTTCCTTGAACCACTATCTTGGTGCATAGTGTTAATGTAAAAAGTGAATGGATAACCAAATCAAATTACCCCAGTGTTTTTTCAAAGTTTCATAAAACAAGGGCCTGAAAATCTCAGGAAGCAAAGTTGTTTCCCATTCTTCACCCTCACTCACAAATTGCCCATTGTCTTCTTTCTGTCTCTCAGGTCAGGTCAGTGGTCTTATTTTGGATCTTTTGTATGCCAGTATCAGCAATGGCGATAGACATGATCTTTTCAGGTGGTCTGAACGTACGTAGGGTGGCATCCTACTCTCTAGAACTCAATATTTCAGGGAATTTTTTCAAATTCTACACAAATGTTCACTTGGACTTGATGGTCAATAATCATGGTCACTGCAACTTCACAAAAAGATGTGGCCATTACTCAAGAATCTATACATATATATATCTATATATATATTTAGACAGAGATGGATGTAAACTGCAGATGTGTTCCACAGCAGGGGGGTTATTCTGTTTTATTTTCTAAGACCTCCTTCGTTCCACCTTCACAGACGCTGCCGGCTGCTCTGCGCGCCCTGAAAAGCAAGGCAGCTCGTCTGTGTCTGACGGAGGAACTGAGTCTTCACGTTCAGCAGAATCGCGCCATATTGGACCACCAACAGTTCGATTACATCATTCGTATGATGAACTGTGCCCTCCAGGTGAGTCACACGACAGAAAGACACAGACCTTTTCCTCTGAATCAGTACTGTAAACTGAAACATGTACAAAACTCCATGCAGCTATGTGTATATCATTGTTAGTACTTTAGAGAGAGAGACAATTTTTTTTCGATAATCAAACTTAAAATATATGTATCAAGCATACATTGTTTGTAGCTCCAGCTTTTTAAATGATATATTTCCTCCTCTTCTTTGTTTTATATCAATTTAATTTGATAGCTTTGGGTTTTGGACTGTTTTTTAGGATGTCCCCTTAGACTCTAGAAAACGCTGATGTCTCTGACTTATGGCAGATTCAATTGATTAATATATTTTTTTATAAAGAATCGAACTATAAACCCATCCAATGCAAAACAAGCATGTAATTGCATCATACCTTAGCATCCGCAATTTCTAAGTAACCGTGTCCTTCCTGTCAAATGACACGGGTTTCATAATGTTGATAAAAAAAATGGAAACTTCAAATCTTCTGATCCAAACAGGAATTTCACTAAATTATTGCAGCCCAGTGTGCTTAACCCAACGGTCAATCTTATTTCTTATTGTGCGATTCTTATAAGCATAGCAATGTGTAAGCGTGACAGTAGTACACGTGAACATGTATTGGAAAAACCTGTCCATCCTCTTCAACTTCTTTATTTATTTAAACTATCTGGCAGCATGTGGTAAGACTCAGCCCCATATCAGTCAATATGTTTGTCTCTTGCTGGTGTCCTCATGCCTCAGCTACTTGTCAAAGTGAGTAAGTAATGTGTTTTGGTGCAGCTCATAAAAAGTCAGCGAGGCTTCACTCGACCAGCCAGCTCTTTATTGGTAGTTCCTCATGTTTTACTACCTTAAATCAGCCCTTTCTAAGGATTTAAATAATTTTAAGCGGTCCTCAAAGAGTGCAGCTTTTTATGGACTGACTTTAGATTCCAATCATTCCCCTGAAAGAAAGAAAATAAAGCTAATTAATCCCACCGTATGCCAAGGACATTTGACGTGTCATTGACAAAATGAAGACATGTGCCACTGTAAGGTCTACCTGGCAACGATGCTGGTTAGATTATTTCATGCAGGAAGACGTGAAAATGAGAGCTTGTTCCCTTTTATGTTGCGAGATGACTGACTTTGTTTCCAGGAACATAAATGATGAGCTCTGCGCAGTCAGTGGTTTGTCTGTGATGTGCTTTTGTTGAAAGCCAAAAAGTGTCGAGATGTCTGCATAAAAGCACCATCTCCTTTGCATGACCTATTTATTCAACCCTTGAATTATATTTGAAGTCTAAACTAATGCAAAGATATTTTCTGTTTTGTTGTTGCATTGTCGTGCACACAGCTGATACCCAGGCCATCAGTGCGTCTTTCTGTCTTAAAATGTAATCCTGGTGGGATGTGTTTGAACCTTTTTTGAAACAGATTGGGGAGACTTTTTTTTAAATATTCAAAATTCTGTATAACAGGTCATTGTCATGCACATCTGGAAAAATGAAAAGAAAAAAGTGTGTGAGGGTTGTTTAATTTTGACAATTGTTTTTTTGGTTTGATCAGAATATAAATTCCTGATAACATAGCATCTTAACTTTCATATTTCTACAACACAAGATGAGTCCCTTGATTTCCTCTGGCGTTCAGCTAAAAAGCAAATGATCCACAGCCACACACCGGGAAAATGATAATAATTGTACACATGGAGAAGAGATTTAAAGTGGAGTGCACTTTTGTCACAACTTGGGGTAAAATATAGTCAGCCTTTTTCCAATTGCTTTTTTTTTGTGTGTGTGTGTGTGTGTGTGTGTGTGTGTGTGTGTGTGTGTGTGTGTGTGTGTGTGTGTGTGTGTGTGTGTGTGTGTGTGTGTGTGTGTGTGTGTGTGTGTGTGTGTGTGTGTGTGTGTGTGTGTGTGTGTGTGTGTGTGTGTGTGTGTGTGTGTGTGTGTGTGTGTGTGTGTGTGTGTGTGTGTGTGTGTGTGTGTGTCATCCTTAAGGCTTAAAGCCAAGGTGACCTACTCAGTAAAAAATGTTTCATGTGCTCTTTATAAGTGACAGCATGATGCATCATTAGGATTGCTGGCGCCCATGTTGCTGTGCACATTGATTTTCAATGACATCATCATTATGAGGCCAATTACAGCATTTATCGTCTAACTGTCAACTTCAGGCTAAGTGACAGTTCGGTTGTCTGGTTGTAATCAGTGTTCGCAGGGGAGCCTGCAGGAAGGGCTATGTAATGCAGAAATGTGCAATAGGTGAAAGGTTAGCACATTAGAATCAGGTGGTACTGTACACTGTTAGTGCGTGCTCATTCTTTCTTGTTTTTTGAGTTAAAAATGTTGATACATTCTTTGAAATTATTTGGAACGTTTACAGTGCCTTTTTTTTTAAACATCTGTTGTAATCCTTATCTGTTTTGTTTTCTGCCCTGAATCACACACAGTAACGACCCTCATAAAGGTATTTGTGTTAATTGCGCATTTATTTAGTGTGAGTGTATATGTGCAGTGGTTAGCACTGCAGCTTTTAGAAGTAAAAGTAGCGCAAGCCATGTGGGGGAATGAGCCCTGCTGTGGATGTATCCTGGCATCCCAACCATTTCCTGTCCGATTATGAGCCCTCTGTGCTCGGCTCACTCATTGCCGAGGGCCTCATGATGGTGCTCAAAAATACTCTGAATGGCAGTTTACTGTGAGAGGGGATTAAGGCGGGGGGTCCATGGGAAGCGGCCGCAGCGGCATGGAGTCCATGAGTTCCGCATGAGCTTGATGTGCAGAAACACACGTTACACACAGATGTTGGAGAGTACGAGGCTCTTTATCTGACATGTCTGAATCATACAACTCCTGAGTCTGTTCTCTGTCCCTCTTAAAGGCTGCCTGCTGCACTTTAATCAGTCTAAACATCTCCTGCTTAAGCTAAACAATCAATCTAAACGTTATTAAACACTTGGTGACCAGATAAAATACATTTTATAGAATGCATTACAGTACGTAAAAACGGCCAATAAAAACTTGTGGTTTTAGAAGGAAAATAAATCAGTTTCACATAAAGAGATATCCATACCAATGTCTCCACAGCTGGAGAACCTCATGGTTTGATAAGCGCAAGATGCATTTTAGGAGTCATTAAGCCCGCCATAAATGCATACATGAGATTCCTTAGGAGAATTTGCAGTAGTGACTCCTGCAGCCACAAATATTTCACTTGCACTACAGAATCAAGGTCTCTTCATCATTATACTGCAACTACACGGAGTCTCTGTACATGACTTTTCTACATTTTTAGATTTTTCTAGATCATAAATTAGTTTCTTACTGTGAGAACATGGCCTCTGTCTGCCTTTGATGGACTGCCTTACATAACGTGGCCACTGGGAATCTTAGCTGGGTATCATTCCCATGTTCAGTTTCTCTAGGAAGTCCAGCAGTTTGAGCAGGTAGACAGCACAGAAATCAACTATGAGGCTTATTTGTGATTCAAGCCGTGATTGACATTAATAGAGTTGAGACTTTCTTTGTTTTGTCTCTAGATAAACAAATATCCATAAGGGCCACAAGTGGCAGTTCATTCCCTCCTGGAAAGCGTTAACACAAACACACAGGATGCTGCTGTTTGTTCACATCCTCCAGTGTTTCTGTCACATGCTCATGTTTTTTGTTTTTGCCCGCTGTATACGTGTCTGAAACAGAATAGCAGTGTGAGTCATCACAGCTATGATAGCTCCTGCCGCTTCAAGAACTAGGGAGAATTGGTAAGACTTACTGTAAATAACAGGAGGAAAGGAAAACAGCAGGGTATCATTTCAAAACAAATGTGGGGATACACAACACCCTCCTTTACCCAATTCTTGAAATCCAAAATACAGAATTTCCCCTCACTCTGCTCCATGTGGCTTTGTTCAGCTTACAATGATAGAGGCCTAAATACAATAATACAGACCCTTAAAGCGTCTCATGTGATGCTGATGGACAAGAAACAGCTCAGCTCGACTCATCAGGTCTCACTTGTCATGTCTAATCCCAGGCCTGCTGCAGATTTCACTGCTTATCGGTTCCCTTTGTGAGTTGACGTGTATGCTTTTGTAGCTGTCACTCAGCCTATCAGTCTGCTAACAGGAGATTAAGTGTTTACAGGTGATATCAAGTGTGGCTTAAGTAAACCTGACACTATATGAGATATGAAGCGATGATGCAGCCGAGGGACAAAGCTTCTCTTCACCCGACGCATGAAAAAATGCATTTCGTTATAAGTTTCTGTTTCAAAGAACCAATGGTTATGCTTCGCTGAGTGTTGGAATAATACCGGTTTGTCAATTATTCACTCTTTTTCTGCCAGTGCTTTTTCACTTGTTGTTGTATTTTGACTGGGGTCCATGAACTCCTCTGACCCGCTGGATTGTTAGGGATGCTTCTAAACAATGCTTTGGTGCAGCTCCAAGCTTGGACGTTTCACCACAGCCCAAATAACTTCAAGAAGAAACACAAGTGACAAGAGAAATAAAACCGAAACTATGTTGCTTATTCAGTGGGGGGCCAGGCTTTCATGTGTTGCTGTGGAACTTGTGTTTTGCATTTTCTCCCCTCTTCGCATTCTTGTGTTGAGGCCCCCATCTCGAACCACTATAAAAAAAAATTACGTCTTTTCTCCCATCTCTCCCGCCAAAACTACTACTCTGATAAGACTGTTAAAGTTGCATAGTTTCAGTCGTAAATGTAAGACTTCTGTTCAGGTGTTTCGGTTTTCACAGAGAGAAGTGTGTTGTTTACACATTTTCTGGGTTTGAGGTCCCACTGAGGGTCTTGGCAGAATCAGTGTCCATGTTTTTACTTGGTCTTAAATCGAGTTTCCCCGAGCCATTCTCATTTACAGAGTCCCGCAAATAAATCCCAACAAAGCCCACATGAGACAAGTACCAATTTCCTGTGAATCAAGTACTTTTACTCCAAATTGCGTCCTTTTCTTCTATTCTCCTGTTCTCATCATTCTTGGTGATCTCTGCAAGAAGAGTTTTCTTTGGGCCCCTAAGTCCCCCACTTTAAGCCTCCTAATGTACTATTCACCTTAATACCGTCCTCTAGAAAGCGCCATTATGCGTCGCCTCTTTGACCTGGAACAATCCCATACACAAAGATTCTTTGGCATGGTGAGTAAATGTTAAAGCGGGAATATTTAGACTCAATATAAAAAGAGAATTAAAGGCTAGTTGTGGCTTATGATAAGTGGCAGCATGAGCATGTTATGGCCAAAAAGACTGGAACTTTTTGCGTTGCTCTGCTATTCACTTGCAATTTATAATAATAGCTAATACATTGGAGGCCGGAGTGCTCTGATGTTTATGTCAAGGCAGGGATTATATAAGAGTATTGAAAGCACATGTCCTAATATTGAAGCAGAGCAGAGTCTGTGGTTGTTTCTTTTTTTGCTTCTCCTGACATTTTGCAGGACAGCAGTGTCTTTATGTAACAGGAAGCTACATCTGAAGATTGACTCTTTGGTTGTCTCCAGGTCACATCTCTGCATTGCAAGTTCATCAGTCATGCAATAAAGTTATTTCTTATTGTTTGTTAAAAACTAGATACGGTATTGCAGTAAAACGATGTTACCCTTTGGCCTTTTGGAGTGTGTGACCTCTCTGTTGAACGCCTGTGCTGCTTGTTTTGGGACTCCTGTGAAAAAGAGCTGTGTAACATGTCTCCTGCTGTGTCTGCACGGGGCTCACTTCTCTCCTGTTGTTTGGCCCTCAGGACTGCTCCAGCTCAGAGGAATACACCGTGGCTTCTGCACTGCTGCCCCTGTCCACAGCCTTTTACAGGGTAAGGAAATCAATGAAAACAACACTGTATGTGAGCTCAAAATTATGCTTCTGTTTCTCATATTTTCATTTGTATATAAACCACCGCTTAATCAGGTGTACAATGCAAATGTAAGATCTACCTGAACACCTGTGGTTATAGCTAAGCAGTTTGAGCTGCTAAATCTAATGTCACACTGAGGTAACTCGCTCAACTAGGACTTTATGGACCTAAATTGAAACAGCTACCTCCATAATCATCTTTTAAAACATTGTATCCAGCTTAAATTTTGCCTGAAATACAGCAAGAAATACTGCTAAAAATGTCCAAATATTTCTATATAGAAATAGTTGTGTGTGTGCTGGTTGATCTAAAGAAATGAATATTTGCCAACATATTGTTGTTAGATTTGTGTAACTCTCATATCAATAGTGCTTGTCGGCCTAAAGTCCAGTTATATTGCTGCTCCAATAAAAAGGCACTATAGGCAGGGCATAACATTCTCAGTGAGGTACTCAGATGAGTGCCTGGAGTCAGTGTTTGGTACTCCAACTTCTGGCTCCACTCAAAGTTAGTTGATGAAGCCCTCTGTATCGCAAACGTCAACGGGGGCGGGGCTGCTAGTGGAGTACTTCAGGAAAGTCGACGGGGGGGGCGCTGTGATCAGCTGTTTTAGCGCAGTTCTCCAGTGAAGGGGGGGAGTCTCCCTCCGCAGCCGGTTGGCGTAGTTTTGGCACAATTCCGTTGTACAGACCGACGTTAACAGCAGCCCTGTCTGTGCACATGGAGACCGACTCTGTCGTCCGGTGATCTAACCGCCTTCTGGAAAAGCTTCACAGGTAGGCCTACGTCGGTACGCAAATGCGCTTTGTGACACAAGTGACGGTACGCATTTCAGATTGTTGCTGCGCATGCGTACCTGCGTACCAGTTATGTGCACCCCTGACTATAGGGCAGGTTGTATGCACAGAATAGCCATAAAAAGGACAACATTATCAACCTTTTAACTTCAGTTGATCCCTCAGTAATCACATCCACAGAACATGTGGTAAACCTCCATAGTTAGAGCGCGGGCCATGGCCTTAAGTTTCCTCACCACATTGTCAACACATGGTAGCTACATTATTCACCACAACAATTCAACAACAGCCTGGTTGTTGCTATGGGGACAGACACAACTGTCCACACTGGCTTCTTGTTGAGTACCAGTGCCATACCCTAATGGGCTGCAATGGGACCTGGCCCGCTGTTCACCACCACATGAGTCATCCTGTTAACATGGCACAGGCTCAGAACCTCAGATAAGCCCTGTTTTCTTGTTTGTCTTCAGGGCCACCAGTATTAATATTCATCAATCTTGTGAAGTTCTGTAGTTTAGTGCATTTGTGTTCAACCATGCAACAAGAATATACCACTAAAGAGAAACCTATGATTTATATCCATCCATTGTCCGTCACAATTCTGAAGCAATGTAGTGATATCCAGCTAAATGAGTTTGAAGATTATAAATGATTTCATTGTCTAACACTGGCAACTCATTATAGGAAAGAATATTTTGAGAAAACACCCAATTTATTTACAGATTATTGGAACTGCTGACATGCTCCAGCTCTGCTTCAGCCAAAGGGAGACAAAGTAAAGTGAGGTCAGGAGGGAATCTGCCAAAATCATTCTGTAATTTCTCTTTTAGTGGCGCAAGGAACATGCAGTGAAATAGTTAGAAAAACAAAGCTCGCTGATGGAGCGTCCCAGCAGCTGTCATCATGGGGATCGAGAGGCATTACAAAAGAGAGCCTTACAAGTTTGATGGAAGGGGTTGCCTTGGTTTTTGCAAAGAACAAAATGTACCATGACACTGAAGCATACATGCCCATCTCATCTTTCAGAGGCCCCTCTGCAGCCGTCCATCTCTATAGGAACATGAAACCCATAGATCGACCTTTGCTCGCATGGTCGCTCAAACTATGCTTTCACATTACAGTAGCTATTTATTCTAACAGTTGTGAATACATACATACAGTTAATGACCAATATGTCCTTGAATCTGACCTGAAAAGGAAAGTCATTGACAAACAATGTGAGAGTGATTAAAGATGGGTGATTTTGATCTTGTAGCTGTTTTTAAATTACCTCTGCAGAACTTGGTAGGATGTTGTTGAACATGCTGCTGAGAGGTCAGTTCTTCTCTCACTGTTTTAAACCTTATTGTGAATGGAACATAAACTTAAAATGGTTTGTATAATAAAAGCTGAGAGCCCTATACTCTAAATGGGAGTTGATGGTACTGAGATGCCGTTGTTAAACTTTTCCAAGTTTGATTTGTGACGAGGTATTCACCTTTTGATTTCCTCCACTTTGTCATGTTGTGCAGAACTTTTTAAATAACTCAAATTCTGAATAAATAAATTTTTAGTTGAGATGAGTAAGAGATGGTAATGTTCATGCATGTACACTATGAAAACAGTAGTACATTTTTATTCTCATAAGATATACAGTACATTGTTTATTTCTACTGCTATTGCATGAAAAACATTTGCCACTGGGATGATGTACAGAGGGTGGATCATTATTGTGAAATAAACGGGGTTGATGCAGGACTTGAATTAGTCAAGCTCATTTAGCAATTTGCGAGGAAGACCATGGTGCTCGAAACGTCAGGAGCTATTTTATGTTTGGATACAGTATATCTGCTTCAACTCTGATACGTACACAGAAATAACAGACTGTAGAATGCCCTAATTGAATAATCGGAATCTAGTGTTCAACAAATCGCGTATCTGTGACTGTTTGAGTTGAGTAGTCCGACAATGGTGAAGTTCTTGTTTGGTTTTCTTGGCCAGACTTTAGTCGGCTCACTCTGTGATCAGCTAACAGTGTAACCGTCCCCATGGCCCCTAAAGTGTCCAGGTCAGGAAAAGTGGAAAGCTCAGCTCGCTCCACAACGGTCTGCTCCCGGATTCTGCCGGATGGAGTCAGGCGGTGTTTAGTTTTATTCTTGTTCATGTGTTGACACTGAACAGTTTATGCAAGTGAGCTTCAATCTACAGTATGTTTAAGTTGTTTTACCTCTCCATGTCTTTGCTTACCCCTCAACTTGACCTTTCTTTGATATTTATGTCAAACTTATCCAGCAGTATTGATAGACATATGCATGCACATATATCAGATAAAAGGAAGATATGCAAAATATATTTTGGCCTGGATCATGTGTGGATGGTGTCATTTGGCCCGTGAAGGTGAAGTTTATTCAAATGCCACACAACCTTTGCACAGTGGCCCTTTGTTAGAGTTTAGGTTGTACATTTTGTTGTGGTTCTAATCTGTGTGGAAAGTTCCTCTGGCATTCATTATCTATAGTGCTGGGGTGGTTTGTCAGGAGATCAACAGGTGTCGTTGACGTCCTTTGGATTGCGTCTCTGGAGTAAATACCTCTGTTCGGGGAAAACACAGATTGGATACAGCAGCAAGAAAAAAAAAAAAACACCATTCTGGAAGACTTCCACATCAGCAAGAGCACTTGACTGTTAGCATTCTTTAAAGCCAAAGTTTATTCATAGGGGGGATTTGGCAGCCTGCTCTCTGAAAACGCTCTCCACGAAAGTGACGTCCTGCCTGACCCTTGTATATCTCAGAAATGTCCAGCCCTTTACTTACCGTAGCTATGTTTACTTTGTTTTGGAACATTTATGTTACTTGTACATGGTGTTTTTACACAGTTTTGGCCTATGGGTGCCATGATGGGTTTGTATTAGTCTGATTTTCAACATGCCTTTTTCTCTGTTTGTTTTACGTGACTGGAGACTGTAAATACATTGTTTGAACAGAAAATGTTTCATGGTTCCAGGATGCGAAGACTTTCCTCGCAACACACTGACTCACGTAGAATTGCAATAATGAGGATAGATTTTGTTCAGGTCAAGAATGCATTCCCGCAGATGAACTGTTTTTGTATCTGCTGTTCAGGAATGCTATGAATTCTTACAAAACACTTGTAAATGATGTTGCTGCCCCCAGGCTGGTGACATATCATAAACAGTGGTCAACACTAAGTGTCTACAAAGAAGTTTACACACCTTTCATTGACAACCTGTCTCGTTTCTCAGTCACAGTTGACATGTGGGATGCTGCTTAGATGTCGTAGTCAGTCATATTGTGAACCTTGGGATCATGTCCTAGAGTTCAAAACAAGATCCCAAATCCTGATAACCTCAATCCTTTGACCTGTGCACAACATTGTTTCCCTTCTGTCTTCCCCTTGTGTTTTCTTTGCTTGTTTTTCACCCTCAACCCTGCATTCCTCTTCACGAGTCACACGGGCAGATGGGTCTGATAGTGCTATACTCCCTCCTTCCCCTTTGTCTACACTTCCTACTTTTCTTTTTCGTCCTCTCTTTCCTCTCCATTCCCCTCTCATTCCCTGTCCTCCTCCTTGCCCATTCATCTTGTAGATGTCTCTTTAAGCTCCCTGTATTATCATATTCACAGAAGTGATGACCTCGGTCAAGATGACCTGCACATATCTGACAAGTCGAAAAAGGACAGCCATGCTGAGAATGGACTGCGTAGTCAAATCACGTAGAGACAAACACACCCACCCACCGAAACAACATCTGCTGCAAGACACGTCCCACGCGCCTGTGATAGAAAGGTGTTACCATGTAAATACCAAAAGGGCTTGACTCCTCCTATTGTATTTTTCCCCATTTATTTATGGTTTTGTGTAATGCAGATCCATCCCTAAAATCTGACTCCTTTGCAATCAGCCTGGTGACCATGTGCTCAAAGGACCAGTGCTACACATTTTAGCCTCTTGCCAAAGTGTTTTTGGCAGCAGATTTGGCATTTCATCCAAAGTTTTCCTGGCCTAATTCCCATACTCAATGTAAGGTGGTGTGCACACATTCTCTGACGGCAAAGTACATTTGATCATCTCTATTTCTGCAGAGACAACAGTCCATCTAAACTCAAAATTGCTTTTAATGTCAGCCTTACTTTTCTACATAATCTATTGCAAAGCTGAACAAACTGTCTAAAAACGCCCTTAATCTTCATAATTCTCAACCAATTATATTGGCGTTGTTTATATTTGATTTGTCAACGTTTAAGTGTAAAAGCCTTTGTTGGCTTTGTGACTAATTTAAAAACCAGTGGTTACCTTTTATTTTCTGCATGTATGCCTTCAAGTCCCTCAGACATGTGTCCAACATTCCCTTTCTAAATTGAGACCTATTGTATCCATTTCATGTTGGCATCCTTCATTAGCCAACATGATATAGTTATCTTAAAAACCTGTTAAAGTCTGCTGATCTGAGCAGTAAAAAGTTCCCCGAAAAATCTAATATTAGAGAGAGGAGCAACAAGAGCCTGCTTTAACATTTGTGTAAGAACAAGTGAGAGCATGTATTCAAGATGTCTTTTTACTTGCATTACACACATCTTTATGAATTCATTCAGTTGTAAATGTAAATAAAATAAATCTGAATCATTATAAAGCACACTGAAAACACTGTTAACTGTGGATGGGCATGAGCTCTGTGTTCACCGCCAGCTCTCCTCTGTGTTGGCTCCTGGCCCACCACACTGGGAATAGAGCTGTTCTTGTTCTGTCCGTTGTAATTACAGTAACCCCTCTAGTTCTCATCCTTCAAAGGCAAACTGTGAAGTGATAATGGGAACCAGTGTGCATGTGTCAGGCTCAGGGGAGAGAAATCAGAAGCTAATTAAATAACAGGCCTGAGCCTTACGCGTGGCCTGCAGTCTCTACTGGGAGATGGACGCTTGGCGAATGCTGGGATCTGTCCTGTCTTCTCTTGAGTTTATTTGCAGTGTAACGTTGTTTCTCTGCGGTGTGCACCATGTGTGCTATAGAGTACAGTATGGGCCAGCGTTAATGCCTTTAGCTGAACACTGTACATTCCCTTTAGTAGCTGTTTTTGCAAGCAGCAGGTGCTTTGCTCTTCAGCCCTCACTAATGAAAAACAACGCAACGCTTCCAAATATATCCAGACACAGAAGGAGTGAGGGAGGGGGTCTAATTTCCTTTAGGGTTGTTGTCTGTTAAAAAGTTACGACTCACAAGGAATGATTGATTTCACTTTAAATCCCATGGATCACTTTTTTTTTGTGGTGTTTTTCCACTTCTCCCCAGCATTTTGGCAAACCCCCTTTACAAGGGGCACTTTCTGCAGCCCAAATTCTTTCTTGATGCAAATACCCATCGAGAAATAAACTTGACTGCCTCCATGTAGAGGGCTGCATTGCAATGATTAGGATTCTGGGAGCAACGAAGGACTAAACACAAATACTGCAAGGTATATTTATTCAAGGCAGCAGCAGTAAAAGTAAATTGAATATACAAATATAAGAGTCTATTATAAAAGCCTATACAAGAGATTGTTATTAAAGTACCGTATTACTTAACTGTTTTAGCAGCTTTAGGTTCACATTAAGCCAAAACAACTTTCCAGTAAAGCTGGATAATTTTGTGAAAAATAAACCAAATACTCTTTTTTAAGGTTTTACATTTTAGTTTCAACACTGTTTTGAGTTTCATTTTATACACATTTACACACAATTCTGCATGACATATTTTGTTTTTTTAGGAAACTTTGGATAGGATATAAGATTTTTTGTGGTTTTCCACAGAGTTTGGCTGAGTTCCATGTTTTTGCACTGACCGGGGTTAACAAGGTTTTGCATGTGAAGTTATAATTCAGATCATCTGTCTCTCTATTTAGAATTCTCGTTTATTCAATACATAAACGTCATTTTTAACATCCGTATCATGAAAAAAAAAATCCGTTCGAATCTGAATCTAAACTGTAGACAATAACATTGTCAATGCGTGACAATGCGACATCTGGTTTGTATCTGTTGCTAGGTGAGATTACATAAACTATCAGAGAAACAGGGATGAGTTCAGCTTGTATAACACTGCATGTTGTCGTTTCTTTGAAGGCATTTAATGCGCTCATCTCATTTCAGTTATATTCCCTAATGTTGACTCATAAAACAGTTCACTCAAAGGCATAGTCAGCTGTTAAGTGTACTTCTTTACGTCGTCCTGACTCTGAATTATATTTTTTCTTGCAGAAATTGGTTGCCGGTGTGAACCAGTTTGCCTACACCTGCATCCAAGACCATCCAATCTGGACCAACCAGCAGTTCTGGGAAGCCACTTTCTACAGCGAGGTCCAGAGTCAGATCCGAACCCTTTACCTGAACACCCTGGAGGGGAAAGACAGCATCACTGCCAGGCTAAAGGTTAGACTGGAAAAGTGACCAATATAAGTTGTGGGATAAATCATATGAATTCCACTGACATAAAGAGCATATTGATTATTCAAGCAAAATGCTGGCTTCTTAATTGCTACTGTTTTCTTGCCTACTGAGATCACTAGGACTTGTATTGGTTTTTCTTTGTGTCAATAGTGTTCTTTATTTAGAAAATAGAGAGAAAAAAGTTTAAAAAAAAAAAAATTAAAAACATACTTGAGAAAATGGTCCTCTGACACACTCAGCAGGCACCATTGCGTTTCAAGGGGTCAAGTTTAAATAAGTTAAGATAAGATAAAGATAAGAGGTACTTTATTGATCCCAATTTGGGAAATGTTTGCATTGTAGCAGCATAAAAAAACAACATAACAAAACAAGGCATTGCACATAAGTAGAATTAAAGAGTAGAAATAAACAAAACTAGATTTTAAACATCTCAAAATAGAATTAAAGCAGCATTAAAAAGTCGAAAATATACAGTAGGCCGTGAAGATACAACATCTATAAACTCGGACAATAAAACACCATTGAAGGGCTTTAGACACAATATAAAGCAGGATATTATTTACATTAAGAGTGTAGGGAATGGAGTAGTAGTATGTATGGAGCCGAGAGTTCTCTTCCAGTTTTGTCAAACTCGAACTGTTTCCTGTGACCTCTCCAGGATGCGGGCTCCGAGGCTGCGGCGGGCCGAGAGGAGGAGCACACGGCCATGGACCTGGCCGCGGAGCAGCTGCGTTTGTGGCCCAGCCTGAGCAAGGAGAAGCAGCACGAGCTGGTGAAGAACGAGGAGAGCACTGTGTTCAGCCAGGCCATCCACTACGCCAGCCTCATGGTGTACCTGCTGGTTCCTCTGGACACTAGCAAGCTCAAGCTGCTCCGCAACCCCCCCGTCGCAGACTGGGAGAGCGGCAGCAACAGCATAGTCACAAACAGGTCAGGCTGATATCTAAGAAGATAAATAATTTAAAGGTCACCTATTATGCAAAATCCACTTTTTCATGTTTTTTATACATAAAAAACCTTATCGCCTGAATCTCCTCCTAGAGCACCATTGTGTTCTTTTTAACCAAATATCTCTCAGAGGGACGTGGGGAGTGGGTCCTTATTTTCATCTAAAGCAGGGGAGTCAAACTCACAGTGGGCCAAAATACAAAAATCGGTACTCGTCGGAGAGGGGTCTGCCTGCAGACCTGCACTCTCAGGACAGTTCCGGTGTAGGCTGCACTCTCAGGACACCTGCACTGTCAGTACAGGAAGTAACGATTCTGAAGAACACGTTTTTTCCCCGCCCCCCGAAAGACTCGTTTGATGGAAGTTTTCAAATCACAATGGAGACTCATCACGGAGGTGATGAGTCCGCCCACCGTGCACTTTGGGTCGGCCTTGGTCAAGCCCTTTTGACCCACCCAGCCTGGTTCTCGTAAAAGTTGACTTAGCCATTTTTCGCTCAAATGACACCATGGAGGAATGTAACGGGAGTTGACAGGGGACTCTGCCCGCCTCACTTTTTTTCACTTTACCCCCTATTTTCCCCGGTTTTATTATTTGTTTATTTTTTGGCTATTTCACTCATCCATAGATTAACGGATTTTGACCATTTTTGTTGCATTTTTCTCCTCTCCTCTCACTGATCGAATGGCAAACGCGACCCACTGTCGGAGGGCCTCCACGCCGGCCCGGCCTAGTGCCGGTGCTCTGGCGGTCGCTTCCTCCGAACTGCGGGTTCGACTCTGATGGCCGGGAGGGTGTGCTGCGTTGGGGTGGGGGACTTCCCCCACTCAGCGTGTCTCTTCCTTCCCGGGCCGGCCGATATGAAGCGTGACCAAGACACACCATCTGACTCAGGGGTCCCACAGGTCCGCAATGGGGTGGAGGTTCCCAGCTGGAACCTCCGCCGCGGTGCACCCGGCAAACACGGTTGTTTCTCGAACCCTCCACTGTTGTCTAGCGGGTGTAACTAAAATACAAGATGTTGTATTTATATAAATAAATATATATCAATATACATATGTATATCATAAGTGTCAGCGCTGCGGCTGTACTGATAGTAACTACAATACAAGGTGTCCGTATATATCTATATACGTATATTCATATGTATATAATAAGTGTCACGATATGATTTTATTTTGTATTTGCGTGCATTTCCTGATGGAAAGTGGCGCCGTACTGATAGTGGCGATTTTATTTGGGAATTCTTAGCGTGCACTTCCTGTCCTAAGAGTGGAGGTGTCCTCAGAGTGCAGGTGTCCTGAGACTGCTGCCTGCAGGCAGGCTCCCATGACTCGTCGAGGGCCAGACTGGTTCAATGTTTATTGTAAAACTTATTGAAATGAACTTATTGCACATATTAAACCTGGAACTAACAAAGCAAATTATTGACTATAAAAACAACATTAAATAATCAGTTGCATTCATTTCTTATGGATGTATCTGCAGCTTTTCCGGAGTCATTTCTTATGATTCCATTTTTCCACAGGCCAACAACAGCTTCAAAAAAAAATATGCCCTGTTGTCGCAAGAAAAAAAGTGCAGAAGGAAACATCCATTGAAACTCAGTTTGCTGCTCTGTGTGTCTGTGTACTTGGCATCTCCTCTTGGGTGCAAGTTCAACAACGTTTGGGCTCAGGCTCTGAGCTGAGGAAACCCTCAGGATTGAGTGAAGGTGTGCATGCAAATATACCGGCTTGGAAGAGACTCAAAGTTAAGGTTTTATGATTTGGGAGTATTTGTTCCTCTCTTATTAAGCTGATGATAGGTATGTGGGCGTTTGTGGCGTTGCTCACAGTCTACAATATGATACCTTCTCATTCAGCCAAATTGAACACAGTACCTCTCCTGTTTCCGGCCCACTTTCCATCCTGTGGGCTTACATCACTGCTGCACAAAACAGAGTGAGGATCATTTACTTTAGAGAAGTTCAAAACCCTTAGGGTGTCTTTAATGGAAGCTACACTGTACTCACCCAAACCAAACAAAATAGCAGTGGAAGTGATTTCCCGGGCTCTTCAGTGACTGTGGAGTGAAATAAATCCTGGAAGTTCTGGAATTTAAAGACATACAGCCAAAGATAATTTGTTTAGAATTTCATCCATTGGAACTGAATATTCAAAAGAACACGATGTTAATGTACATTTTTTTAGTTTTGAAAAGCATTTATGCTTTATTAAACTTATTTTTTAAATGTCCTGCAAGAACACAATTGTACTGTTTACTTGTGTTATGTTTCTTCACTGTTGAGAAGGCAGAAACATTGCAGCCAAGAAGTTGTTTGTGTGGACATTTTTGTCTCTTTTTTTTCCTTGCAATTTTGCCCAAGACTTGCTTGTTTTTAACAGATGACAGTTGGATCTCACCACTAACTATGAATCCAGAGCATAGCTTGCATCACTGTCTCATGTGAGACATTCTTCTGGACCGCAGAGTCCGAGCCATTGATCAGGGCATCAACACTAAACTGCTGCAGATCACTTTCGCTCTCACTGCTCTTTATCACAGTGCAAATCCATTTCTGTCAACAGAAACTCTCTTCTCAAATCTCCTCCTGGGACATACTGGTTAACTCTTTCTCATCATCATTGTGTCATCATGTGTGTTTTACAGCATTGCCGGAAGCGTGGCAGAGAGCTTTGACACAGAAAGCGGGTTTGAGGACTCAGAAAACAGCGATGTGGCTAACTCTGTGGTCAGGTTCGTCGCCCGCTTCATCGACAAGGTGTGCACCGAGAGCGGAGTAACCCAGGAACACATCAAGAGCCTGCACAGCATGATCCCAGGTACAGCACTCACAGCGTTCATTCAAACGGTGCCACTGTCCTGATTCCCTCACCTTTACGCAGTATAACCCCTTCACGTGAGTGTATTCACAGCAACAGACGTCTGAGCTGATTAACCCCTGACATTGCAAATCTCTGAATACACAGTCTGGTTGTAAGACCGTGTAGGCATACATGTGTTTCTCTGGTCCGTGTGTGCACTTGTGTATGAACATGTGGTTGGTGACGTCCACTTGTGAACCCACAGGCATCGTTGCTATGCAGATGGAGGCTCTGGATGCAGTTCACAGAGAGAGCAGGAGATTACCTCCCATTCAGAAGGTGAGTGTCGCTCTTTTCTTGGCTGCTAGGACTTTAGAAACACGTCCAACTCTGACATGCCCCTTAAGGGGAAAACAACCTCCAGGAGATGAAGAGCTGCAAATTAGCCTGCATGACGTGACTCTACTGTATGCAAAAGGAAGTCCGCTTTGTATTGTAGTCTATGAGCAAATCACCCTGCTTTTCACATGATTTAGGACCTAAATTATATTTTAGATATTTATGTTGGAACGTATGGTCCCTTTAAGAAAAACAAGCATGCTTTGGGGCATGGCTACCTTGTGACTGGTAGGTTGCTACCACGGTGATTAACCAGCATTTTGATACACTATATCACAAAGTGCATATTGTCTAAATACTTTAGCTTAACTTACAGAAAAGGGTGTTGAAGTGAAAGTGTAAGTAGTGAAGTATTGAATTGGCAGCTTCTAAGACTTAGACTTCTAAGACTTAGTTCTCTGTTCTTAACCCTATTAGTGGTGCACAACACAGCAGTTTTAAGGCATTTTTCTGTTTTGCTAATAGAGAAATATGAAAGAAAGTCAATGGAGATCAATTAACTTGTTTCTTCTTCCGGACTTAACTGTACCCTGTCTCTATGTACAGTGTATATACAATTATAATGGTTAGACTTATACAAATCAAGACCAACAAGTCCAAAACTGTCATAAGTTAAGTATCATCAGCTTGAGAGTCGTCTCTATTTTTTTCCAGTCACTGGAATCGCACTTTTATTTTTACCAGTTGGTCTTTTGGAGCTTGCTTTGCAATATGTTGGCTGGCTCTTGGTAATTCCTCTTGCACACACTCATGCATACAGACAAGCACCGTGCCAGTACTACCAAGGGAGCAACCTGGAGACCTCGGTGAGCAGTCTGGGCAGATCGTCTGCTGTTCTTTGTGGCTAACCTCTCAACATTTATGTATTGGACTAAGCTTCCCTCCTGGCCTGCTACTAGCTGCGAGCAGCATGCCAAACAGTACTAAAAAGTGTGAAAACAACACTGACATTGGATTCATAACAAGTCTGAATAGTAGTAGTAGTAGTAGTAAAAGTAGTAGTAGAGAAAAACACATAAAAAAAATTCTAACAATGCAATAAGGTGCGGGTCATGAAGTAGCCGCACTTCAGCCGTAATGAGGAAAGGACCTCTCGTTGTATTGAAGGATGTATTCAGGAAGCTCTTATTAACTCCTGACCAGAGCTGAACTCCTCCAGGTTGGCTGTGGTCTAAATGGGAAGTGCTATAACGGATCTAAATACCCTCCTCTTTCCTAATTTGTGGCTGTGGAACAACTGAGTGTTTCTCTACCAGAGGGAGAAAAACCATATGCAAACCCACACAGTGTCAAAGTGTTTTTCTCGAAAAGCATCTCATGAGTTTAGCTAGAGGGTTGAGTGGTGAATGGGTCCCTACGGAGAAAATATATCAGTTTTTTTGGCAAGCTTGCTTTTTTAGAATGATATCTAGTGTGTGTGAGTCCCCTTCTCTGTCTGTGTCTGTGTGTGTTTGTGATAGTGACGTGCATGTGATGCTTGCAAAAACACGGTCTGTGATTAGAAATAATAATGGTTTATTGATTTACCTGGCTTTTCTGGAATCTGATTCTCTGACGTCAATGCTTTGTGCTGAGTCCCTCATTATAAAGCACTTAACTTCTGAAGAAAAATACCTTATACGTTCTTTACAGACAGGTAAAATGTAGCATCTGTCCTTGAGTATAATGTGTTTATTTTTCCCCCATCAGCCTAAGATTCTGCGTCCAGCACTGCTCCCTGGAGAGGAGTTTGTGTCAGAGGGGTTGCGGGTTCTTCTGGACCCTGACGGCAGAGAGGAGGCCACCGGGGGTCTTCTGGGGGGCCCCCACATCCTGCCAGCAGAGGGAGCCCTCTTTCTCACCACATATCGCATCATCTTTAAAGGCACCCCCCATGATCCACTCGGTAAAAACTGAACAACACCAACATTAGCTTTTAGTTTTAAGCTACATTTCTAGGTTTATGGAAACAAATTATGCTTTTGATTAAATGAAATGTATTTCAATTTTTAGAACTAAGTACAACATTTTCCTTGGACTTCAGTGCATTCTTAAGTCTCACATAGCAGCAGACTCAACCCTCTTCATTAACGAATGACCTTTCAAAACCATTAGAGTTATTAGTAGATCTGGTGCCTTGGTGACATCACAAGTTCATGTCTGACCCTCAAATAAACGTCCTCTTTGTGTCCAGTAGGGGAGCAGGCAGTGATCCGAGCTTTCCCAGTGTCCTCGCTGACCAAAGAGAAGAAGATCAGCATCCAGAACCAGCTGCAGCAGAACATGCAGGAAGGCCTGCAGCTCCGCTCCGCGTCCTTCCAGGTAATAAACGAAACACACTGCAATCTGATCTTAGTCCTGGGTGGACAAACTAAGTTTCCCTAAGATTTTAAATGGATGGGTGGACATGGTGCTCAAATGGTTACATAATCTATGGTTCTGTTTCTCAAATAATAAATATATGTTATTATATCATCTGAAGTGCAGGTTACCACACAATCAAGAGTCCATCATTTCCTCATGTGTGAATATTTATGCTTTTATCTGGATAATTTGTGTCTGTGTGGCCCAAAACAATACATTTGAAAAACCCAACAGGTCTCTTTCCAGGAATCTTGACATAGATCCTCAAAATAACTGATTCTAAGAATCAACGAGAAAAGCTAATTTCAGCCAAGCATGTGTTTCTTTAGGATTTATATATCCTGCTGTAAAAGTTTTTATGGTTCATTCCTATCTTTTTATTAACATGAATGATGCAAGTGTCAACTCTTAACCCTTGAGATGTTTTCTACATTTAAGATAGCCTCAACCCACGTTGCTTGGGCTGGACTGATACAAATTCAGTGATTTATCAAATGTTGCGTGTTTCGTTAAATAATCATTTTCATGAATACCTCTTACAGCTGATAAAGGTGGCTTTTGATGAGGAGGTGAGCTCGGAGATGGTGGAGATCTTCAGAAAGCACCTGCAGAGGATCCGCTACCCCCAGTCCATCTTCAGCTGCTTTGCTTTCGCAGCCGGACAAACAGCTCCTCTGCTCATCCTCCCAAAACAGAAAGAGAGGAACACTGGCTTCAGGTGTGTGGTGCAGCTTTACAGCAACAAGAGGATGTAGATCTGGTTAATTTACCAAACATCACTGCGGGGTGACCCCAGCAGGGTTTCAAGCTTCATTTATAAAAGCTTTCAAATTTAAAATCAACATATGAATGCTGTGTAGCTTCTTTTTTTGCAATACTATTTATTTGTGTGGTATATTTGATTGACTGCATAGCTTTATATAAATAATAGGCTACACTTGTCATATTAGTATTATATTATTTGTAGAATACGAGTGCATTGTGGAAGCTTCTAGAAAATATCAGCGGTTTGGGAGGGCGGGTGACTGAGCAGCATTCTGAGTAAGTTATTAATAACTTACATCATGTGCAATTGTCCACTTTCTCTTTCCCTCTCTCTTGAAGACGTGCACAGAAAGAGTCACTTATAGGGTTCGTACGGGTGCTTGAAATCCTTGAAAATGCTTGAAATTTGACGTGGTGTTTTCAAGGTTGGGAAAGTGCTTGAATTTTGGGAATGGTGCTTGAAATTGAGATAAAGTGCTTGAAAATGTAAATGCTTTACTTTTACAATAAAGGGCTGTCTGACTGAATAGTTCGCTTTTTAGATTAAAAGAAAAGAATTGCTTCGCTTCTACATAAAACAGCTCCGCTGCGGCCTTCCCGCGCTATGCGCGCGACCTGCAAGTGTTTGTGTTACGTGTGACCTGGGCATTCTGATGAGAGTGATAGATGACAGTGTGCCAGGAGGTTGCAGTTTCAACGAGCGTTGGCCATCAGAAGACAAATACAAGCCATGGCTAAGACGAGGGTCAAGCCCACGAGTAGCCTCCTGCAAAGTTTGCAAAAATAACGATGCGAGAGTCTGCGCTGACGAGCCACATGAAAGATACGCCGTAGTAGAGCATTTTAGATTAGGCTAACGTTACATGTTACGTTTGTTTAAGCTAACGTTAGCGAGCTGAATAGCGAACTCGATTGAGGGATAATAATAATTGCAGGGGACAATCATTTCAGAGGAGCGTACCTATGTTAATATGTGCGTTACAGTCGCCATCCTGTGGTGTTCAGAGGATGAAGCACTCGCGGCATTTCGTGTTATAGTCACGAAATATAATCTATTGATTCGACACAGAGCGATTTTGAAAGCAATGTATTTCTACTGGTAGTATGTTTCGTGCCTAAACCAAATGTGACTTGCTCTATCGAAATCAGTCACATTGACCCGAAGACACATTTTCGTTTGTAAACTGTTCTGGGGGAAGCTCACGAGTGTGTTTGTGTATTTTTGCGTTTGTGTACCGGGGAAACACTTACAAGAAACAACGGCTGTTATGCTTGCTGTGATGTTACATTAGTCCGTTCTCTGCTTGTAATTATGCCGTTACAAGCTTCAAAGTTGTATTTATCATCTGAATTTGCCGAAACAAGTTTAATATTCTGAAAGCCATTACTTTGTTTATTTGAAAACAGATGAAACAAACTGTCTTTTATATAAAATTGAAGTATTATACAAGTAAAACTACATTTTACTTTAATCCCATGTAATTGTAGAATGAACACAGTCTTCCTTTGAAGATGTATAAGTCAGGTGTCTTGAGTAGTCAAAATTACCTAGAAATCATTGTACACATTTGTCCACTTGTTACCATTGTGAGTCTATTTTTATGCAGCTCTGTGTGATTTTGTGGCTACAATTCAGGCTAATACACTACCAGAGGTGGAATAAGTACTCAGATCTTGTACTTGAGTGAAAGTAGAAGTACTCAGATCTTGTACTTGAGTGAAAGTAGAAGTACTCAGATCTTTTACTTGAGTAAAAGTAGAAGTACTCAGATCTTGTACTCGAGTAAAAGTAGAAGTACCAGAGTGTAGGAATACTCTGTTACAGTAAAAGTCCTGCATTCAAAATGTTCCTCAAGTGAAAGTAGAAAAGTATTCTCATCAAAATATAGTTAAAGTATTGACAGTAAAAGTAGTCATTGTGCAGATTGGTCCATTTCAGAATAATAGATATGATATGTTTTATAATGATTGATCATTAAAGTGTTCTCAAAGCTGGTAAACATGCAGCTAGTTTGAATGACTTTGTATACTGCAGGGTAGCTTGTGGATTTACTCCAGGTGGAACTAAAGTCTGATTTAACACTTGATTATATTTCACATCATTCATACAGATCTGTGAAGTAACTAAAGGTATTAAATACATGTAGTGGAGCAAAAGTACACCATTTACCTCTGCCTTATGTTTACTGCCAACCTAAAAGTACCTCAAAAATAGTAATCAATAATGTATTGAAAAGTTATTTGGCTGATTGTTTTATATTGGCTCAGACAGGTTATATGGGATGCCCAGTCTACGTACAGATCACTCATTTTGAAATATTAAATGTAGTTTTCTTTTCTTTAATTTTTCATCCTCGTGTCGAAGGCTATCACGAAACACACATTTGGTTGTTTATAGCATAAAGAACATCTGATTTAATGTGAGGTAGGGAAATAATCATTTGAGTACAGGGTTTCCCACACATATACTATACTTGGGCGGGCCGCCCAGGTATATTAACGGCCGCCCGCCCAGGTATATTAACGGCCACCCGCCCAGGTATATTAACGGCCGCCCAAGTATATTTCGCCACCCATTTAGGTTTTTCTTTTTTTATATAATTTTTTTTTTATATAATTTTTTTTTTATTCTTTCGTGACCATGAAGCCATCTGCGATCAATTAACTTGTGGACAATGATCCCTCGCTCCCTTGCTCTGATCTCGCTTCCTTCTGGTCTGTTAAGTGGCCTGCCTCACACAGGGTGACTGGCTGTCCACATGTTTTGGCCTGCCGACATGGCCACTGTCATACAGATCATAAATCAAAGCCCTTGATTGGTCTCTGTGTGTCATTCAAGCTCGGGATAACCTCAGCTCAGGTGAGGTAAAGGACTCTCTGAGTGTTTAGATAGTTAACTTAGTCTAAGTTCTCAGTGGGTCTCACACGGTGTGGTCACCATTTATGTAAACACATATTTCCATTTGAGAGGGTAGTGATTGGTCTAATGGATAGTGAGGTGGGCTGAAGATCGGAAGGCTGTGAGTTCAAATCCCGCCAGGAACACCACCACTAGTGTGCCCTTGAGTAAGGCACTTAGACCTTAGTTACTCCAGGGAGAATGTCCCTGTAATCGGTCATTATAAGTCGCTTTGGATAAAAGTGTCAGCTAAATGTAATGTAATGCAATGTGATTAGTAAAATATGCATGAATAAATAAATAAAAAGTTAACTAGGTGAAAAAAGGTAAGATACACTTTTAAAACTTGTTGAGAGCTAAAACTAGTCTTTGAGGCTGCCTCAAAGAGGAGCAGGGGGGAGAGGAGGGAGACGGGTGAGGCTGATTCAGGAGCACAGACACACTCACAACTATAAATGAACCAAAAATAAATTAATAAACAAGTTTCAGTGTTTTTTTCATATTGGAAATGGTATGTTATTGGTTATGGCCATGATTTTATGATTATTGAAATTGTATACAGTTCTGTTTCACATAGGTGTTCCCATAGATCTAGTCTCTTTATTTCCCCCTCAAAATGCACCAGATTGATGCATTTAACTCCAAAATAAGAATAAAAATCTTACCGGGAGAGCATGCCCCCGGACCCCCCTAGAGGATTTGAGGTCGACCTAAATACATTTATAAATACATTTATTTTTTAAAATAGTAACCCATTTCCATATGTTTATGTGTGGGTAGTAGTCAATAAATAAACATGTTGTTAAAACTCACGCGTTGTTTTTTTTTTGTTTTTTTTCGCGCACCCGCCCAAGTATATTTCAGATCTGTGGGAAACAGTGGAGTATGTGTATATAAATATGTAATTTACAACAGCTGTAAGATGCTTGAAAAGCTGGAAAATGCACCTTGAAAATGCTTGAAAAGTGCTTGACTTCGGAAAAGGTGTAAGAACCCTCCACTTGGTTATAAGTCAGCATTCTCATAAATGTACGTTGACAATACTGAAGCGATTTCATAAAGAAAAATATTATAAAATATGGCAACAAACATTTAATGCTTCTTTTTAAAAACATCAATAGTAGTTTTGAATTTCGCCTGAATTATAAGTGCATATAATGTCATGCCTCAGAAGTTTGTCCTCTTTAGGAAATATTGAAAAAGTTTTAATACTGATTAAAAAAATGCTCACAGTAAAATATGTTGCGATATTAATAATAATAATAATAATAACTTCATTTATACAGCACTTTTCAAAACAACGTCACAAAGTGCTTTACAGGGAATTAAAAAACTGAAATTCCCCACCCAACAGCAATTCATCAATAGCAGCAGTAATACAAAAAAAGAAAGAAAGTAAAACCAATAATACATGGATGTCGAGTAAAACCGAGTGGTGTCATCATTAGTTAAAACCTCTCCTATATTCTGCACTCCTCACAGAACCCTGTCCAAAACCATTGTCAAAGGAGCGAAGAGGGCAGGGATGATCACCATGGGCCGCGGCAGCCAGACCACACTGAAGAAGAGCGACAGAGGCAGCAGGATGACCTGGCATGAAGACGACGACATTTCAAGTGAGAGGAAGGACACATTCATCATGGTGCGGAGCGAGATGGGAGAATAAATGTAAACCCCTATGAATGTCTGTGTGTTTCAGTATCAGACGACGGTGAGCCGCCGCCCAGCAGCACCCTGAGAGCCTCGGAGAAATCCACCATGGAGCAGCTGGTGGAGCAATCCTGTTTCCGTGACTACCAGCGTATGGGCCTGGGCACCATCACCGCCAGCTCGTCTCGGTCCAAGTCGGGCGAGCAGTTCAGGATCACGGCCGTAAACAGACTGTACTCCCTCTGCCGCAGGTACACACTCCACAGGCTGGATACCTTTTAAAGTTACATTTCTCTAACGTCAGCACTGACCACATTAGTTTCCAGGTTTTAAAGATTTATTGTCATTTGCACATTGGCTACAGTGTAGATATGGCAATGAAAAACTTAAGTCGCAGGCTCCTCCAACAGTGCAACATGAATATATATATAGGACATAGAACAAATAAAACAGATAAAATAGTGCCAGAGATTGTTTTGAGATGTGCAAGTAAATACAAATAAAATAGAAATAGTGCAAGAAGAGTCTATATACAAGTCATCATTGAATATGATATATTCGATAAATAATGTCCAAGATGCAAAGAGGAAGCTTTGTAAGCCTCAATATTTCAAATTAGCCAGTAGGGATTCACTCCGTTACCTGGCAGACAGATGTTAGACATATGAATTGAGACAGCTAGGTTCGAATTCCTCCTGGTGTACAAAAACAAACGCACTGTAACTAATACAGTCCTAATCCCACTCAGACGTTTAATATAAATTCAGCAAGAAGCCCCCTATTCATCTGCGTCTCTGTGTATAAACAAATGGCTTTGCAGTGTTTTATTCCTGGAAGACCATGTTTTTCCTAATATGTGTGTTTCTCTCTCTCTCTCCGTCAGTTACCCGGGGCTGTTGGTGGTTCCTCAGGCCGTGCAGGACAGCAGTTTACACAAAGTGGCGCGCTGCTACAGACACAACCGTCTGCCCGCGGTGTGTTGGAAACATCCTCGCACTAAAGCCGTGCTGCTCCGCTCGGGAGGCTTCCACGGCAAGAGTGTCGTGGGACTGTTCAAGTCGCAGAACCCCTCCTCAACAGGTGGGCTTTCACGAGTTTAGGAGGTCTTGTTTAATTTTTCTCCGTTTTTCACTTGCTTCTTAGGCTAACAGATCTCCAGGAATAACAGCAAACTAAAATGAACTAGCTTGTAATATAATCTCAACTGTTTACATCAGTTATTAAGCCTGTAGAAAAAGCCTATAAAACATTTCCTGTCCTAATCAAGTGTTGTGTTGTGCTTTTAGCTCCTGCCTCGTCTTCAGATTCTTCCAGTAGTCTCGAACAAGAGAAGTACCTGCAAGCCATCCTCGCCTCCATCCCTATTCACTTCAAAATGAACGGAAACAACACCCTGTCCAACCGCTCCCTCATAGGCCTCTCACCAGGTACGCTGATCCTGATGTTCATATCGTAGTTTTATTTACTGTGTGAATACCACCGTTATATGTGCTGCTTGAAAAAGTCTCTTTTTAAAATTATTTAAATATCTCTAGATTATAAACCCATTATATCTAGGTCTTTTACATTCCTGCACAGTTGGAGATGAGGTCTGGCTACATTTATATTATTATGATTATTATACAATTTACACTATAATATTAGATTCAGGTAGTGGCTGCATAGATCCAAGCAATTCCAAAAACTCCAATGTTGTCAAAAAGATAGCTGTAATAATTTAAGGAATTTAAAAATATATATTTATCCAAAGAATATTGTGATTGAATTCTCATTTGTGAGTCTTTGAAAAAACAAGATTGGTGAAAGATATGCTCCTGTATGAAAAGGGCGGTCCTGCAGCAATTTAACTGCGCCATCAATTTCATTTAGCCAGAATAATGACAAATCTGTTTAGGCACTCACACTATTTTGGTAAATGACTTCATTAAACAACAACAGATATGTAGGGCCATTTGAAATATCTCATAAGAGTTTTCAAAAGTAAAATAAAAAACTAGATTTAAGATGTGAAACAAATTCATGTGTTGTATTGTTATGACTTTTGAGTGTTTAGATCTCACGTCAGTTGGACCTGAAAACAGGAAGGCCCAGGTTAAAGTAAAACATTAATGGCGCTCTTCCCACGGCCCTGATAAGCTTTCCCATTGAGCGGGATTGACACCTAAATCAAATGCAGCTCTCTATGTTAACATTGACTGAATTTTGGGCGTGAGAGAGGGCAGGAGACTTTGCTGCCCTGAGCTCAGACTCTCAGGCTGCACATTCAACAGGACTGGATGACCTAATGCTGCATTCATTTGGGAAGTTACCATAGTCATTAAGTCTCCAATGCTCGCTTTGATTCAATAACAAGGCAAACATAAGTGGTTACTTCCATTAGCTCACATCAGAAATAATATTTGTTGCTAACTTGGTAAAGTGGATATGCCTTGTTCACATTATGTGGGACAGAGATATATTCAACTCCCATCACAAAATGCAGTCATTAGATTTATCAAAAACAAATAATGCATTTGCAACACAGCATTGGATTGGTGGAGTCTGCAGGGAGTCAGTAAGCAGTGCCTGTGAGCCTGAACGCTGGGATCAAAGCTCCGTCACCTGGCTGCCTGCAACATGACCTGAATTTGCGATGCAATGGCCTCGGCTCTGGCGTGGGAAAAAGCGTAGTTTGTTTGCGAGGAACAAGAGGCCACGGAGAGTTCATGTCTTCTGATAAAGAAAAAACTGCAGAGTTGCACTCTTTATTTTTGTTCACTCCAGCTCTGTTTTCTGCCAAAAGGCGATCCCTCTCTTCCCTTCTGTGTTTGCGCTGCTCCAAAGCTATTTTTCACCTTCTTATCTTTGTGTGTGTGTATTTGTGACTGAGAGAATAAGAGACTGTGTGGGAGAAATACTGTATCAGATATTTGGTAACATTTGGAAGGAAATGTGTACAATAAAAGGTTATGTAGGAATCACAGGGCAACCCGGGGTCACTGACCAGCACATCCATCTCCTCTGACTTCACCTCCTCCTGCCTGTATCCTGAACACACAGGACAACACACACTACAGTACACAGTACACTACAGTGTGCTGTGCTGAAGCTGCTCCGGGATGCTCACATAAATGCAAACGCATGCTTTTCACTCATTTAATCATCATGTATCTTTATGTTTAAGGCACTCAGATCAGGGGGTTTAATAGGAAATTGTATTCATCTCAATTCTGCAGTGTCACTGAGTTCAAACTGAGTCCAAAGGCGTAATGATTATTTGGTATCAGATTTGTTTTCGGCTGTAACGCGAGGCAAAGCAAGTTTATTTATATAGCACATTTCAACACAAGGCAATTCAAAGTGCTTTACAAAAATGAAATACATTAAGAGCATTAAGAAACTTATTATGAAAAGGCATGTAAAAACACACATTTAAAAGCAACGATATAAAATGACATTTAAAAACACATATTTAAAAGCAACGATATAAAATGACATTTAAAAACACACATTTAAAAGCAACGATATAAAATGACATTTAAAAACACTCATTTAAAAGCAAAGATACATGAATTAAAGTTACAGTGCAGTGTGAGATACACACATCTGAAATGTTTAGGTCTGACTCTCAATCATTGCTAACTTTTTAGCAGCAATAGTTTTCAATGACCTCCCTTTCTTTCTACGTTCTTCTTTAACTTGTCCTTTAGTTATTTCAAGTGTTTCATGCTAAACGAACCCCCCTTTGAAAATTCTAATCTGACCCCATGGTACCTTGTGTTCGCCGAAACTATTCCCCTGTAGTTGATAGGAGTAAACATTTGTCATTTTTGTCTTGATACCATCCTGAACCCCTCCCCTAATCTGAAACTTTTTGTACCGATAGACAGGTTATGTATAAATGTAAGTTCGTTTATATATAGTTACTTTCCTGTTTTGTGTGGCATTGTCTTGTCTTCAGGCAGTGACAGGAGGTCATCCCGGATGCCAAAGATGGCTCCTGTCCATTTAGACCTCCCATTCTCAAACAGCTTCACCAGAGGAGGTGAGTGTCTCCAACACGTCCTCCTCTGTCCTCCTTCTGCCAGATCAGTAATAAAACATCAGAATGTAGCATCTTTAAGAACAAAGTGTTTTAACATCATATATCTCGTATATTTTGCTGGTTTTCGCTTGTTATAAGAAACAATTAAGTCTCTAAAGTACAGTTTAAACTGTGTTAAATATATGAAAACATTTGAAATATTCTAGGATTTATTTCTGAACTGAGCAACATTAACCTTTCATCCTCCTGTGACCTGTGGTGTTTCTGGAAAATGGAGCATTGCTGTAAACGTAATCTCACAGAAGTTAATGAGCTGTTAACACCACCATGACTGTATTAACTGGAATTTAAACTCTTTGGAGGAAACCATCAGCACTGAGTGTTTTGTCTCGTACAGATGTTGTGCTCGGTGTCGATGCATGTCTGAGGTGTTAGTCAGATGAATGTCAAAGGGGAATGGGTTGCTTAAACTGACTCAGCACTAAAAAAGTATGACACAGCGCTTGTTATTATTTCAAATATGTTTCATCCCCACAGTTGCAACACTGTACAGTTTCTGGATTTCAAAGAATTTTTATTTATTCTTTGGCTCCTTAGAAACAAATGGTAAATTATGAGCTAGATTTCTCAAGAAAGTTGCGCAAATGAAGACGTGATTATCTGAGATGAAGTAAGAAAATATGTGATATTTTGAAGATCTTTATTCCAAAACATTTACTTTATGAAGTGACGACACTCCTACAATCATTCAATATTGTTCTAATCATATTAATAATGCATCTATTAACAAATTCAATAGAAGATACAGATTATTAATACAAAGTCATCCTCTGCGATAATGTCTTCCCCTAAGGAGAGAACAAATGACATGCGAGCTGAGTGTCCGATACACCTGTCATGTGACGTCTGTTCGTGATAGAGAGGAACAACACGCACTGTTTTATCTCTCTCAATCATAACTATGGACAATCATATTCATGCATGAAATCACAATCATTCTCTTGATCATCAAACATTAAACTCACGTGGACCGGTCCAGTCTTTGACCTTCAACTGAAACTCTTCATTTGCATGTTTCTGTGGTCTGAGACGGTTAACATTAACAGTGGTGATGTCCGTATGATGTTGACATGATTTATTTTTTCCATGCCCCTCTCCCTGCCTTCATCCTCCATCTCTACCTCCTGTACAAACAACCACCCAGTGCTTGAGTACAGAGATAAACTATTCACACAGTCAAACCAAAAGCCTGCCAGTAAGGAGAGAATGCAGCAGCAAGGTATAGTCAAACTGTCTCCTCCCCAGCAGTCCTCTTAAATCGCCCCTTTCTTTCTAATGCATCCAAAGCTCATGCTTATTCCTCGCTCTAACCTCCTCACTAACCAGGTCACTTCACAGCGCTCCAAACCCCTCACAGAGACCTTGCGAGACATTGTACTAATCATGGCTGACTTTGTGGGCACTCCTCTGGGAGCTGTGGTTTTTCGCAAACCAGAGTGCCGGCTCTGATTAGGCCTATCCATTGTTAATGTGTTGACTCAGCCAACTGTGGTCAGTTATGAGCCGGGTCCAGGATGAGGAGGAAAGGAAACTGTTTTTCATGGCAGACAAGCCATGAATCAAATGAAATGAGACCCCTCTGATCACGTAGATTTATAAAGACAGACTTAAGTATTCTGTAAATGGGATTCAAAGCAAAAAGGATTTAGTTTATATTACAAAATGATATGAATGTTCTGATATTTTGTGTTTTTTAATGCCTTTTACCCGGCCTAAAAGCTAACAACAGTTATCGATCTGTTGTTAAGTGTTACCAACAGCATTAGACTTAAAGGGGGGAGGTAAGTTTGAGAAACCGGCTCGAGATACACTTTTTGTTATATTCCATGGAATGCCGGCCCGGCTAAAATAACTGGATGGCCTACCTGCCTGTCAGCCTTCCATCTGTGCACAAACTTATCTCGTGCCCTCATTGGTCATGTGCGTGTTCATGTGTGTTGGAGGAGGGGCTCTGTAAGGAAGTGGCAGATTTTTTCCAGCTGTGTATTTTCAAATTATAGCGCACTCAAGCTGGTTTCTCCAAAATTACCTACCCCACCTTTAAGGATAAGGAGTTTTTGGAGTTTTTACCCCCAATGATTGTAAGATTTTTGTCTGTGGGTTAAAGGCCACATTATAACTGCCCTGATTGCAGAAGTGCAACAGAAAGGGCTGAAAGTGATTACTGTGAAAAATCATGTCCTTCCCGATAGTTATTCATGATGTCTGGAAGATATTGCATGCTGGTTTTCAGAGAAATGTGCCTCAAGACTTGTCCTGCTAAAAAAAGACTTCTGCTTCTAATATCTCAACACCCCGATTCACAGAGGCTTTGTTAGTGGACTGAAAGAATGAAGGTCTACATGCACTTGTACTGCTGTGCATGTAAAACGTAGTCCGCATGTCATGTGTTCATCATTCAGTGTCAGTTTGTTTGACAGCTTGTGACAGCAGTGGCATTCCAGCAGGCCAGCTCCTGTGTGTGTGTGTGACTGTTGTTTGTGTGTGTGTGTGTTTGCAGGCGTGTGGGCCAGCCTGCGCTCCAGCAGCAGACTCGGCCATCACCCGCTGACCGCAGATGTTGGCGCCAGACTGGCAGGGAAGGATCTGGCGCCCCCTGCAGGGAGCAGCAGTCTGCAGGCGCAGCTCCTGAAGCAGCAAGCGGCCCTCTACGTCTTCGGAGAAAAGTCCCATTTACGGGTGAGGATGAAAGAAAAGCTGCTCTCAGGAGGCGAGGGGAAAACAACCACTAACCTCGCAGTTATAGTTAATGGGTTGCACTGGAATGCATTATATCAATGTGTCTGTATGATTCTAACCCATGCATTTCAGGCCATGTCACCAAAAACTGAACGTTATAATCTTTATAAAAGAAGGATTATTGTAAATGTGTTCCTCGTTCACTTGTCTAAATGAGTTGGGGAAAAAACACCTTTCAGTAAAGTCTGATCATTAAATCAACACTTCAACATATCATCACATTTTGAGAAACATTGTATTCATTTCAGGAATGTGTTTTGCACTGTACACATGTTTGTATTTTGTGGTAACTCTGTTTAGTTTTCTTTAATTAGAACTGTTGATGTTTGTTTTTTCATAGAAAGCAGTGTTGATACTGACTGGATTACCTTAGTTTCACGTGCTGTATTTCTCTCTGTGTCCGGACAGGGCCTCAGAGTGGACTCCTCTCTGAACTGTGAGCTGGTGCCGGTGGACTTTGCCGACACGCGGCAGGTGAAAGCCTCTTTTAAAAAGCTTCTGCGAGCCTGCGCTCCCAGCGCCACCTCGTCCGACTCAGAGGACTCCTTCCTCAAAACCTTGGAGGACTCTGAATGGATCTTGCAGGTGAACAAACAAACACACATAACACAGTGGTTGTGTTCTATAATGATTCACACTTAAATAATACAGTGACGGCTCGTCTACACAGCAGCGTTAAAAAAATCTTCCAACGCTTCTGCCCATTCACTTTGAATGGGGTGACGTCACTTTGCCTCGCTTTTCGCCGAACTGCATTGTGGGGAAGCAAAGCGAAGATTTCCAGGATTTCCAGGATTTTCAGGATTCGAAAGTTGAGCAATGTTCAACTTTTGAAGCTGAGCTGGAAGCGTCAGCCAATCAAACCCCGTTTATGCAAATCTGACAGTACAAGCGCTAGCCAATCAAACCGCGTGTAAGCTGGGAGAGCCAGACCGCAGTATTTACTCATATTCCAAACAAGAAATTACGGTAGCAAATCACCCGGTTCTTTACGACCAGAACTATTTACCGGGATACAAACCGGAGGAACCACGCATGGAGGGAGGTGGCAGAGACAGTGGGTGACTGGTAGGTTTTCGCCCGTTTGGGGAGTATATATATATATATTGCTCGCATAAAATCCCTGGGGTTTTTTGCTTTGTATGTCGGGGGCAGGAGATTCATGTGATTGGTTGTTGGTCGCGTTGCTCGCAAAAAAAAAATCCCCAAGCTTTCAGACACGCCCACCTCCAAGATTTTCAAGATTTTTTTAACGCTGCTGCGTGGACGGGCCGTGACCCCGAGACAGGCTCAAAAGACTTTGTGAAAACGACCCAGCAGTGCTCTTTCTGCTCCTCCTGTGTATCAGATTCACACAATGAATACAAGCCATTTTCCCAAGGGAAGCAGATTCACAACAGTTGTTATCACGCTGGATATCTCATTGACCCCCAGCAGCCTTTGACGCACATTGACCATATCATATTAAAACCCACTCAGCAAGCAGCACTCAAGAAGCAATTTACCTGTCGACCAAACATGGTCTCATATGCACAGCGAGGATTAATTGAGTGTGTGTGTGTGTGTATACGTGTTCACATGCACATATGTTGATCTCCCACAGCTTCACAAGATCCTGCAGCTGGCTCTGATTCTGGTGGAGCTTCTGGACAGCGGCTCATCTGTTCTGCTCAGCCTGGAGGACGGCTGGGACATCACTACACAAGTGAGGAAAATCACAGAAATAACATTTGGGAATTAAAAAACAATTAAAACAATATCTAGTCAAGAGGAACAATAGACATATGTTCAGTTTGTATGTAAAATACCTGAGGGATAAGAAGAAAGAGTTAATATTTTTAAAATACTCAAGGCACTTAGTGCAGAAAGGGAAATGTTGCATGATAAAAAAAGTTGGTGGTGTAAATGCTGATGAGGGAAATCAGTCACTCACAGTGAAATGCCTCCACAGCACATACATGCATGAATCAGAAGAAGGGGGTTGTTGAGTGTACAGTATGTAACCACAACTTCCCTGTCCAGATGGGGGTCCTTATTACATTTCACTTCCCTCTTTATAATCATAGCAGTTTATAAAAAACACCACAGGGAACACATGGATCAAAAGAAAAACATTAAATCATTAAAAAAAACAACTGGCATCCGGAGCTGGAAGCACTCATTAAATGCCACAATATATATATATATATTTAAAAAACTAACAAGTCAAATCAAGCAATCTGATTGGTTCTTTATACCACGGGTAGAATTGTAAGTTACTTTTCACGACAAGTCAGTATCCCTCCGCGCCTGAGAAAAACAGTATACAGTTGGGCTGAAAAGCAAGCTGCCTGCGTAGGAGGTAGAACCCACACTGATTCACATATTCTCACACATTAGGCTTAAACTTAAAAACGTTTGCAGCATTTTACCGAATGCATAACTTGCATGTCTAAGCTGTAATTTGTTAAAGATGTTTTTTAGATAGTAAATAGCTGACTGTTCATAAAACACTTATTACATTATGAGTACTTTTTAACAAGGTTTCATTACTAAAAGTCATAAAAACTATCCAGGTGCAGCAGTACAACCGTTCAACAAGAGAGTATCGCACATAAAGAGTTATTATAAACAGCTGGGTGTAAGTCAACTGTTGAGACCGTTGCCTCGTCGTCCTTCATTATCATTATCCATATATGTTATATACTGAGCTCGAAAAAAATAAGTTTTACATTAGATTTGTAGGGATTCTCCAGAGAGTTGGACTGCACTCTAACGGCCAATGTTTCAATACATGCTTTCTTTTGTTCTCCTGCTCATCTTCAGCTCTTTTACTGATGATCCAATCATGCAGAGAAAGATAATGAACAGGTCTTGATGCGTCACTGATATGAGCTGATTTAGAAAGTTGAGTTTTGGTTTAAAGCACATAAACAACAAAGTCTGTTTCGGTCCTGATCAATTGTCGGTATCAATTTGCTGCTGCGTCCAGCATTTCATAACATATTTGTGTTCTGAGCTCATATTTTCCATGTTGACCTGTTAAAGTCCACATGTTTGTGTTGCAAGCGCGTGTCCTTCACAATGTGTTTACGGGTTTAGAAAGCCCTGGGCTGCTGTTTAAAAGCACACTTTGTGGACCCCTAATGCCAGGCACGTGTTCCGCCCGGAGCATCTCTCTCCACGGGCCACCGGCTCCATCACGCCAGGCCCGATCAGCCGCACAGCCAAATGGGCTCCACATGTTCTATGTCTCCTGCGTACACCGCGCAGAGACACCCAGCAGACAGGAAGCAGAACTGTCTTTACTTTCTGTTTTTCCGTCCTTCTCTCTCATATCCTCTCTCCTCTTTCATGCCTTGTTTCTTTCTTAAATCCACTGTAGTCTCACAAATAATCTGAGGGGTTTATTTCATTGCCGGGGTTTGTGGGGGGGCTTTCTCTACCACTCAGTCCTGGATGTCCTCACGGGGAAGCCATTAACTGTTCTCCCCGCTCATTCCTCACGTCAGGGCTCATTAGATGTGTTGCAGGAGACGCGGGTAGGATAGCAGGCCAAGCATTCTGCATGTGCAGACAAGTGGTGCTCAACTGGTGTTCTGTGGAGCGAGCTCCAGTCTGCTGCGCTGTTATATAATGTAATTGATTGCAGATGATCAGTTTGACGTTGTGTTGTCAGAAGATGTTCATTTTTTGAAGGGATGTAAAACATAGTGAGTCAATGCAATCGTAATCAAGCTTGACAAACTTACAAAATCTGCTGAGTCACGGTGAAACCGCTGCCACTTCCTTTTAGTGGTAAACCACTTATTGCCCAAAATATCAGGGATTTTCAACCTTTAATGAAGAGTAATGTATTGAGTAGGTCTCAGTGGCTTTGACAGTGGATTGTTGATTATACTAACACTAAATTAGCTCATCACAGATACACTTGTGTCAGCATACATGTTAGCAGCATGGTTAGCAGATACTGTGAGTAATAGGAAGCAGAAGAGAACACGTGTTTTTAGTCATTTGGAAAGGGTGTCTCTATTAGCTTTCCCATCAGAGCACACGGACCATTTTATTATCTCCAGCAGGTGTAAATCCTGTAGGGAGAACATGACCTCGCGGTTGTGTATATGTATAGCTGTCTGCTTGTCTGTGCAGGGCTAATCTTGCAGAAAAGTGCACTCATCAGCCAGATTAGTTTGTTCTCTCTATTCAATGTTGATTTGTCACAATTTAAACTTTTCTGTTGTTTAGTTTTTTACAGAAGGCTATAAAGGACCAAACACACCACAGTCGACTCTAGGGGAAACATACCTAGTAAAATCATATTTTTCAGTTTTTTTTTTATTTGACCCGTATCTTCTGACTCACCTTTCTCTCTCTTCCTCTCTGCAGGTGGTGTCTTTGGTGCAGCTGCTGAGCGACCCTTTCTACCGGACACTGGAGGGTTTCCAGGTGCTGCTGGAGAAAGAGTGGCTGTCTTTCGGCCACAAGTTCAGCCTGCGGAGCAACCTGAGTCCCAGCAGCCAGGGCGGGGGCTTCACACCCGTTTTCCTGCAGTTCCTGGACTGTGTGCACCAGGTGAGGTTCACAGTCATTTCAACAGGTTTCTCTCAAGCATCTCCTGAACCCTGTTTGAGACCTCTCTCCACTTTTACCCCCTCATGACTTAACACCATTCATACCGTCTTCATGAGCTCATCACATTCCTGAAAAGTGTACAGGCCAGAGGTCGTGGAAGGCGAGAAATTCAGCTGTTATTATCTATACATTTGGTTTAGTTTTGCACTTTGCATTCCCAACACTGGAAGTGTAATTTCAACAATGCGTTGCACCAGGGGGGGGGGCCGTCCAGGGGGGTTGCTGCAGGCCAGATGGGCTGTGAACCCAGTGTTCAGCGCAGAGCTGTCTGCACTCGCGTGTTTCAGCCTCCCCTCACATTTCAGTGCGTGTTTAGGGGTGCAGTTTTGGGGATTGAGAGTCTCTAGGAAGGTTTGGATGGGCTTCAGGATTTCAGGGGGGGGTTAAGAATGAAGCTCATGCAGCTGAGGGGGCTGTGTCCGCTCTGAAATGCTAACTGGTGTTTTTTTTGTGTGTCTCCTGGGGTCCCACTCCCATACACTTACATCAACACATAGTTTCTGCATTTGTCTTTTGAAACTGTAGGCCTGGCAGTTAGGGCAGTTTGGCGGGGGGCTGGGGGTCTAGAGAGCTGTAAACAAGGAGGAGAGGGGATTCGGACGAGGGCTGAAAATAGAAGTGCCTCATCTCCAAAACAGCTGTTGTTTTTGCCAGCAGACCCAGGTGGCTTCAAATATTCAGCATCTCTCTCTCATTGGCCGCCTCGCAGCGCTGCATGGGAACAATGGAGCTGCAGTCCCTCTGTCTGGACTGTGTCTGGCGGTGATGATATCACTGACCTTTGCCCCCCCCGAGGACAGGAGACCTTCTTTCCTGTTTCTAATTGGTCACTTGTGCAACGCAGGGATGTGAAGCTGGACATGAGGACATGATACAGCTGTCACAAACACACACACACACACACACACACACACACACACACACACACACACACACACACACACACACACACACACACACACACAAACTGACCTTCCTTCTCTGTCTCCTATGTCTAATCTCTGTTCTTATTTTCATGTCTTTGCAGATTTTGGAGCAACATCCTCTGGAGTTTGAGTTTAATCAGTATTATCTGAAGTTCCTGGCCTATCATCACATCTCTAACCGCTTCAAGAACTTCCTGTTGGATTCCGACTATGAGCGGCTGGAACATGGTCAGTGTCCTTGTGTAGTGTACGATTAAAACCAGGGGGATGAGTTTTTTATTTTATTTTATTATCTTCTTATGGTCTAAGGACATTTTGCCTGTATGTTACTGTCATATAACCTGGTACATTATGATAATGATGATTCCCTTAAAATTAATACAATAAAATGTCCTTGTTATAAACAAAATAAATATCTACAATAGATCCCCAAACTAAATACTAAACATTCATTCCTTTCATTTTGGATGCACAATATCCAGACTCAAGTGGGTTGAATACAATTGTCAAAAAACAACTTTTGCTAAAAAAAAATATGAAAATACTCACCAAGGCAATTCCAATGACTCTTATCTACACTCAATATCCCTATCATGTTATTAATAAACACTTAATAGCCTCTTAAATCATTTCCGGTTCTTCCCAAACACCAAACACAAAAATACTGTAATTAATTGGCCCCAGAAAATTAAACCAAATGCACGAAAATTCAAATGAAAACAGATCCATATATGTGATCGTGATAATAATATTATTCATAGATATATAGCACGCAATATTTGTGTAGTAAAAAATAAGATATTTTGACAGCATTATACTCGCCAAATATCCTCTATATTTAATATAACCAGTTTATGAGGTGAGATGTTGGGGTTAAGTGTGTGCTTGAAGATGACGTGTGTAAATCTCTCATGATGATCGTAGCCCGCCAAAATGTCCCCTCATATCCTGTAATATAACACATCTGTTGAATTACCACTTTTATGACCTGAGTGTTGCATCGGCCAAAACTATCTGAGGTGAAATGGCCCCTGTGCTCAGCAGCTTCTCCTCTGGGTTTCAGGCACGTTGTTCGACGATAAAGGCGACAAACAGGCCCGGAGAGGCGTCTGTATCTGGGAGTGCGTCAACAGGATGCACCGGAGGAGTCCCATCTTCTTCAACTACCTGTACAGCCCGTCAGAGAGCGACGTGAGTCTCCTGCCCCCCCTCTGTCCTTTAATAGAGCTTCCTCTGTGTCTCACAATGACAGTTCATACATATGTACTGGTACATTGATATTTGACTTGTGCACTTATTCCATCTACTTGATTTAAGACAGAGGAGCATTCTTAAAGGTCTCAGATATATAAAGACATGTCTATGAAGTGATTTGCTCCAAATACCAAACAGATCACCCATTGCCATGCCTCATTGCCATGCCTCATTGCCATGCCTCATTGCCATGCCTCATTGCCATGCCTCATTGCCATGCCTCATTGCCCTGCCTCATTCCCATGCCTCATTGCCATGCCTCATTGCCATGCCTCATTGCCATGCCTCATTCCCATGCCTCATTGCCATGCCTCATTCCCATGCCTCATTGCCATGCCTCATTGCCCTGCCTCATTCCCATGCCTCATTGCCATGCCTCATTGCCATGCCTCATTCCCATGCCTCATTGCCATGCCTCATTGCCATGCCTCATTGCCATGCCTCATTGCCCTGCCTCATTCCCATGCCTCATTGCCATGCCTCATTGCCATGCCTCATTGCCATGCCTCATTCCCATGCCTCATTGCCATGCCTCATTGCCATGCCTCATTGCCATGCCTCATTGTCATGCCTCATTGCCATGCCTCATTGCCCTGCCTCATTCCCATGCCTCATTCCCATGCCTCATTGCCATGCCTCATTGCCATGCCTCATTGCCATGCCTCATTCCCATGCCTCATTGCCATGCCTCATTGCCATGCCTCATTGCCCTGCCTCATTCCCATGCCTCATTGCCATGCCTCATTGCCCTGCCTCATTGCCCTGCCTCATTGCCCTGCCTCATTCCCATGCCTCATTCCCATGCCTCATTGCCATGCCTCATTGCCATGCCTCATTCCCATGCCTCATTGCCATGCCTCATTGCCATGCCTCATTGCCCTGCCTCATTCCCATGCCTCATTGCCCTGCCTCATTCCCATGCCTCATTCCCATGCCTCATTCCCATGCCTCATTGCCCTGCCTCATTCCCATGCCTCATTCCCATGCCTCATTCCCATGCCTCATTCCCATGCCTCACTGCCCTGCCTCATTGCCCTGCCTCATTGCCCTGCCTCATTCCCATGCCTCATTACCATGCCTCATTGCCATGCCTCATTGCCATGCCTCATTCCCCTCTATTTCCGCCCTGTTAGAGAAAAAAAATAATAATAATATCAAACATTTCCGATATTACGTAATATCGGCCGCAAATCTGGATTGGCTCCGTTGTATCCACGTTTTTAGAGATGTGGGTAAGGAGGGAAAAGAGAGAGGGTTCTATTTTCGGAAACTGTGAGACACACCGGGGACATATATTTATGTATAAAAGACATGAAAAAGTGCATTTTGCATGATATAAGTGTTTCAAAAGAATGATTTGTATTTAATTTATATTTCATGTTTAATAAAGAATTTTTTTTTCAAATACATTACCCAAGATGAATTAAAGAAATGTCTCAGGAGATCAAGTTTATTCTCTGGTTTCACATTTAGTTAATTCTGGTGATTTGGCATGCCTGTGTTCTTCCTGACAGACACGTCCTCCTCATTATGTCAGCCCAACTTACTTTAGATTCTCATTCAACCTTTTCTGATCCGTAGGTGATCCTGAAGCCCTCGATAGGCATCCCCAGCCTGAACAAATGGGACTTCTTCACGGACGAGACCCTCTCCACCGGCCCGTGTTACGACTGGAGAATGATGGCTGGGAGCTCGGACTGCTCCGAGGAGGTGCACACGCTCTCCAACAGCAAAAGGAGGATCGTGTGGCCGTGCTACAGCAGCGTGACGCGCGCCCAGCCCGACGCCATCACCAAACTCCTCGCTGTAAGAATCACTACCAAACTTTGGTCTGAAGTTTTTATCTTTTTTGTTCTTGTATTCAACATTTGTGGTCTCTCCCGGCCGTTGTTGGTGCTGCAGGATGTTGGGAGGCTGGAGGGAGAGCTGAACCAGTCCTCTGAGAAATGGCAGACAACTCTGGAGAGAGTGCGCATCAGTATTCAGGAAGACCTCGCGCAGGAAGGAAATGTACGTATTATTTTATTTACATGAGCAATGTACGCTAGAGGGGGTAGGACCGGAAACTTGTTTAAGCTTCTTCTTGCCCCTTTTGAACATGACAGAAACTATTTGAGAATTTATTTTTTTATACCTTGAACGTTTATTTATTTTTATTTTTTTGCTTCTCTTTGTTATAATTATTATTATTATTATTGTATTTATTATTATTATTGTTTAGAATAGAATCGGAGGGATGAAACCCTCTTTAATGGTCACACATACATGCGTGAAGCTAGACCTCTGCATTTAACCCATCCTAGCTTTAGGAGCAGTATTTTGTGTTTTTGTTTCTAACATGTTCAATAAATGGACTAATAATAAATGATGATTCAAAAGCTAGTCATATACTTCACATGTTAGATAAAGGAACTGTTCTTCTCCCACTCATGCCGTGTTATCTGGTATGTTTGCAGCTCCGTAAACAGTCCATGGTTTCCATCTCCGGCCTCATTCCCACGTCCAGCATGCAGGCGTTCCAGCGGCGCTCCATGCTGCACCTGCCAGACAGCGGACTGGGCGAAGACCGCAGCACCGCCGCAGCCAATGGGATCAACCGCCGTGCCGCTACACTCTACAACCAGTTCACCCCCAAGAGCGAGGAGAACAGGTGGGTCGTGAACTTCCTGAGTCCTGGAACAAATAAGAAGCCAACATTTGATTCCCTTAAAACTGCTGTCCAGGGGCCTGTCCCGTTTTAGATGATGAGTCAGCGCTGTGCTATGTGTGTGTGTCATGTTTGTGGGGATTGTCTGTACTCTGTTAAAGTCGTGGTGTGTAATTTAACAATTACCGAGAGGTTAAAGTACAGGCTCTTGGCTCAAATATCTGGACATTTTCCCGTGTTGGCTAACAAAGGATAAAATCTCTCTCTCTGTAAATAATGTTAGCGCTCTTAAAGTATCAAATCGTGTGTGATGGGCCAAAATCTTTCACAGATGAAGTGAAACACCTGAACCAGTGTCATAATATCCATAAATGACATAACCCTCAAAATGATTCTTATTACCTGTAAAATACTAAATCATGTTAACTTCTCAGTCCTACAGCTACTGTATATGAAGGATGCTGATAACTTTGACATTTTTGTGTTGAAGCTTTATACAGGTTGTTAATAAAACATATTAAAGGATTTCCCAGCTAAAATGAGAGAAGATGTGACTTATGGATTTTATCATTAGTAATAACTACCCACCGCTGGCCTCTTTACACAACAGGAACGTAATGTACAGAGGTTCAGGGAAATGTGGAGAACACGATCGTCAGGCGTTGTCAGGGGTCGTATTGTTTTTTAACAGCAAAATTCAACTTCTCCTAATCAAAGACTTCCAGACTCTCTTAGCCTTCATCATCATATCCACACTTTTTGCACTAAATTAACTATAAAATAAGGTTAACAGCTGTTCAATAATCAATTAAAGGGTACGTTTTGATTATGATAACTAAACTCATTAACAGAGTAAGGGATCAACTTATCTATATCATTTGTTTCCATCTTTAATGGTGTCATAGAAACAGACAGCCTTTAAATCGTTTAAACTACTTCAGTTCTCCTTGCACACTCATGACAACAAACATATATGCAAGAGGATCATTTCATTTCAAATATTATATATGTTTAGTATACGTAACATCAGATTATGTTAAAGATCAAGCTTTTCTCAAAGGATATCTTTAAATGCAAGCATATCCCTAACCTTCGAATCATAATAATTCAAATCAACCATATTTCAAGCCCTGGAGATGTAACATCCTGTGCTTTGCGTCCCATGTGCTCTTCAGGTCTTACGAGGGGATCCTGTATAAACGTGGAGCGCTGCTGAAAGGCTGGAAGCCTCGCTGGTTTGTATTGGACATTACGAAGCACCAGGTGAGCCGATCTGCAACAAGTTTCAGAAACTGTAAAGCCTCACCTGAGTGTCGGCTGCAGGCTAACACTCCCCTCTCCACAGATGAGGTACTACGACACCGGGGAGGACACGAACTGCAGAGGCCACATCGACCTGGCCGAGGTGGAGTCTGTGATCCTCGCTGCTCCCACTATAGGAGCTCCCAAACACATCAGTGAAAAGGCTTTCTTTGACGTGAGTTCATGTCAACACAGATATTCACTGAGCATTACTTTCTCAGCAGTCACATTTCCTATATCGTTAAGCGCTGTTTTGATCATGTATTCTGTGTTTTACAAGTATTTTGAAAATAAGTTTGCTACATATTATACATGGGGTGACCTGTATCTGTGGCTTTAAGTTACTGTATGCAGTGAACACCATCTTATGGACATTTTGTTGGCCGGCAGGTGATCAACAACTGACTTTTTGCTAATTGGCTAAAAACAAGCCTTACAGAGTCTGTTTCAGGAAACCTATTTTGCTGTTCTAAAAAGTGACAGTCATGGAAAAGCTTAGTGTCCTTTTAAACCTGAGCCTCAGCAGATTACTTCCATACATGTTGGGATCCACAAACCACCCACAACACGGGTCCTTCAAAGTTTGTAAATGTAGGGTTTAGAAATTGAAGTTTTTGAGGTCATTGAAAGTGCCTAAATGTATCTCGTATGGCATACTACAGTATCACTTTTTTACTACATGACTATGACATTGTTATGAATTACATCCTTATGGCATACTTTACTATAACTTTATGTGACTTGTTTTTATAGACTACTATTCTATCTATACTTGTTATGACATGACTATGTTTTGCTATATATTTGTATGCCCTTTAAAAACCTATACTAAGGCATACACTCTACTATAGTTGAACTTTTTAGGACACACCATAATATGACATTTTGATAACATTCAGTCCTTAGATTTGATGTTTAAAATGTTCCGGTGCATCCTGACTAAAGTAAGGCACATTACGAGATGCAAAGAAATTCTGTTGTAGTTACCTTTGCCGCCATCTTGCTTGAAAAGTAGCCTTTTTAGCAGAAGAGTAACCGTCGCTTCCCTCCGCTTCACAAACTGTGGAAGAGAGGTAAAACACAATGTGACATTAGAGATGAACCTTTGTGTCAGGAAAAAAGTCTGGATTTGAGCTGTTTTATTGAGTTACACATTAAAGCCTGTCCCTTCTGTTCTGCATTTAACCCTTGTTGTCTGATACCTGTTCAGCTGAAGACCAGCAAGCGCGTCTACAACTTCTGCGCCTCTGACGCTCCGAGCGCTCAGCTGTGGATGGACAAGATCCAGAACTGCATCTCTGACGCCTGAGCAGCGACGACGTTCAGACCAGGAACACAAGAGGTGGCGGAGAGCAGAGCCGTGACAACCGCTCCACTCAGCTCTTAGATGTTTTTAATTTGTGACCGCGGTGAACTAAGTGCCTGGTAGTGGAGGATGAAAACTGCCTGTCACTTCTCAGCTGGTCGTCAAACACACTCGTATGCTCCCTCCTCCGCGTCGCCAACAGGGACGAAGTGAAGATAAGCTGGTGTTTTAGGGGTCTGCACTACAAAGGACATGATATCCTACTTAAGCTGTAAATAGATCAAAGCAATATCACTGGCCATTCAAACTGTGGGTTCAATTTTAGACTTTAAAAAAATGTAGAAAATAGCCTTTAAAGTGATTTCTATCGGATATTTTACTACCATGAAAAGGTTATTGCTGCTTAAAGAGACGTATGAACCGCCAAAAACTCAGAAATCTTAAATGCACAACATGAAAAAGCAATTTGTTTGCACTTAGCTCTTAAGTATGCACTCCTTATCAAATAAAGATTTTCTAACGGATGCAGACAGCGAGGCTAAAGGCATTACTTTACAATGTACATACGTTTCCTCAAGACAGATAAGATAAAAAGAATTTGCACAGTGAGTTCAAAAAGAGTTACCTGACATTTTTCTATTTAAATACGTGACGTTTTCTCTATTTTGTTGAATGTTTTATTGACTTTTGCATAACACGTGTCTCATGTCGTGTAAATTATTATTTTGTATTAAAAGTGTAACTGTGTTCGTGTGGTGGTTCCATGTTGTTCTGTAAATACGTGTGACATTTCATTTTATATACTGTATGATGTTCTGAACATAAGTATACTTTTCTAACCTTAATTCTAATGTGACCAAAAAGTCTTTTTTAATGTGTCGTTGCAAATACCTGAGTGGCCTGTTCCCTTTTTGTGATGAACCATTGTTCTGAAAGTCTTTTTTTTCTTGTCGTACAAATTGTCCAGGCAGGCTGTGTGTCTTTTTAAGGGCTTTTAAATAAGTACTTAAATACATCCTTGTGGTTTTCAGAGATCCTTGTCTTGTTCGTTCTGTTTGTGCAACCCATTCTAAAGTTTTAGTCAAAAAGAAAAAGAAATCACACATGAAAATACTCAAAGATGTTAAAGGCTTTTTTTTTTTTATGTATCTTTGTACCAGGTTTTGTGGTGATACTAATTTTTTGGAAATAAACAAAACATACTTGAAAAATACCTGTTGTTTGTGTTCTTGTTTAGATGAGCGAATATCAAAGGCTTTGTTTATGTTTAAAAGTTCAAATCGGTTTGGAGTACAAGTCCTGCATTTAAGGTTAATTGAAGTGGCAGTACAGAAGATTTGTAAATTATTTAAAATAAAGGAATTATGATTAAGCACTTAATAAAAGTGATGATCATTTAAATATGTTATATAATTACTGATGCACTAAATTAACCATACTGCTCTTGTTGCTTTGTGTTTTAGCCAATTGACAATAAATCAACTGAACCAGTTTCTTACATCACACCTTTCACTTTTCTTTTTAGAAATATTCTATTTATGTTTTTCCTTCCGGGCATTTATTGATCTCCGATAATGAACATACCAAAGGAAAATCTAAAAGGAGACTCTCGGAAGTTGCTAGAGTTATTGAATTAATCGCAGTAAAATAAAAGTCTACTTTTTAAAACTAAGTTATAGTTATGCAATAATCTTGCTGTGGATAAAATGCATTATGTATAAACCACAATTAAAATGAGATCAAGAACCAAGAGTGCACATTTATTTTCAATAACTTTATTGGAATCAGTCAAAACGACAGACCCCTGGAATTGTTGGACGAATAGGCCGACCTCTGCATAGAAAGCCTTTAACATGATAAGGATGCAGGTTCTGTAGAGCAGGGGTTCCCAACCTTTTTTCCCAAGAGCCCCCCCAAATGACTCCTGTTGGAAGTTGCGCCCACCCCCCGCACACACACACACACACACACACGGGGGGGGGAAACAGCGGTAATCAAAGTCTCAAAAATGCTACAACTACTGTCACAAACTGGATGAATGGGAAGTATTTAGTTAAAGGAGGATGAAGGCGTAATTAAGGAGCACTATTGGAGTGACTTTGATGGTTATTGGACTCAGCATTCATTCATTTGGATTCCCGCTGTATGAAGAAATTAAAGGACGGCGCAAGTGGAAACAATTCACAAAGGGATTAAACTGTTTAAAACACATGTTCAAAGTAAGCCGGAGTTTGCCGATGTGTTTATGTGGATTCAAAAGTCGTAAATAATCTACAAAATGGAGGAGACCGATCTGATCAGAGAAACTGTGACAAATAATCCAACTGAAACCGGCATGGACAATGCGCTTATCCAGACAAGCCTGGTTTGGACACTTTACAGGCAGAAGAAACATTTCTATTAAAGAAAGAATTATACATTTCTTTCTTTTTATGTCTTTAACACTAACTTGAATTTTATTTTAATTAATTAATCAATTATTTTTTAGATTTTATTGTAATGTAGAGACAAGGCTTTTAGTGACAATCATGTATTGCCTTACAATTATATGCTAAAAAAAAAAGTCTAAATATGATATTTGGCCTCAAATCATCTGAGGCCTGGCGACCCCCCTGCGATCGCGCCCCCCCAGGTTGGGAACCACTGCTATAGAGGACGTACAAAGCAGTGGCGTAACTGGATTTAAGGCAGCTTGTTGAAGTGAACCCACCATTAACTTTATAAGCTGTTATGTTGATCTATAAGGATATGTCGTATGTTAAGACGGACCATGTGGGATTTATGTGACAAGTAGTAAACCTGCTCTGTGCGGTCACTGTTTTACGGTGGGAGGGCTTTTGCCCTTTGGATAAGGATACATCAATTAGGATACAAAAATCACGCAAAAACTCCACAGCACTCTTTTTAAACAATAAAGTTCCTTTTTTGAAATGGCATAGTCACGTTGAGACAATGTTTATACTGTGCTGTTGATGCAGTAGGGCCACAAAGTGCCAATATCATATGATGTCCAACTTTCAATTGATTCAATATGTTGATCATTGACAAGTACCTACAAAACTAATAACATAGTTATTACCTACTCTTTTCCCTCAACCTATCCTAAGGGAGTGCATATAGGCCAACGTAGATACATTGTGCCTCTCCACCTCTGTTCCTTAATTCTTCTCAACCTATCCTAAGGGAGTGCATGTACGTAGACACGTTGTGCCTCTCCACTTCTGTTCCTTAATTCTTCTCAACCTATCCTAAGGGAGTGCATGTATGTAGACACGTTAGTTAAGCTGCTATAGGCTTGGACTGTCGGGGGACACCTTACTTCTTCCTTCCGTCTGTCTGTACCTGTGTACTCTCATGTTCCGAATAACCCAGCTTCCCCAACATTTATTTTTGTGTCTATATCTACGCCGGGATCCTGAGTCGAGGCTGATCCTGTTGCTGTGGTCGTGTGTCCTGGATCCTCTATCCTGAGCACTGGATCTGAGTCCTGGACTTCGAGTCGTGTCTGAACCTGTCTCTGCGGTCCTGCCTGACTCTCACCATACTACTTCCCTGATGGCTCCCACAAGATTGCTGACATCCTCATGGATTCATCTTGTTATTATAGACACATGCATTTCCAAACATTTGGTCTACCTATGCTGTAAAATGTATTATCTCTTCGATTTACACACGGCATCTATTGCACCTCTGTCCGTCCTGGGAGAGGGATCCCTCCTCTGTTGCTCTCCCTGAGGTTTCTCCCATTTTTCCGTTTAAACTGTGGGTTTCTCTGGAAGTTTTTCCTTGTACGATGTGAGGGTCTAAGGATAGAGGGTGCCGATTGTCATACTGATATTCTGTACAAACTGTAAAGTCCACTGAGACAAATATAACATTTGTGATATTGGGCTATATAAATAAACATTGATTGATTGATTATTCAGTTATTATTTGTACTCAGGCTAATATAGAGTATAATGATGCAGAGCACAAAGCACCGCTGTGTCTCACAGAATTGATAACGTGACTCGTATCTTTATAAAACAATGGCTCATTGGATACAGGAGGTACAACTTTTTTGGAACACCTTGTCTTTATTACAGAATTGACTCAATGAAAGGTAATCAGACACGGCTGCTGCTCGTGTTTTGCTTTTGCTCACAGCCAACAGGGCCTGAAGAGGACGATGATGATGATGATGATGATGATGATGATGATGATGATTATAATGGGTGTCTCACTTGCCAGCAATGAATATGGGCCCGAGCACGAGCCCCAGCTCACTCTTTGGCGCCTGGTTGGCGCTCTGAACGGGACTCCTGTGGTCCAAAGAGGGTTTGTGTCTGAGAGGAAGCGGGGGGTCAGAAGAAGGGGGCTGTTTTTGGGAAAGCAGAGTTTGGTTGTTTGTCCCTCAGTACGATCTCCCAGCTTGCAGAGCAGGTGCACAGCTGCAGCAGGCCAACATCTGGGCAAATCCCTTGGCAGTCCTCTCCATTTTTAGCCTCTTGCTTTGGGCACGGAGATTAGGACCCCTGCCCACGAACAGAGGGAGCAGCGGAAGTTATCCAGCGGGATTGTTAGGAGTGGCATGATAGGAATGCTTTCCTCCGGAGCCAGAAATACTCAAGAGCCATTTTACACATTGAATCCACAAAGCTGTTTGTCCTCTCAGTGGATCTTTGCAGATTCATGCAAATTAGCTGTTTAAAACTTTAGGAGGGAAACATCTTGCTGTTACATAAGTATGGCGTGAGTTGGCTCATGACTGCCTCTGACTTCTTCTCTGAAACTTAAGACACATTACTGATGAAAGCATCTATTTTCCCTGAGAGCAGCGGTGTTCTAGAATGCAGTGCTGTGTCTTTGGGATCTTGTGTAACTATGCTAGATGTTGTTTCCTGAGTTCAGTGTGGTTAGAGAACCGTGCTGCTCTCACATTAAAAGACAAATCAAAAGCAGTCTAAATTCAAAATGGCATATTGTTGGATTTTGGGTCCCGTATGCTTCGTGAACAGGCACAGCTGCAGTGCATCTTTTCTTAGAAGAATGCTTATTAGCCTTTCAAATGAGCCCAAAAATACTCTAGTGACAGATGATACTGATTTGTTTTATCGGCCCTCGAAATCCTGATTTCCATGAAGCCCTATGGTTGCTATGAATGTGAACTATGTCTCAGTTTCTATTTCCTGGGTGCCTCTGCAATGTGGGCAATGAAGGGGCTGATAACTGACTGCTCAGGGGCCTCGCAGTCTTAAAAATATATGTTACCTAAAGGGAAACCAACTAAAACCAGCAATGAAAAATACTAAACAAGGTATAAGACCTGCATTCACATTTAAAAAAAAAAAAAATGCATACAATGGGACTTGAGTGATTATCATGATACATACCCTGGTAATGTCTGTAGTACCATTTGAACACTCTATGGAGTACCAGTTATCTGAGGTACCGCGGCACGTACTATAGTATCGGAGGTACCATGGTACGTACCATGGTAACAGCTGTGGTACAACGGTATGTACCAGGGTTATACCATGGCATGCATCATGGTAACATCTGAGGTACCATGGTACGTACTATGGTACACTATGCATCTGAGGTACCATGGTACGTACTATGGCACACTATGGTAACATCTGAGGTACCATGGTACGTACTATGGCACACTATGGTAACATCTGAGGTACCATGGTACGTACTATGGCACACTATGGTAACATCTGAGGTACCATGGTACGTACTATGGCACACTATGGTAACATCTGAGGTACTATGGTACGTACTATGGCACACTATGGTAACATCTGAGGTACCATGGTACGTACTATGGCACACTATGGTAACATCTGAGGTACCATGGTATGTACTATGGTACACTATGGTAACATCTGAGGTACCATGGTACGGTACGTACTATGGCACACTCTGGTCAAATGTATTATGGGTTGTGGCCCTTGCCGAGGGCACCTGCTCCAAATGTTGATCTCACCGTCTAGTCACTCATCACGAGTCCCACCCTAGAAACCAGGATGATGTCAGCTGCCTGCAGCACATGGGGGTCAGATTGGGAGATGATCAAACGCATGATTCAACTGAGCTCCAGATGATCTTATCCGGACACTGCCCGCTCATCCATGAGCAGAAAAGGACAATTACACATTTGATTTATAACTTTAAGGGTGGGGTTTACTCAAGTTGATGATGTTTCCTTGACCCACTTTGAGGTGTTTGTCTGAAGCCCTGATGTTGTTCTCTGTCCAGGGTAAGTGATCCACGGTTTTTCTGTGCAGCGAAACTCAGAGTCCATTCAGCTGTGTGAAATGCTCGAGGCTGTGAAGTCACTGTGGGAAGTCATCTAACCCTGAAAAGAGGCATCTGCCAGGCATTTCTTCGCCAGCAGACAATCTCCCCCAAAAAATGTTCCTGTTTCAAATCAGTTTCGATGAGGATATTTTGGAAAGGATTCAGATGAATTGGTCAGGGGCATTAGGGTGATTTTGGGACACATGTGGCGAGGGTGAGACAGCGGGGGATATCCTTATTTTTGGAATGTCGGGGCGGGGGCTTGTGCAATTTAGTAACGCAGATTAGAAACTCAATTCTGAGAATGGGAGGGGAAAAAACGCCAGATACTTTTTGAGAGTCTGAGATATAAATATCTCTTAGAAGAAATGTGAGCAGCTAATCCATTTATCATACACCAGATTAACAACTCAAGACAAATAATGCATGGAAAATCCTGAAACCTATCAATCATTAGCTCTTCATTTAACATGTTTTAATCTTTGTATTTCCTTATGAGAACTGTTACTAACAAAATGTCCTTAAAAGGAGAAGCTATTTGCAAAACGTCTTTAATGGCAGTACAAAAAACCAACTTCTAGCAATAGTGTTAGCTCAGAGATTCCTGCAATCCATGTCTCTGTCTGATCTTATCAGTGACCCACCGGTAGAGAGAGATCTGCATGCTGCTGACTGTCAGATCAGCGAATGAATGCAGGCTCTTATCTCTTCTCCCGCTCTGACAACTCTGAACTCAACATGAACTGACTCTTTCCCTCCAACAAATTAAGATTGAGAGTTTTTACAACAGAAAGTAAAGAGGATCTTTGTGTGGGCTGGTAGACACGAGACACACAAGTACCCACGGATAGATTCTGTAACTTAGTTTCTTTCATTACCGAAACATGAGGGTTGAAAGACAAAGGTGAGGTGTACCTGCAGAACAGAGATCCTTTGTTGCACCAAATGATTTGTTTTGACACAGACGCAGAAGAACGGAGCCTTTGCTGCTGCCAGTCGCGTGCATCAGGTGTGATTTATCTGTTTACATGATAACTGGAACAATGAAGTAATATTAAGCAGTACAGACCTGTAACACAAACAGGCTGGTTACTAGGGAAGCACACATTTGGCTTTGTCCACCTGAAGTTTCTGATACCGTGACTCAATTTGCAAATACCGAGAATAAACATCTGATACCAGTCCCTCGCCAAAGTAAAATACTCCATTTACCTTACTGTGTGACAATATTTGGAAAGGCAAGCTGTTGCTGTGGTACCAAAAACTGTGAATGAACAAATGTAACATAAACGGGAAACACTGAGTTTTATAATAACAAAATCCTGGCTGATACCCATCAGGCAAATCGGATAACAACGGAAATGCCTTTTGAAAAATAAAAATAAAATGAACTTTCAACTTTCCTGACTTATAAGATAAGGCTTGCAATATTAGAAATGTTTCTTATTGTTAGCAAATCCCAAGAAAAGGCCCAAACCAACAATGAGTTGACTCTACAAACAAGTGTCTCTATACAGGAAGTCCTTGGTGCCACAGATTTGAATAATTGGCTGAAACTAGTCCCCAACAAAACTGCTGAGAACAAGACCCATACTTTCTTTAATTCAAGAAAATAAGACACTCTCTTCAAAGAAGGTAAAAACTCTCTGCGCCCCCTTTTCTATTGTATTCAGAATTCTACTTTTTCAGATATTCTAAACCAGGGGTGGGGAACCTTTTTCCTCTCAAGGGCCATTTCAATTTTTTCAACATCCTCCGAGGGCCCTACAAATTATTGACCTCTGCTTAAAAATACTAAAATCACAGCCCATTAATTTCGTCTTTCTTTCATTCCGTGCAAAGAAAAAGCAACCTCTCAATCCAGATATCTTACCATGACTCGTGCATGCATGCACGTGCACGGTGTGGCATGACCACCAAAACAGAAAGTATATTGGACACAAGATGTGTGCAAATGTGTTTAGTTTCCTATCCATGTGGACATGATTTAAGTGGGGGGGGGACCTAACCTCCTATAGGGGGGTACTCACCTCCTCCAGGGGGGTCTGGGGGGCATGCTCCCCCTGGAAGATTTTTTTTTAAATGTTGAAGTTGTAAGCATCAATCTGGTGCACTTTGAGAGCAACATTAGGAGATCTGTGGATACATCTCTCAACATCCATATGAAACAGAACTGTAAGCAGATTTATTTTTCTTTATGGATATTTAACAAATCACTCCCCTTTCAAACTGTATTCTTGTTTATTAATAACAACTTGTATTTACTGTCATATAGTATTTTATACCTGTTTACTTTATTCTCTTGTTTTTTTATAACTATAATGATCATATAAAGTTGTGTCTTTACCTCACTGGTTGTAGAAAACCCTTCTTATATTCGTTAGCATAGCTAGCTAACCAGATGCTAATAACAACAAAGTTATTGACTGTATGATCAGTATGACAGATGAACAGATCGCCACTGGGCTTTCAACTAAAGACACAGCTACGCAAAAACTGCGGCATGTGTACGGCTCCTTATGGGTACTGCAATTTTTGGAAGTGCCGAAGCGACGTTCTGGTGCTCTCCGTCAGAACTGCACCCCTGTCAGACGAGACATATACCACGTGATGACACGTTCGGCTCGTTCAAGGACCCTGACCTTGGCCAGGAAAAACAGGCACTCGCTTGTTTAATTTTTTTGCGGTCTACATTTCTTTAATTTTTTTCTTTTTTACGTCTGTTTATAAATTACTTCGAGGGCCGTACCAAATGATATACGGCCCGGGGGTCGGAGGTTCCCCACCCCTGTTCTAAACAAATAAATGTTTGTTGTAAAGTTGGCAATGTACAGAGCCCCTAAAGGGACATGGGAAGAAAAAAAAATGGAGAGAAAAAAAAAATAAAGTCAGGAAAACGGATTCGTTTCTCGTGCGCACGAGAAACAAATCCGTTTTCCTGACTTTATTTTTTTTGAGAAAGTTACCGATGCACTAAGGAGGAAGTGGAACACACATTAGACAACCATTTCATTGCAGACTGTTATGTTTACGAGGGCAAATGAAAGAGCATACATTATTTGAGATAGACTATATTTTGAAGTCAGACTTAATTTTATGGACATTTCGGCCAGGGGTGTAGAGCTATTGGTTTAAACGCCGGATTGGCAAAACAGGAGAGTTTGTAAACCAGTCTGCTTTGATATATGAATTAACGTCCGTGACTTGCAGAGTACCTGCTTTCCCCGCAGCTTTTTTATAGGGGAACAAACACTCAGAACACACACACAGAGCCAGTGGCGGACTGCCCCCCCCCCCCCCCCCCCCCGTTGACAGTTTACGTCGGCTGGGCAGGGTGAGATTCCCGGGCTGATTTTTAGTCCCAGTCCGCCCATCACGCGTCCTGATGACCGGCGATCTCCTCCATAAAACTAATAAAAGGGGGAGTAATCGGGCAGTTCGGTGTGTGTGTGTAGAGGTGTGTGTGGTTAAAACGGCCTGTGGTCACTCTTCATAGCTGTTCAATGAAGCTAAACACAGGAGGCGGTGCGTAAAAGCTCTTTGAGCGCTGGTGCTGCTCTTCTCTGAGTTACACGTCCCGCTGCCTATAACAGTCTGCAATGAAATGGTTGTGTCCTGTGCGCTTCACTTCCTCCTTGGCGCACCGGTAACTTTCTCCCCAAAAACCAGTCAGGATAACGGGTTAGTGCACGAGATACTTTCACGTGCGCACGAGAAACTAACGAGATACTAACCCGTTATCCTGACTTTTTTTTTCTCTCTGTTTTTTTTTTTTTTTTTTCATGTCCCTTTAGGGGCTCCGTAGCAATGGAAGTCTTTCTTTTAAATAAATGAATGATTTCTATGATGTGATAATGTGCTGTTGAATGCTCTTGTTATTATGTATTTTGATTTGCTTTTATCCTTGCTGGTATTTGCGTGTTATTGCTCAGGGTCTAGAGGGGTCGGTGACCACTTCCTTATAAAAACACATGTCTTTGTGATAATAATAAGAAATTGGTTTGAATCCTACTTAAAGGACAGAAAAAACTTTGTTTCTATAGGTAAATACACATCTGAGTTGACAAATATGACATGTGGGGTACCTCAAGGCTCCATCTTGGGGCCTCTTCTCTTTAACATCTACATGCTACCACTGGCTCAGATAATGAAAAACAACAAAATAAGTTACCATAGCTATGCGGATGACACACACATTTACGTAACAATTTCACCAGGAGACTGCTCCAATTCAAACACTGAGTAAGTGGATTGAACAAATCAATGACTGGATGTGTCAGAACTTTCTCCAATTAAACAAAGATAAAACTGAGGTAATGGTCCGCTGCAACTCTTACTACTTTTAAATCCAGGCTGAAGACTTTTCTTTTTGCCGCTGCTTTTAATTGAACTATTCACCTCTTAAACTACATTGTAACTTTTATCCATGTATTTTTTCTTTTAATGTTTATTTTATTATCTTTTCTTTTTAATGATTTTAAATGCCATTTTCTTAAAACCTCTTAGGCCCCACGGACCCGGTTCCGGGGCTGAAATTGCGTCATTGGCAGGAAACAACGTCTAAGGAACTTTAATATTTAATAAACTATGAATATTTTATATCCATATAATGGGAAAAAACTCATTTAACTGATCTTTTTCATTTTTTTTCCTAAAAATAACACACAATGCTAACAGAGAGCCTCTGAATTAGCCCTGAGCGAAAAATGCTAACCTATTACTGCACCGAAAATCACTCCTAGCTCCCTTATTACTTATCCTAGCTCCAACACATCGTTTATGATCATAAAGACACAGAATCTAACGGAGCCGGCCTCAACACTGAAAGATACAAACTCGCGACGTTATCAACAAAAACGTACATCAAAACAAGTGGCGCTAGGTAGCCCACAACGCTAACATGGCCTACCTTCGTCTTTGTCTTGTCTAAACTGGTCTTCAATGGCATTAAAACGATAACAACGATGATGTAGTTAATCCATAGGTTAATATCCAATGTGGCTGTGTCCCCTTTGAAATGTTCTGATAATCTATAAGCAATAAAACTGCAATTCCGTTTTAAAATAGTAGATTTTTTGCTAAATCTGTCTAAAAAGGTCAAATATCACTTGTTTTGCATCAATCTTGATACAGGGTACTTATATGTTGTACTCTGGATTCCTAAAGCTTTTAGTCTACTGACCCATCATTCAAGGTTAGTTTTCACTATAAGTACAAAATATCTTTTGGACGGACACTATCATTTACAGTTTTTTACCATGTTCAATCTGAATTTTCTTTAAAATAAAAAACATCTATATTGATTCTGACATTCATTTTCTACATCCAACTCACAGGTTTATCATTACTTTGAGAAGAAAGATTTTTTATTTAACCCTTTTAGAAGGGAAGATATGGTCATTTGTTCTGGGATTGTAATTTTCACGCCTGAAACCTGAAAAACAGGCTTGGGGCTTAAGAGGTTTTAATGTGTTTAATTTTTTGTAAAGCACTTTGAATTGCCTTGTGTTGAAAGGTGCTATATAAATAAACTTGCCTTGCCTTGCCTTTGTTCCTTGATGGCACACAATAAAAGCTTTATTTGTATTAGATACAAATGTTGTATAATCCTGCAAAAACCTATGGCAAAAACCCAATGTGAAAAAGAATAAAAATCTCAAACAAAGTCCAGCTGCTTTGCAAAAAGTGAAACAATGTGGGTTTTTTGGCGGGTTTTCTTCAAAATGTACGTCCTGAGTAGGAATAAACAGGCCCCCCACATGGTAGGCAAGGTGTTTGGAGATGAACTTGTTCAGAATAACACCAGACAAGGGAAAAACACATCCACCTTATAACATCTGGACAATATGACAGAAGCCACCTTTATCACTCACTGGTGAAGAAGACACACTTTGGCTCTTTAAAAACATCTTATAAGTATCCACCTTACACTTATTCAGGCACTTAAACAACAGAAGACTGAATGTCAGTATTTTGGGGTTTGTCTTACTGAGGATACCGTTCATATGGTGACATCTAGTGGACACTCTTTGTCATGATCGACCTGCAAAACAGAAAGAACTTGCTGCATTTTGACACATTTAAGAGTCTTAACAGCCTCTCAAACTATGAAATACTGGGACCTCTGAAATAAAATTAGCCATACACTTTTGAAAAAAAAAAGGTGGTGTTTTATTATATGTTTTTCATACAAATTTAAATGTGACAAAGCAATACACATATTAATCTACTGCTATACTCTATTACATGTCAGTAAAATTAATTAAAACACAGGAAGTCAGAAAGCACAAAATAAGAAACTGGATGTATTTCTTTCATAAAATAATAACTAAATATTCACTTATTAGTTGTATTTTTCTGCTATTTCAATTGTATCTCATGATCAGAGTATTTTGGAGAACTGTTTCCTACAATTGCTTGATGAGATTTTTTGTTACAGAAGAAAGTAGGCCAAATCATATCAGTAAATGTTTTATCACTGCAGATGGCTCAGTAAGTGTATGTTATTAAACATTATCAGACCTAGACTGTCCTCCTCAGTGAGGTGTGTTCACTGAGCCGGAGCGCCCTGGTTCTTCCTCTCCTGCCACGACTTCTTCCTCAGCTCCAGCTCAACGTCAGTGAATGAAGCCGGACCCCAGTTAGTGATCCTCTGAGGACCTTTATGACCTAAAAAATCAGATCGCAAACAAGGAGGGGAGGTGTTTTAAAAAAGATGAACTTGCAGAAAGATTCCTCATGATGCTTTCCGTTGTGCTGGTTGTTGAAACTTTGCAAACCTTTCTTATCAAACTATTTTTAATCTGTAGGCACAAGGGACTGCTGTATTTTAATCAAGTATTTAGTTTATTTGAACTCATAGCAGGTTGAACATCAAAGATAAGCCTACATGCAGTGCAAACTCATATTTATTATGAAAGACATTACAAAAAACTGAATATTAGCATATTTTCCTGATATTCAAAATTCCTTAATTACTTCCATACTTGAGTTCAACACATTAGTAAAAAGGTTTTTTCTGATCATTTTAAATAAAGTCACAAACGGATGCGGCAACCCAGTTTTGAGGGCAGCTCCACGGACTTAGCTACTGCCTGCTATTATTGTCACACATGAACAAAGCACAGCACACACAGTGAAATGCAGATTCTGGCTTTAACCCATCATAGTATTAGGAGCAGTGGGCACCTATTATCTTTCATAGGACCCTGGGAGGAGCACAGAAAGCCCCGTTTCAATGAACTTGATGCAAAGAGCTAAATGCCGGTGAAATACACCTGTCTTATGCTGATTTATTTTACAACTGATGTTCATACCTGGCTGGATGAGACGCACCAGACCCTCATGTTTGGCCACCTTGTCCTTCCAAGTCTTTGTCTTGTTAGCTGCTCGTTCAAGCTTCATCGAAACCTCCTTTATTACATAAGCAGGAAGTTAGATCAAATAAATTAGAACATGTTAGTTAAAAAAAGGTTAAATAATCCATTCTGGTGTCAAATTTCTGATCATTTCCCACATGTTGTTTGCTCATATGTATTTCTATGGTCCTGATCTAATAAAGGCAGATCATCTTGAAAAATGTGTATCAATAATCTTCAAATAATACCTTAATAAAAACCTTAATTCTTATACTTGTTATCCTCATAACAGACTGACTGTGGTTCTGTTAGCTCAAGCTTATTTTATTGTTCCATAAACTGAACATTTATAAGAATCTTAAAACCTCAATTAAATAAATGAAACAAATCTGATGTAAAATACAAACATACTTGTTGGCGAATGAAGACAGAAGAATATTGCATTCTGCTTAATGAAATTATTAATAAGGAAATATCTATGTTTGATGCCGAGGGTCAGTTACTACCCTCCTCATGTGGGAGCTGACCTGGTACTGCTCCAGCGCCCCGAGCCGCTCCCTCTCCAGCTTCTCCAGCTGCAGCATGGCCGCCTGCAGCTCTCTCTCTTTGAGCCGCTGCTCGGCCACCAGCTCCTGCTTCTCCGCCTCCGTCTGCGACAGCGCCCTCTGCTGCTGCCGGTAGAATCGCTCCAGCTCGGCCCGCTTCGCTGCTTCCTCCTCCAGCAGACTGTGGGAGTGAACACAGCAATGATGCTTACATTTCATTAGGGTTGAATAGCATAGTTATAAACAAATTCAGCCCTATTCTTAAAAAAAGGGAAATGGGGAGCTTGAGCCATAAAAGGAACAATAGAAAAAATCCAAAACAGTTTGAAAGTTCATTACAGGCAGAGAACAGAGAATCACATTCACTGCAAATCAGTTCTGCTTTAGCAGGACAATAGTAGCATGTGCTGCTCACTGAACATTTGACACAGGCAGGAGGAACAATGCAAGTATCCTTCACCTGGCCTGCAGCTTGTGCATGGCCTCCTCGTCCTGCTTGGCCTGCTTCTCGTCCTCTAAGGCCTCCTCCAGGCGGCGGTACATGTCCTCCAGCTCGCGGACGCGCAGCAGGTACTGCTCCAGCTCACTGGACTTCTGAGCCACCTGCTCCTCCATCTGCTGACGCACCTAAGAGGCAACGCACACATTCACACACAGTTTCTCAGATTCCAATGTGATGTATTTAAACTGCTTGTTTTGTCACATTATGTGTTACAAAATAGAGACAATCAAGAAATCTCATTGTTTGAGAGCTTAAAAAACTTCCTTTCCCGCCATTTTGGCAACGGATACAGCTCATATCAATAAAATCAATAGTGCCATCTTCAAATGTGATGCTCTACTGTGACTGTATTTTGCTATATTGCATGTGCTGTATTTTTTTTTAATTTACACTCCCCAATTGTTTCTCCTATGATGCAATCCAAGCCAACAATTATGTTTTTTATTATAAAAGGCATTTGTCTGTTAAGTCTCTTGAGTAAGAAGATGATTCATACTCTGTGCATGTGACACGCAGACCACTGACTCATCATCATGTGATGTATCAACTTAACTTTTAGTTTGTGTTTCCTTAAAGAACAGAACCACAGACGGGTGACTAGACAGTCTTAGTTTACCAGACTTTTCTCTGTTTAGTTTTAAGACCATGTTTGTGGAGTCAGATTCAGACACCGTGGTTACCATTTTCTCTCTCTCCAGGTCCAGTCTGTAACGATCCTGCTGGTCTAACTGCATCTGCTTCCTCCTGTGATCTTCTTCTGCTGCTGTGGCTGCAGCCTCTTCCATTTTCTGTCAAGCCAGAAAAAGAGGGAAGAGCTCTTACTTCTCTTTATTGGAGATATTTCTAAAGAGTATTAGGTCGGTTGAATTAAAAAGTAATCTGTAGTTCAGTGTGCTCTTCTCTCTCGAAATAACATTGTATTTGGTAAATCCAAGGTGAATTCAGAAGAAGATCAATGTATTCTAAAACCTTATGTGACATGATCAGTAATTGGCTTTTCACAGAAAAAAGAGGGTTTGACATTTGAAGAGTCATCTCGCAGAAAAAACAGAAGTGGGAAGCCATCAATAAACTGCTGCAGCTCTGAAATAAGTTAATACGCCCGGATGCACACTCACTGCAGGTGTCTGTGACAGACATATCATTTCATTTGCATAGCAGGTTTTACTTCCCCTTTCTTTCTGAAAGATCTGCTGCATGATGTCCGGGTCTTTTGGCTGTCGGCTGGGATTTATTTCACACAACAATATGCTCAAATAAAGGGAAGTGGACTAAAAACTCACAAAACTAACAGAACTACATAGATTAACATCAAATAGTTTGAAAAATGTTAAGTCTAGTTTGTAGTCTTGTTGGATTAAAAAAAAAGAATTCAGTTTGAACTGATTTTCTATTTTCTTGGCCTACTTGTTGTGTTTCTTTTGCACTTTTTCGCTATGATTTTGACCTTTTGTATGACGCACTCTGTTTGTTGCTGACGTGCTATATATAAATACACCTGACTTTATATCTAGAAAAAAGTTTTCAACACGACTTGACACATTCTGGTTTTGAACATTAGAGCTGTGCAGATGGTAACTGGACACGACGAGGTGTGGCAGCCTCCTTATCAGTCAGGGTTCAGGTTTGAAGGGCTGAGCAGGGAGCAGTACCTTCCTCATTCCCTCCAGCTGTCTCTGTTTGTTCTCATTGGCCGCCTGCAGATGCTTCATCCTCTCCGCCAGGTCGTCCTCCTCCGTCTGCTGCCTCTGCCGGAGCTCCCTGCGCCTCAGCCGGGCCTCGCGGTGAGGGGACGGCAGCCCCAACCTCAGCAGCTGGAGGCACGTCTGGATAGCTGCCACAAGAGGAAGATATGGATGCACTGTTGAGTCAACGATGACATTTAGAGTCAATGATGAAGAAAATAAAGAGACAATGATGACAGGACTCTTACCTTGAAGCCATTCCTGCTTTTTCTTTTTGTCTGAGGCGCTGATCTCGAAGCTTTTATCAGTGCACTTGATAATGAACATGCATTTCTTCCCTTCTTTATCCGGGAGAGACTGCAGGACAGAGAAAACATCACTTCAGTCCCACCATACTAAATACACAAAACCATGTAGGAACAATTCAACAATGCTTAATCTATTTCTGATCTATATCACTATCCGTCAGTAAATATCAGTTATAATGTCACTTCAAATATTTTAATCAATACAACCTCCATCAATCATCAATCCAATTTGATTTATATAGCCCAACATAATAGGAAATTACAAATAGCACATTTGTCTTGAGTGGCGTTACGGTGTGTACAGGAAATGACACCCTTAGAACCTCTCCTACTTAACAGCATTACTTCAATATGATATGTTATTTACTAGAAAAGGGTATCAACACACCTCCACACAGCAGGTTCGGTCCAGAATGATGTCTCCTTTCTTCTCCACAAGGTCTTCACAGGCGTAGTATGACAGTGAGTTGGGTCGAAGGACAAACCACCTCTCGGTCCAGTTCTTCCTTTTGTGACCCTTTTTCATCATGTATCCCTTCCAAACACAGTTGAGCCGTTAACAGAGACACCTGATTCACACTGACATAATCACTGTGACATATAAACAAAACAAGTAATGCCACCTTGATAATTCATAAAGCAAATAACTGATCATTGAGAAAACACATGGAATATATATGTACAAGTATACAGTAGATGTATCATATAGTTGTATACTGCAGAATTAGAGTTGAGTTATTTTTAATAAATACATTGAATATTTGTCCGTTTAGGTTATGAATGTGTTTGATTGTGTTTACGTTATCATTAATACCACAAGGGATGTGAGGAGATGAGCTACTGTTATGCGGTGTTGCAATATATATAAGACATCTATTGTTGTCATAACTGTACAATTTTAGAGTTTTAAGGAACTTTAAGAAAAAACAGAACAAGCAAAATCTTTATGGAAAACTATACTTGTGTTTCTTTTCAACCAAATAATACTTGACTGATTTTTATCTTTATTTCCAAAAAAAAGGTATTCTTATATATAGGAATACAGTAATTTATTTAAATATCTGGGTTTCTTTCTACTTTGTGAACAAAGCAGAACAAATGTAAGTGTGTGTGGGTTACAAATAATAAATTAGATGAATGTCCTGTCTAACCTGCTTGAGCACATCCAGTATGAGCTCCTGGAAGACCTCCCCGATGCCCATGGAGAGGGTCTGCCGGGTCATGCCCTTAGTGAAGCGACCCAGCCCCAGCAGCTCGATCAGCTCCCAGGCACTCAGGCGGTTATTCTTTGCGTGCAACTGCAGCTTGTAATCGCAAAACTTCTCCTCACTCCATCCACTCCCCATGGCCTCCATCAGCTTTCGAAGGAAGTACTCAATCTAAGGAGACAAAATAACTTGAACCATGTATGGAGAAGGGGGAGGTTGAAGTGTCTTTGCTTCATTATTAACTTGCAGGAAAGAAATCCCAAAGAAAACAAGGATTCTCCCTCACCTCCTCAGTAACCATGACCAGTGGGTATTTCTCTTCTGACAGAAAGTTGAAAATGCACCAGACTTTGAAAGCATCATCATCTGAGATGAGTAGGTGTTTAGTGGAGATATTTTTCTTGTAACACAGTGTCCAGCACATCTTGTTGAATTCAAGTACATCAAATTCCTCCTGCACCTGAGAATGAAAACACACCATTCAGTCAGTCAGAAGGGGCGGCAGCACCAGTGAAGGCATGTTTACAAATGCTAAGCAGGAGACTGGTGTTAGTCTCCTTTCAGAACCTCCATTCTGCAGGATGGGAGGTACAAACCTGATGTAATTAAATGCCTCATTTTGATTCAAGTCAGAGCCCTCAAGAAAAAGGCAAGAAAACAGCTTCCAAGTACAAAGAGTGAAACTCAAGCAGTTACTGACTGACATGAGACTTTATCAGATGTGTTATTGCACAGAGTTCGCATAGCTACAGGGAGAACAAATCTACCCCCCCCTTTTGCTAAGATTGTATAAGGATGTAGCCCTTTGTATGTACTCGTTGTTTGTACTACCAAAGAATAAATAATAGAAAAAGCACATTCTTCCTGTTGGCAAAGCATAGAAGTGGTTGCTACCATTTCCTCTACCACAGAGCAAAACAGGTCATGATTAGTCATGCTAATCTGTGTCATGTACTCTTCAACAGAGAAGAAGAGTGCTTTATTTAATCCTACTGTTACTATTTATGTAACTGTCTGATTATTTCTTTAAACTGTTTTTATTTAACTTAAAAAGCTTTCCATGGCAAAGTTCAAACAGTGTAAGTGAGAGTGTTGGTACCACTAGGGCTACATCATTCCTTTTGGACTTAAATGTGATTATGTTTATATACAGTTTATATACAGCTGTACAACCACCACGGTCCCTGGTAGACCCCCCCCCCCCCCACACACACACACACACACACACACACACACACACACACACACACACACACACACACACACACACACACACACACACACACACACACACACACACACACACACACACACACACACACACACACACACACACACACACACACACACACACACACACACACACACACACACACACACACAGCAAAACCCCTGATCAAACTGTCTGTAAATATAAAACTTTGTGGAATATACCGTCCTGCAATTCCTCTTCATTTATTTGTTTCTCTCAATGTATTTACAATTGGCACACAGTACCAGCTACCTCTTTAAAGTTATATGGTGACTTTAAAACAAAACAAATATACTGCTTATTGTTTACCATTGTATGATATTTGCTATTAGTTATTTACTTATTGTGTTCTTTTATTTTTAATTATGTAAGTAAACTTAGTTATTTTATATTTTTTATTATGTAAGTCTATTTTCCTCACTTCTGCTGTTGTAATAATGTAAATAGGCCCATTGCGGGACAAATAATGGAATTTAAATTCTGATTCTGATTAGGAACCTATGGATGAGCTAAGTGCAACTGAGGAACAATTGCCTATTTTCACTTGAGTCATCTAGGAAGGACATTTTCTCAGTTCATTGATATCAATCTTGTTCTTTCAGGAAATGGGGCATATGTTTGTGAATGCATTACGCTTCTATAGTGTTACATTTGTATTGTTAACGTGTTTAGATCGCTAGATTGTTGAGCACCTACACAAATAGACAGGAGAGGTGTAAACAAATAAATACAGTTTTGCTATCGTTACCAAAACTAAGATATATTAATAGCACTAGCATAAAATATAAACAATCCTTGCCCTGGTTCTCATCATTGCAAATGAAAGTTGATTGACTGGATTTTAGACTCCCTTTATTCTGCAACTGCTTCTGCATTGTTGTCCCCACCTTGTCGAGGATAAACCTGTTGAGGTAAGGCATGTAGCCTTGGTTGGACAGCGGCCCTTTATCGTCATCTTTGAAATGCTCTTCAAGGGCCACAGGGTCATGAGGGATCCTCATCACTGTGCACAGACTGTGGGACAGCACCTAAAGAAACACAATTTAAATGGGAATTAGACACTACCGTAAGACATGCAGGTAAGGGGAAATGCATGTCGTCAAGAGACATAAATATGCAGTTATACATTCTTTCCAAATGAACATATGTTTGTAAGTCAAAGAGCTGATGATCAGTCTCACAGTTTTCAAGTTTTGCTATCATACTGTACATTCAAAAACCTTTGCTGACACTTACAAGCATCGCTAGCCAAGCGTTACTGCTTCCCTTGAAATTGAACTTTTTTACACTTTTACCCAGAAGTGACTCATGCCCTGTAGCTTTGTATCAACAAGGATCAAAACTAGATTCTAAAATCATCTACTTTGAGTCTCCTCTGTTCTCTCTCAATCTGTGGCAGTAGATAGATAGTGGACAATGAGCTTTATACTGGTCATCACAATAATATGAAGACCAGAAAAAACATCTTAAGTAATAGGGAAATATTTTTGTCAATCTGGACATTGACATCAAACCCAGAAGGCCAACTAAATGTGGCCCAGCTGTCTCTCTGTCTTTTAAATTCAGTCAAACAGCCTGTATATTTTTCAAAGGGGTTTATTATGTGAATTATTCTTCAATCTTACAAAATCCCTGTATAACAGGACATGTGAATAAGGTAGGATAAATAATCAAATCTGACAAGGCCAATATACTGGCATTTCTGCAGTAGGCATATAGTGAAATACATAATGATTGTATAATTCACTTGTTTACTGTATTAATTAAAAGTTGCAATGTTGCAATACAAGGGTGTCCACTTAAAAAACAACCACGAAGGGTTCACAGCAGTTTGAAGTTTAGTATTATTGCATGTGTTTAAAAAATGTACTATTAGTACTGCCATATTAATGTTGAAGCACTATTTAAATGTATATATGGCCAAGGGGAAGCTGAACTAGACAATAGGGTTGAACTTAGCAATGATGTTGTCTAAGTTCAACTTTAGCTATAGACAATATCATAGTTTATCATAATTTAGCTTATTCAAAAGTCTGCAAAACAGCTCAATGCATTGATAGGTTACGAAGTTCAATATGTTCCCCTGAAAGAGCTAATTAGCATAACATAAATATACACTGTTTGCTAAGTAAAGTTCCTTTAAAAATCGCAAAAAAGTGTAGGATACTTATGGTATGATGTGAAGGTCTTATGTATCTTACTTACGGTCTATTCATACCTAAAGAAACGTTACGCAGTTCACAGATAGTTTGGGTTTCTATTCACCTCAAGTAAAAAACAGAACTGAAACGCACCTTCAACTGAGACTTGGACACTTTTCCACGTTGATCCACGTCCAGGGCCGTGAAGGCGTGCCATATGGATTTTAAAATCTCGTCTCGAAGCCACATGTCGTCCCTCAGCAGCAGGAGCAGCAGCAGTCTGTCTATGTGTGTCTCGGTAGTTTCTCCGTCCTGTCGAACAAGTGCAGTGGTGATGGCGCAGCAGCAGAATGAGGCGATAGCGCCACATAACGTTTCATTTATTATCATCACTCACTCGCTGCGAAAATAACCGACCATTTAGGGCAGTTTTTCCCATTGTAAAAAAGCATGTTGACTGCCATGAGCGGTGGAAAGTACATTGTATCTTCAATTGAGTATTTCCTAGTTATGCTTCTTTTTAACTACACTACATTTCAGAGGGAAATTTACCTTTTACTTCACTAAATGCATTTCAAATCTATTGTCACTTTTCTTATGCTGAAATGGGCCATTCCCCATAATGAATGATTTCACATCTGTTAATTTAATTATATATTTTTACAATATAGCTTTCTCCTTTCACCATTGACTGCAAGTATTATGTACACAGTAGAGGTTTCTCAATACTCTAATTCTCTAAACGTAACACAATCAGAGACTGGATATATCCCCCCCCCTCTCTCTGGTCACTGAAATGGGGAATTGAAATTACGGGCCAAAAGTTGTATTTACAAGTATTAAAAGTAAGCAGAGGACACCAAACCAACTGAGACCTGTCTGTCCGCCACATCTACACACTGTACCACACACTACAGCTCCTAAAGCATAATCAGGCTACAGCCGTTGTGTATTTTAGTAGCCATGTGAAGCATTAAATGGTCTTCGAAAAATATCGACGAAATATATATCACTCAGTATAACAAGCCTACATTACTCAGTAATTGTATGCTGTAGTTTAGTAGATATCTACTAGTGATATATATTTTACACACTGCTCTGCTTTCTGCACGGACCTCACAGCTGTTCTCACTGTAAACATTGCCTCGCGATGAAAGAAGTTTCTAAAATAATATCCAGGAGATGCATGCAGAGCTGTCATTGGCTGAGATAAATCCGTCCGTGCGTAACGCCTCCATCCCGGAAATGCGTCCGCGGAGGAGCCGTGGAGGAACCATCAGTGTCTCCTCGGTTATAGCTCCTCCAGAGAGCCTCCTCGATGCTCGATCCTCGAAGTGCATTTAGAGAAATGAGATGTCCTTCAACATGGCGAGCTGAAATCCATTTCCGGGTCACTACCGGAGGACCGAGGAGTCGAAATTTGAGTATTGAGAAACCTCTAGTGTATTCACTTCTACTTCTATGAACCGACTTTTTTAACAATATATAGCTTAATGAATTGACCACATTAAAATATTACATAGATCATAGAGCCAGTTATAAATTGGGCCCAAATACACTTCGAGTAAAAAAATAAAGGGCCCTTGAATGATGGAAACAAGCATGATCCACCTGAAGGAATCATGGTGACAGATCAGATCTGCAATTTTCTTCCCCCAGAAAAAAAATACAGTAGGCTATTTGGAATTTGAAAATTCTTCATTAATAAAAGGCTATCCAGCCTGGATTATGGTCCCAATTTAATTGCAATGGCGTTTTTATAATGTGATTAAAGGGCCCGTTTCATCTTTCTATATGTAGCTATACAGTTAACTTGTCTCTGATACAAGAGAAATGTTAGAATCAAGTTTCCCAAAGTGAGTCTTTGATTATATTGGTGGCTGTATGGAGGTCGGAACAGCTCATCTCGTCCGCTGTTATTGTAAAATATTCTGCAGCTCTGTGAATAGACAGCGATGTGCAAATGTAAATTTACCTGGAAGAAAGCATTCACGAAACAAACATTCATAAATCAGGAAATCAGATCCCTGTATAAGGAAACACTCCATCAATGACTCCCTTAACTTTTTTTTTTTTTTTAATATGTTGTTGTATATATAGATGGTTTATCCATACACCAACCAAAAGCTTGAGACCTTCACGATAAGTCCAATTGAACATGCTTCAATGTTGTATTCAATTGTTCTTTCAGTGTTCACAAACACAAGTCCTGTAGCCATACTGAACACCAAGAGCATTCTCTTTTTTCCTGAAATCATTTAGTTTCTGAGTTGCCCACTGATCCACTCTGTAAGCAGATGTGTATCAACCAGCCATTACAGAAGTCGCTTGCAAAGTAACAAAGTTACAGCCGTTTGCCTTTTAAATAGTCTTCAATTTAAAAAATTTGCAGTCTGATACAGAAGGCTAGGAGACCTGAACAATATGAAAGTGCTAGTCATTAATTTACAGAGATCAGGCATCACATAGTGCTATGAAGTATCCAATATGCTACATATGAATACAACTGTTAACACCTTACAAATGCCTCTGGTCGTTTTTCAAGGATACTTGAAAAATCAATAACCTTGGCTTGTATGTACATAAACATGAGTGTTTATGCAGAAAATAACGTTGCTATCACCACTACCAGAGGTATAATCTTATTACGGCCGTTTGGCCACAACAGTGATAATGAAATATTAAGTCCCATTATCAATTTCTAACTGTTAATCCCCCAATTTTATTTAAGTGGGAAAGAAAACGAAAGAGTTGCCGTCATGGTATCCCCTCCAAACTAGGGCTCCAGAAGACAACGTTGTTCAGAGCTTCTTCTCTTGCATCGTGCTCAAGTTCTTGGTTTGTTTTCCCCAGCCATTGGTCGCATTTTAGTTGCTTTCCCACATCTTCTGGTACAATTTCCCATTTGACAGATTGAAGAATGACTGAGAAGAACCAGTTCTGGAACCACTACTTAAGGGAACAACACAAGCTTTTTTTCACTTCACTACAATCAGTCACAGAGTAATAAAAAGTAGAACAGAGGATTCAATTCATTCCTGGAGCAGTGCCTCCAAAGTTGAAAGTAGATGGCACCACTGGCGCTGTGAACTTGTATCCGCCGTGTTTCTCGATCATCTTGGATTCTGTAATATAATAAGCAACAGTGCATCAAAATTACAAACGTGAGGAAAATAAAAAAAGTTGTTTCCTGAAGTAAGTGTTGCCCATATAGTACACAGCTGATGGTGGACCATAGAAAGGCAGTTAACAAGACGTGATCTGAAGAATTATTTAACATTTCCGTGCATTCGCGAGTGTTTTTTTTATTACACCGACTAATGCTTTACGCTTGAATCCTGCCATGACCCAAAAGTCCTTCCCCCTCCACTTCCAATCCCCTGAATGCACCTCAAGGATACAAAGAGCAAGGAGGCTTCTGGATGAGCTGGTATCAAGGAAGCAGATGTCACCTTGACGTGTGGCACCGCTGTGCAGAAGTGCCAAGTCTCTGATGTTGCTTCACAGTGCACTGAGCTAACACCACACATCATTTATATTCCATTGAAAAATATGTACTTTTATTCAATAATCCCAGACTCGTTTTTTTCGTATAATAAAAAAGGCACAAAGGCAGTTAGTTGCAACGTGCTAGATTGTAGTTTAATGGGGAAGAAGCTATGAATACTTTAATACATTTAAATGTGGAGACGACATGGACATGAAAACACAACAAAAATCAATAACAAAAAAAGCAGGAAATAAGAGCATGTAAAAACAAAGTTGCTTTATTGTCAGAAGTGCCGCATCAGAGTTTAATTGGGATATTGCTTTGCAGTCTCAGCAGGCGCTCACCATGTGCTGCCCGTCTCTGGTCTGCAAGTGTGCCAATGTCCTGAAGGTGTTTGCCCTGATCTTCGTCGAGGCCCTGTGTTAGTGCCTGGTACCATGTTGGGTCACGGTTCTGGATATCTGAATCACAGATAACAAAGATCAATTATTGGTTTCACTCGACACTTTCTTATTGCTTTGCAAGTGATTAACACAACGGGTTGTTTTCTTACTTTGTAGTATGGCTTTGAAGATCTGATACTCGTCCACTAAATTGTCTTCATCATCTACAGATGTAGTGTAGCCCTCAAGTGCTGTCTCCTCCGCATCGTCCTCATCCCAGTCATCATCGTCTCCGTCCTCTCCCGCCTGCTTCGCCAGCATCTCCAGGTACTCTGCGCTTTCCTCATCAATGTCATCCTCGTCACTGCCCAACTCAGCTGTATTCCATGAGAAAACGTAAGGGAACACGGTTCAGCATCACTTAAATCATCTGACATAGTAATGGTGATCTTGAATGATGCAACACTGAATCAGGGTATATGCAGGAATCCTGAGGTCAAATTTAATACCTTTTAAGACCTTTTTTAAGACCCTTTCCATACATTTTAAGACTTCATCGCAACTTTGAGTTCTAACCGGTTACACTGGCTACACACTTTACCTCACATTTACTATATTGATAGTAAGATAGCAAAACTAAACAGAGTGCAGACAGACTACTGAAGCCTCCTCTCCACATGAACTTCAACCTCTCTGTGAAGGTCAGGTTTAATGCAGTATGCTGCTTTGTTGCTTCTGTAGACTCTGTTCTTTCATTCCAGTAAAACTCCTCAGAAAACATTAGAAACCAGTATTTGACCAATAAACAAAACAATTGACAAAACTTTGAACTATGAAATATATTAAACTTTGGTGAGCTTCAGCGGGGTAATGCCATAGGAGCTCCCTCACAAATACCCAGGGGTTAAATTGGGCTGGGGCTGTCCGGGGCTAAGACCTGGCACATAGGACGATGCTCTGACGTCATCACCCTCACACATTTGTCATATGTTTACAAAAAAGGATATATATGTTAAGACTTTTCTCGTTCTTAATATAGACTATATTAGGGTCGATATGTGTTGACTTTACTTTAAAATAGCAGATCTCTGTGACCGGATATAGTTTGGCTTAGACCCCGGCCCCACGAGGACGCATACGGTAAAACGCATACGCAAATGCAAAAAAGTCTTCCGTTCACACACACACATTCGATTCATTAATGTGTCCGTTCACACTAGATCGCTGGAAATGCTGGAAACGATGTAGTACATATGTCAGGCCTGTAAGTGGCGCTGCTACCGCCACAAAATACACCAAAAGCAGCGAAGAAGACCCCGGAGCATGGTTGCCATGGTTGCCCTTCTGTTTATTCTCCGCGGTGGACGGCGTGTTCTCCTGCTGTATATCTCTCCGGTAGTCCACAGCAGATGAAAAACACCCACCTCTCCGCCTCTTCCAAGGGACGAGGGAACCGTGCGGCAGAGTTTCCGTTAAAAACAATGTTCCGTCGGTCAACATGTCCGTTAAAGTTTAAATCTTCCGTACAAAATTAGAAAAGTGCCGATCAGAGGTCTTCTTTGTTATTTATTGAGCTTTAAAACAAATTGATAAAGACTCTGTTCTCTTTATAATAACATTTAATAAATGGTGCCTGCCTCTCTTTTCCTCCCCCTCTTCTGACAGCCCAACAGCAGCAGGAGAAGTGGGGAGAGGGAGGCGGGCTATTTCATCGTTAGAGCAGAGCAAGGCAACGAAACTTAAAATAAGAAGCAGCATTTTACGGCGCGCTATGCATGGGGCCGCCTTGAGGGGGTTTCCCGACATGTCATTTCAGTAAATTAAAGGGTGTTTCATGTTGTCGTTGCTGTGGGACTTCTTAATAGCTTGGAAAATGCCGTTTAATACTTTTTAATAGCCTTAATTTTTGCTAAATTGATTTATCAACTTTTAATACTTTTTAAGACCCCGCGGACACCCTGTGAATGCATCATACTTCAGAAATGAAATTAGTATAATTTCAAATTCAAGGACCCAACCCAGATTAAGGGTTAACAAATGTTAGAGTGTTTTAATAATTAGAAACTTTGCAGAACCTCGTAGGCATAAATTCAAACTATGAATATGAGGCAACTGCGAGCATCACTCATGCAGACGGCAAAAGGAAGGCTCTTTATGAAGACTAAGTATAAAAAAAGAAATCTCACAAGATCTTCAAGGTCTATCAAATAAACATTCAAGCACTTTCAAGACCCATGTCATTTACAAAAACTTTGAAGACCTGGATTATTTTCACACAACGTATGCAAAACTTTCACATGTGGGAACAATGCCAAACACCGATGCCTTACCGTTATCGTCATCTTCTTCACCATCTTCATCATCATCATCCTCGTCATTCTCATGCTCTGCTCGACAGGCGTACGCCCTCTTGAGGCCGTTGAACAGAAGGATGGCTGCTGGAATCAGCTGGACGGCCGCCTGGTTCACAACCTGAGGCCTGTGCTCGAGGTCAATGAGAGCACAGATTCCAAGAATACACATCTTCCTGTCGTGAAGGCTGCGAGGGGAAAGCAGGGAACAAAAAGTCAATAGGATTTCTCAGAACTGTTCCAAAATTATTGTTACTAGTTGATTGATCAACTAAATGAATTCACTACGTGTTTGTTTAGCTGATGGTTGAAGTATCACCCGTATTTAAGATCTCCCATTAAAAGATTGAAACTTGCAGCCATACTACAAACACTTGACAGGTATGACATTTTTCAATTTTTCTGTCACACAGAATAAACGTCAAATTGCCCAAAGTTTCCATGGTGCTAATTTAGAATTTCCTAAAACTCTTACCCAAGGAAGCAGTCGACATCTTTGAGCCATTGTGTGATAAAGTGGTTTGTGATGGGCTCAGTGTTGTTAGGAAAGCGCAGGTTCTCCAGAGTGTTGAGCAGAAGCGGGGGACTGTAGTAAAGTCCAGCGATGGCCACCTGCAGACACATGGTCCTCAGCTCGCTGGTCTTCACCTCCCGCGTCAAACGCTCCAATGCAGCAGCAACAAACAACGGAACAACCTGCAACAGCAGATCATCCTCAATAAAGCAATACTGTTCGTTACCTATATTCAGTGATGCAAACACAGGTATGGTGAAAAAAGAGATAACTATTCGAAGCAGGAAAAAAACAGCGTAATATACCATCTGACAAAGGCCTGTGCTATAATGCTTCAATTAACTGGCTATTCTTTAGAATATACTCAGATCAATAGGAGAGAGAGATGTTACGTTATAAATCAAGGGTTTTTATTAATATTTACAGCAGGGGTGGGGAACCTTTTTCCTTTCAATTTTTACAACATCCTCCGAGGTCCGTACAAATGATTGAACTCAACCTCTGCTTAAAAAAATAAAATCACAGACAATTCATTTGGCCTTTCTTTCATGCTGTGCAAAGAAAACGCAACCTCTTAATCCAGATATCTTACCATGACTCGTGCATGCATGCATGTGCACGGTGCGGCATGACCACCAAAACAGAAAGATATGGACGCAAGATGTGTGCAAATGTATTTAGTATCCATGTGAACATGATTTAAGTGGGGGGGACCTAACCTTCTCTAGGGGGGTCCGGGGGCATGCTCGCCCGGGAAGATTTTTTTTTAAATATTGAGGTTAAAAGCATGAATCTGGTGCACTTTGGGAGCAACATGAGGAGATCTATGGGTACATCTTTCAACACCCATTTGAAACAGAACTGTAAGCAGATTCTTCTTTTTGGATATTTTACAAATCTCTCCCCTTTTAAACTCTATTCTTGTTATTTTTAACTTTTTTTTTTTTTACTGTCATAGTATTTTATACCTGTTTTTCATTTAGTCTCTAATGACTCATTAATAATTATAATGATCATATCAAGGTGTGCCTTAACCTCACTGAGCTGAGGTTATTTGAGCCTCTCAGGAGAGAGCTCTCTTCCACCTGGTAGTAGAAAAGCTCTTTAAATTCGTTAGCATAGCTAGCTAACCAGATGCTAATAACAACAGATCGCCACTGTGCTTACAACTAAAGACACAGCCACGCTAACACTGCGGTGTGTTCGGCTCCTTATGGGTACTGCAATATTTGAAGAGCTGGAGCGGCGTTATGGTGCTCTCCGTAAGCACTCAAGTCTAGTCTACACTCCTTTCAGACGAGACATAAACAAGTGAAGACACGTTACGCTCGTGTTGTGTTCAAGGAACCTGTCCTTGGCCAAGAAAAACAGGCACTCGCTTGTTTAATTATTTTGCGATCTAGATTTCTCCATCTTTTTTGAAGTGAGAAGTTGTCCGTCCGTCAGTCAGTCGGACGGACTAACGGACGGACCGACCCCCCCCCCCCAAACGAAAACTCTTCGGTTCTCCACGAATTACACAAGTCACCCAAAGCAGCGTTAAAAAAGCGGGAGGCGCCGAAAAGCGACTAATTTGCATCACTGTATATTACTACAGACATTGGAATCAATCGATTAAATATCAAGAGTGTCTCCAGTTGGATACTGACCTGGTCAATGCCACGACCTTTGCACTGCAGAATGATCACCTCCAGCAGCTTGGCTGCATGGCACTCTGGGTCCTCGCCGGGATCGCCTGTCAGGACCTGTGTGAGTGACAGGCTCTGTTCAGTCTTCTAACCCACTAACCATCACAAATAGTTTGGAAGTGCCGTCTGTTACATTATGCATAATCATTTGACGTTTTACCTTCTTGCACATTGCATAGATGATCTCCAGGTATTTGGTGTCAGATAGGAGTGTGTCTGTGTCCACTGTGACATAGTTGTGAAGAAGTGGCATCATATCTAAAACAAACAACACATTTACTTTTCACACAGAGTTTAACACAGTTTGAAAACTTTATACCCACAGAAAGCAACCTATGTGAATGCAAGCTCCATTCTTTAGCCAAACACACACCTGTGAAGTAGTCAAATCCATCTTGCTGGAAGACTTCATACACCAGTGGAAGGAGCTGCCACATCTGTGCTGACACCTGCTGGCAGGTCAGGCTGTGAGCCAGGGAAAGGATCTCTTCATAAAACTCTGAAAGAAAAGAAAGAAAAGTTAGTCTGGAGGTAAAACATAGTCTGTTTATTATCAAAGGATAATATTGCAGGCAGGCAGGCAGACAATGGTTAAGTGCAACCTGCAGGTGGAATGTGGTGGAACAGAAAGGACCGGCTTACCCAGTACATGTTGCTGCAGCACAGTGCCGATCACCTGCAGACAGATGCCTTCCAGCTGCTGGGTGATCTGAGGAATTAAAGACAAAGCTGCTGTGATCAAAGCTGTGTATTATTTTATCTCGACAGCATGGTCCTTTTTATACAAATAATCAGATGTAGATACAAGGCACTGAGTGAAATAATATTTAGTACTATGACATAATAACCTAACCCAATATGTTTTAGCTCCTGTAATGACCCTTGAAGCCAAACATCGTGTACAAATCATAACAGCGATTATGGGTTAAAGAAATTGCTTTAAATGTGCATCCATATTTAGACTGATTATAGGAATGTTCAACTACCGTAATTTTCGGACTATAAGGCGCACCTGAATATAAGCCGCAGCAGCTAAATTGAATGATGTGTACATATATAAGCCGCACTGGACTATAAGCCGCAGGTGTTTTAATGTTTAATTACCATATGTAAGGGTTCGTGCACAGAGGGGATTGTCGGGAAAGAGATGGCTGTTTGAGGAAGCTCCCATTTATTAACATTTCAACAAACAAGTTGCATATTTGCATAACGTATTCAAGTGTTACCATCTGGTGCAATAGTAGCTACAGAACATGTACTGTGCTGTGTAAACTGTACTGTATCACATAGCGTTTCAGACACACAAACTTTTCAACTTTCAAACTTAAACGGTGCGCTCCCAGCGCACGTACCGGCAGTGATCTACAGCAGTGGTTTTCAACCAGTGGTACAGGGACAAACTGTCTCGCTCTCGTAATGTCTGTCTGTCTTGCTCTCGTTCTGTCTCTCGTACCACTCTCGGTTCCACTTTTACGCGCTACCTGTCTCGCTCTTTTCCGGCCTCCAGCTTTTCCTGCTGGAGCCCGCCGCTTAAAGGTGGGGGGCGCGGACCGGCCATAGAGCCCATAGAGTTAAAGGTGGTGGACTGTAACCTGTAAAATCCATAGATTTAGGAGGTCCCCTAGTGGCCGTTAGCTGTAGAAATCCATAGATTAGCCGCACCGTTATATAAGCCGCAGCGTCGAAAAATGGGGAAAAAGGCACGGCTTATAGTCCGAAAATTACGGTACTCTTGCTACATCAGTCTAAAGTAAGGAACAACCTATAACCTTTGTGAATGAGTACCCTTTTTTGGGATGAAATCAACAAGGATAGGAGCCTCTTCATCATTAACGTTATCTGGTGTTCAGTCCTGTAATGTTTAATGCGTCAAGTGAACCGGTTAAGTTGCCCTGTATATTGATTTGTCAAAAACTCACTCTTATTTTTGGCATCAAGGTAACGTATACTGAGGATCAGTGAAACCTGAACTGTGATGAAATCAAAAAAAATGTCAGTGCACCGCAAGGCTTATTCGAATCTAATGGCTCCTTGGCTTTAAGCACGGGCAGTCCCATGTTTCAGCAGACATGGTGGCAAAGTGCCCTGGCACTATTTCTAGCCGCTTCCTCAGCCTCTGAGTCATTTTGAACACGGTGAGAACACAGTGTGTTCCCAGGAGTTGGTGGGCGGCTAAAGTGTGTTGGCAGGAAAGCTACAGCCGACCCAATCTGCTTGTGCAGAGGAAGTGGCTCTCAGATGAGTGATGAGCCTGGACTGTGTGTGGGCAGTGTGCTTAGGGGCTTTGCTGCTAACCTCTTTGTGGTCCTCCACCACACTTAGCAATGTGTCAATGGTGTTGAGGATGCCCATGGCCGTCACTGCCTTGTCATCTCCTCCCTCCTCATCAGGGCCCGTCTGAATCACCTGGTTGAACGTCATAGCCTGACAAAGAGCAAACAAAGAGACTGTTATTATGAGTGTGTTTGTGGAATATTAGTATCTATACATTTCACTATAAGGCAGGAAGTCCAAGTGATTCCTATCTTCATAATCTTAAATGAAAAGAACAGGACACCTAATTTAACCAGAGCTTTTTCTTAAAAGCATTACACAGGATTGCATGTGACATCACAATGCATTATGCTTGGCACCATTAATAATGAGGTGAGAGAGCGAGAAAACTATAAACTTGGTTCCTTATCATTGATATGAGAATGCCCTTTATGGATAAACATCTGATTATTTGGGTTAATGACTTTTATCCGGGTTGCTGCGCTCAAACCTGAATGAATTCAGTTTTCCTTGTAAGTAGTATGAATCATTTGCGATATTTGGTTTTCTTCTTGGTACGGCAGCTCTCCTCACTCCTCGAAGCCATAGGGGGAGTTTATTGAACCACTCGGTGAAATGAAGACATCAACATGTAGCTTTTTAACTGATAGCACTTACCAAGTGCTGCGTCATCTCCACTGCAATTGGAGTCACCTCCTCGCTGTATTCACAGATCATCTTCTGAATGACATTCGTGAGGTCGTCGTTCTCCGTCTCCCTGACGATGTGCAGGAGCGCCTGCATCACTGGCCGGATGAAGGGGGAGATGTATTCTTTGGCTGAAGGAAAGAAAAAAAAGGTCTCAAGTTCAGACACTCAAAGAAAACCAGTTAATAACATTCCTGAAGAAAATATGAATATAGAGTGCAGTCAGGTAAACGTTAAGGGCATGACTTCACTTGCTCACCTTTCTCCTGGTTGCTGATGAGAACCTGCAGGGCAATAGCAGCCTCCACCTTGACTGGCATCTCGTTGTCATTGATGAGACAAAGGCGAGTCAGCTCAAGAGCAGTCTGCAGGTTCTGGTCACTTTTGAACTTCACCTCGCAGAAGTAGTGCAGCACCCAGCAGGCCTGTGTGAAAACAGAGGTTGAGAAAATGTGGCAGAAACCATTTTATACTGTATATAAGAGAAACAAACGCAAAGCACTAAGCCAGTAAAACAAGCTGGTCCCAATTCAAAGCCACCTCATTCCGTAATGTTAAAGACACATATCTTGGGACTGCCTGTTGGGAAATGATCACTTACTCTTGCTCTCATGTAGCCCAGCTCACTGCGGAACAGGGGGAAGACGTGATTCTGCAGCATGAACTCCATCTGGTCCTTATAAATCTTTTTCTGTGTGGAGAAAGAAAAACCGTGTCACAAAGTAGCGGGGAACAACACTTCTCCTGTACATGTCCAACTTTTTTTTTTTTAAATCCTCAATGACCAGTCTAATACCTTCTAAATATAATCTTAATAGTGATTTTTGGCAAATGGGTTGTTGGCAACTCTTAGCATCAACATTTGAATAATTGGTCCACAGCCAGAAATATTTAACATGTTTTTAACGTCCTGCCAAGCTACAATTAAATTGGCTTAGCTTTCACCATTTCTTCGAGCACAAATCCAATCTTGCCAAATTTCTAGACCATCATTTCCAACTGATGCTATTCAGGCCAAACATGGGGTAAGAAAAGAAGAGAATCCCTTAAAGAACCCACACAAAAAGCTTGGAGACCTCTCCCCTTTCTACACTGTGCTCTGTCTTTTTAATCTGTGTGTAGAAACGAGGATCTATGAAAGAAGAAGGGCTAACATGCCAGCGGAGAGGAGTTTACCTTCAGCAGGACTTCAGCCAAAGAGCCGATCATGTGTAGGGCACCGTCCTTTTTCCTCGGGTCAGTGGAGGGATCAGTTAGAATCTGGTAGCAGAAGCCCATCGTCTTTTGCAGCACCTAAAAAAAAGACAAGAGATCCAATTAGGCCTCATGACATATCAAATCTGTGGGCCGAGCCCGAATCTGTAAGAACAAAATAACAACAATGGAAAAAGTCTCACCGCCACAAAATCAAAGCCTCAAAGAAATAAATGACAAAATAATAATTTCAACTAACCTCTTTCCTCTTGTTGCAAGCCGTGAAGAGGAGTGTCTGGGCTGCTGTTGTTGGAGAGATAAAGTCCTCGAACACATCTAAGGGGGACAGTGGAGACCGGGTAAAAGGTTAGTCATCACACATGCACAGAAATCCTTTTAGATTACAGGCACTGACTTTCTCTGCTTACCAAACTTCATGCGGATGTACTCGTATGGATCTTCCTGCCACAGTTCCTCATCACTGTCTGTGTAACACATGAGGGGGAAGACCACGTCCTGAATGATGCCCTGGAAAAACCAAATTAAGTTTAATCTGATGGTTCAATCAAGATAGGCAGCGCTTTAGCTTTAAAGCTTCTACAAGTTACAACCAGTCCATCAAAAACAAGTACTATTTCACAATGTTGTTACTGAAAAACAAACCACTTGGATAATGACTATACAGCTTTAGTTACTTAAATCAAGATGTTTGAAAATGTAGTATTAGTACCTGGATGTGTGGTTTTAGGTTTCTCCACGTCACTGCGTGTGATATGCCCTGGTTGATGTAGTTGAGCGTCTGTTGGAGTACTCTGGGAGCCACGTATTGCTTTTCCTTGTACTGGTATAAGACTTTCAGCAGCACCTAGCAGACAAAATCATTTCCTTAATTAGCGAGATGCACTGCAGCAAAAGACAGTCTGACTGCAGAGCTGCCGTTTACATTCACTTTCTCAAGTTCTTACCTGCTGAGCAGGAACTGCATATTCCTTGAGGAAAAGTTCAGCAAACTCGGCATACTCTTTGGTTGTGTTGCCTGGGCTTCCATACCTGCAAAGAGGGTACAGTAGATGCTATTGTAGAAGAAAAAAATGGTTGTATATTTAAAAGAAAAATACGTTATGGCTGTTGATGGATTTTTACCTCTCAAACAGCCGAGCCAAGATGTGAAGGGCCCACTTCTTACACTTCCACCATGGCAGCTCAGGCCGCTCGTCCTCCTCTATCTGCATCGTCTCCTGCAGAGTAAAAGAAAAGTACATCAGGTGGTGGAGAACTGAAACCTTACATCTCGGAAACCAAAAGTGATGCGAGGACTTTTTAGGGGCCATATTAGTGCGGTGTGAATTCATTTTGTCTCCTTACCGGTGGCACATCTCTATCAACTACTGTCTTCAGGATCTCCATCCACTCCGTCAGGTTCTGTCGGTTGATGAGTTCCAGGGGGAGGTTGTACTGCGGAGAGAGGAGTGAGTCAGTTTCACTTTATAAAACCAGCTATTTGATGATCATAAGAAATAAAACAACTGCCATGAATAACCCATAACTATTTTAACAATGACTAAGCATAATCATAATGTTTAAAAATATGGTGAATGTTAACAAACAGAATCAGAAGATGCCATGAGCTGTGGCGTTACCTGGAAGAGGGCGTAGAGGATTTTAAAGATCTGTTTCTGGATGAGGACAGAGTCGCTGGAGGGGTCAGGGATCAGCTGGATAAAGCGTTCCTTCATCATGGGCATGAAGATGTGCATGGCAGCCACCAGAGGTTGACGTTCTTCTGGTTTCTTGTATCTGTTTTAGCCACACAAGTGCAACGTTAGCCCCATGTCATTTGTTCCGTTACGATATGAAATTAAAATCGAGAACCAAGACTTACTCGTAGTTTTTGACAAGCTGGTAAAGGCAGAGCAAGATGCCCAGCCATCCTGCACTGTTGTCTGACTGCAGGTAGAAGCCGATCTTATCCACGATGGTCGTCCACTTGCCGGGGTAGTCATGCTTGATCATGTGGTGGATACATGTTGTCAACTGGACCCTGAGAAGTCAAGATTTGGAGATGTAGCAAAGTTAGAGAACATTGTATATGAAGTGCAGCTACTGGGAGGTAGCATAGGTGAACACGCACTCCAGTCCACAGCAGGGTGTGTATGGTTACCTGATGCGCTCGGGAGAGTGGATGATGGCCTCCACTATGTTGTCTCGAATGAACTGCCTGTCCTCTTCAGGGATGTTTTTGACAGGTGTCTCTGTGGAACCGTCGCCATCACTCCAGTGCTGCGTTATCATGTTCTTAAGGTAGATCACACCTAAGAGACAGAGAAAACACAGGGTCAGTGCTTTAACATTAAGACATGCATGGATGCTGACAAATATTCTTAAAAAATTTAAATTACATTTTGTATGAAACCATTAAGCTGTACAACATGGAGAAAGTTATATGACCTATAAGCCTCACTTAGAATAAAATATAAGATTCACTTGATTTGTTTGTACAAAAAGCTATACATTTCAGTTTAACAACTTTATGACACATTTTCAAAACGACACATTGGTAAATATCATTTTATTGATGTATTATATCAAATTTGGACTGATGTCGAACATTGAAAGCATTCAGCTATTTATTTCTATAGAAAGATTACTAGGATGTGCAAGTGGTATAAACTCTTCTGTAAAGTAGCCCAAGTCCCAAATATGCACCAGTCCTATTGGCTGCATTTACATCATCACCTGCAGCCATAACCCAGGAAGTCAATTCTTCCATCTGTAGTTCAGTAGTTTTGAATGTGGCACTAGAGTGTCAGCTGGGTTCACATCTACTATGTGGGGCCCTGGTGCCTGTGGCTCACAGGGAAAGGCATCTGAGGGAGTGGAGGAGTGAGGGCTGGGAGGCGGACGTCAGACTGCTGACACAAATGTCTACGCCGCCGGCGAGGCAATCATAATCCAGCCTATCAATGCTGACAGAGCAAAAACCCTGTACCCTCCGTCTATGTCCACCAAACTACACCATCGGCTCACACTGCAGAGCCACGGCGGATTGGCTGTATACATTTGATTCATGTACAGGAGAAAACTGTCTGCCTGAATAAAGCCTAACAAATGGCAATTATAAATATAATTTTCAATATGGTGAATCCCTTCTTTCAGTGTGTTAACAGTCAAGTTTATTATATGTGGTAGTTCCTTTTAACATCAACGCCTAACAACTGATCTTGTTGTTTCACTTCATAACTGCAGCTCCAGCAGGAACATATTATGGAAGTTCTCTTATAAAAAAGGTACCATTGATTTCTAACACCCTTGAGTATGATTGCCATCGATTGACCAAATACCTCTTTATCACTGCAATATTGTACGGTTGACTATTGCTGCTTTCACAAGATAAGGACACAATGAGGTTTTTGCTAAATATTCATCAGTAATGTGAATAAAAAGACTAAAGTAATAGAACAGCTAAACTGTTCACTGTAATGAAGCATAGATATCCAAAAATCTAAGACGATAAATAGACTGAGTCTCATATCACTTTATTTATTTAATAATATATTAAAACCATTACTTTTTACATTTAATAAGGTCAATTTATCAGATCACAAGACTCAATTAACCCTGGGAGCTGTGCAGAATGTATTGCTTGTGTTTTGTTTTAGCTACTACAAGAATATAACTGAGATCAATGTACATTCATTTAAATGCAACAAAAATGTCTGACAGCAGTGTCAGTCTCCAATGCTTTGGCAAACAAACAAAATGTTATTACCTCCTCTGTATATGGTTGGCAGCGAAACTCTTAAAAACTCACCACAGATCTCACATGCTACCAATACAAATTCAACTCATACAGATATTCAATCGGGCTGCCTGATAAACAACTATGATGAATGCATTTGAGGAATCTATTCACTGAAGTTATGTAATAACTGCCAATCAGATCAAATGATCAGGAGAATTATTGTTTTTTATGTTTCCCTGCCTACGAACATGAACCAAACAAGAGCTAAATAAAGAACAATCTTATAAACATACATGGATTGGCTAGGTGCAAATACAATAAGTCAAGACATGGTACATTTATAAACAGCTTCACTGACATCATTTAGACGGCTTCTGTAGTGTGCAGTCAGGAGGAGCTGCTTCTCGTCTATTCTGCTTTAAACACTGTCAGCCGTTTTCCAACAGCTGGAAAAGTAATTTATTGCTCTAAAGCACAGCTATATTTGCGAGAACGACTATGAATACTTGGGGAAGTGCACACAATACCATTCAGATACTATCCGTGTACTTTCCGCAACAAATGTAGTTAAAATGTCTACATTGATCATAACCTCTGCTGACACCTACCTCACAGAACAGCATCTGACTGAAGCAAAACAAGCTATATTTAACCCAAGTCCACGTGTCCACTGCTCTTCAGCATGGCACTTTCGCTTCACAAAAATGTGAATCATGTAACATTGCTAAATTATCTTTTGGAAACCATTATATAAGTTGCCTGGTATAATAGAGAATTTTACTTTATTTGTCATATAATGAAATAGGACAACATAGGAGGAGGGGCGATAAAGTGGTTTGTGACATTGCATTGTATTGACCTCATGTAGATCCAGGGAGAGGGGTAGCACAGACTGCATGTCATAATATTGTTTTAACAATAACTACCTTTCAAGATGCTGAACACTTGCATTGAAGAATTAAAAAGACAATTTAATTTCATAAGCAAGAGATGTTTTTATACAGATTCCCCAACTATTATTTGTATGCTAAAGACTAAAATCCACTATCCTTTACTTAACCAAGTAAAAAGTCTCATTGAGATAAAAAAAAATTCTTAAGAGCGACCTGGCCAAGGGCAGCATGATCAAAGTTACAACAGATAAAAACACAGACAGACGAACGCAGCGGTAGTAAAACAAAAAATTAAATGGCACATTAATCAGTCAATATGCTACTGAAGAAAATAAATTCAGACAGATTTACACAACTATTTTTATATGGAAAAATGTTGACTCACCTGCTTGCCTGACAGGCAAGTCCAGCTGATCTGACATGGTGACACGCAGCAGAGTGGACACAAAGTTTACCTGGGTGTGACCCTGGGAATTAGAATTGAAAACAGATGTACAAAAATTATTAAAACACAGGATCAAGATTGGTTAATTTATTTGTAATACCGTTTTGTATGAAGGTAGGTTTTATATTATTTTTGCAAAAACCTACAGTTAATGGTGTTGTACCATAATGTGTTGGGAGGTAGCCATGTCTTAAAGCGACTTGGCATGTGTACATTGTGTTTTGCATGCATGTGCTTCTTCATAAAAATCATTGTTGCCAAGTGGCAGATAAAAACAGATATTGCACTACCCTATGGACTTGATGGATAATATTTGTAAATTATATTTACAAAACAAAGAAATCCCATTGGCTGTGTCATCTTAACAACAACAACTCTGTATACTGTCAGAACAGTACAAACATGTGGTGGACACCATGTCAGAGATTCAAATGAAATAGCCACATAAAACTGGAAGCTCACATTGACCAGCTGTGATCCAGAGTGGTGCAGGTCCTTTTGACATTATAAAGCCAATTTCCAATTTAAAACATGATTAAGTGGCACAGTGGCTTTGGTCAGGTGTCTAGTCTATATATTCCTGGGTTTTTGTGTCCTCCAGAATGAAAGCTGCTAGGTGATCAATTACAAGATGACCACCAGATTTTTTTTTTAATATCCAGTATTTTTTTCAAATAAAATGCTACTTCGAACTGTCAATTTTTTTTTATAATACTCGTGTTAAGAATTTCACCATTTTGCCAAGTCTTATTCAGTTTTTACCTGGCCATTTTCCATGAAAACAAAATCTGAGATATGACTAAGCAAAGCACTGTATTTAGAAACCATGCACTCCCAACAGATTAACTTCATCCTCCTCCAGAAAAAGTGTTTTTTTGCTCTTTCCACAACTCGGATAAATGAATGTGCAACACTCTCAGAGCTATGCTATTCAAGTGAGCCATCACTATCGATGCTGTATATGTGGGTGTGAAAAATAACCCAAGCCTCTTGCACTTCCAAAAATAAACCTGGTGGAAGAGGCAACATTTAGTGAAGACATATGCTATGACTGGATTATTATCACTTGAATACAAAAAAACGCAGTATATGTTCTGCATTTCGTTTAAATGCGTCCATCAGTTACATAATGGAGCACAGATGTAAACTAATGGGGAACTTAATCATGGTACTGTGATTTTGACTGATCAATGTGGAACAATTTAAGGTCATGCCCTGCATACAGTCAATCTCCATGACAAGTACAAGCAATAAAACAGAGCTTTAAACATTTTCTGAGATGCTTTATAACAAATAATGTTGTAAAGGTTGAGAAAAACTATCCGTGCAAACTTATTAAGCAAACTATTTATTTCGACTAACTTTAATGTAGTGTATAGTTCAGTCACAACTTTCTTCTTGACACGTTATTTATTCAGTAGATATCATTTTGTTGGCAAAAACAGATCCTAATGAACACATACGTTTGATAGTTTGGACACAACATTAGACGGACAATACATAACTAGAGGATGAAGAGACAGCACTTTTAAATGGTCGACCTACAGGGTTGCTAACATTAGCTCACATGGAACTCGGCTAAAACTTAATTTAGGAGATTTTCCACGAAATAGCTTTGAAGTCACCGATCACATATCAAGTGTAGGCACAGCAAACAACAGCGAGAGGTTGACTTGTGTAAATCTGTATTGCGTTGCGGAATAATGTCATCACTTTAGGGCTTGTCACAGTGACACGTGAGCAGCAGCTATGTAGCGGAGCCCATCCAACAAGTAGCTAAGTTAGCTAGCTGATATTAGCCACACATTTTGGTATCACTATCCTGCTCTTAAATAAGATAACTAGCACCTGTCCCACATAACACTTCACTTCATGTGTTGCTTAACGCCCCAGTCATATTATTCTTGTGTCGTGTCAACTTTCGAAATTGGTAAAAACTGTGCCGAAACTGTGTGGTGAGCTAATCATGATGTCCCCAGCGAGGCTAGCTTGTTTAGCATTAGCCACACAGCTGGCTCATGATGTAGCTAACGTTGACGTCCGTTAATGGCAAACGAAATACAATGAATACAGTTAAATTCAATGGCATGGCGCTACTGATAAGAGTGAGTCCGTAATGCTGAAAGTTGTTAAGCAGTGTGATTTAGATCTGGGGTGGTAACGGTAGCAGAGCCTGCGTGCTCGCACCATCTTGATGTTGTGAAGAGGCCCGATCTGAGGGACCGCGCCACAAACCTCCATCACCATTAACGGCTTATCTCAACTTTTACCTCGTTCAGCTGTATTTCCGCGGCCTCCCGCAGATTGGGGTCCATCGTACCCCGAAGGGCCTCAACCAAAGACTCAGGATCCATTACGAAAACTCTGTTAGCGGCTTGGATTTTAATATTTCAGACGTCTAACAATTCCCAGTCACTGCGCACATGGACGCACGGCTCTCCGGTTACCCGGCGCGAAAGGAAGCAGTGAATAAAGTACCCGGATAGATCAGCGCCAAATTTGTCCAACACGAACATCCGGCGGCGACTGCACGTCTACATGGGAGTTGTAGTTCACGGCATAACTTTAGTACTTCCTGCGAACATTACAGCGATTTATGGGAAAGGTGACCCACCTGCTGGTTGCCCTTATACTAGAATATCATTTTTCCATATGTCTAAGTAAGTACATCTTTAGTGGTCTTAAAATTGGTCTAATTTAACGCCCACAACGTTTAGCTGACAAAGTTATATCCGATACGTCTGTAAATATTGCCATTTTCCATTGTTTTTTGGAATGTAATAAGATCAAAAAATGTTGGAGAAAGTATGTTACGGATATTTGAAATAATTGGAACAAACTAATCACACGATAAATTACTTAACTTGTATAATGTTGAACATATATTTTTTTTTTTACAAAAAGGGCTAATAGAACATAAAAACGGGGACACAAGAAAAGTTTATTGAAACTACTGAACATTTTCACAAGATATTTAAATCACATCCTATATTTGCAGCATGCACATTTATCATTGACCATTTGAGCAGCATCAAAAAGCCTTTTTTTCTTCTTCTGGTGATGGAACATTTATTTTTTTAAGATGAAGGTTTAACAATGTAGCCAGTGAACAATTCAAACGGTAAAATTCAGTTATTACTTCAAATATAATTGAATTACATGAACCCACTACCTGAAAGACTCAAAGCAACGATTCACTGTAGCAGTATTTATTCTGTTCTAGTATATGTTATATCTTATTATATTTACATGTGAGTCCTGGATTTACTTGGTCACTTGCCAACTTCTCTGCAACATTTAGCTTTTTGTATTTTATTTGACATGTAGATCACTGCAACATAATCCTGGACTATTTTATTTCTACTCAGTTTCTTCTCGCACTATTTTTATTGAGTTTATTTATTTTTTTAAATGTGAATTATTCTTTCATGTCTTATTTGACTTGCCATAACACTGTAGGTTATGTGCAGAGACTCATGCAAGGGCGTCACTTTGTTAGAAAAAGTGGTGGGAACAATTTCTCCAGATTTAACATCATTATAGCAGAAGATAAAAGATGTCCCCCCCCTGGGCGTTGAACCTCAAGCACCTGCATGAAAAACCAATGCATAGACCTCTGGATCACCAATGTGTTTTTAAAACAATGAACGCCCGACTATAGTTCTCGTTGTGATGTGATTTTGAGTGCATTTTTACCTTCATTATGGTATAGTAATATACTTTCATCTTCAGACTATTGCACTATTCCTTATTGTTTATGTCTTATATGCTGCATTGTTGGAGGAGCCGACATAAGATGTTCATTGCCATAACTACAATGTAGCTGTGCATCTTTGAATCTTGAATATGACAATCCAACCTTTGAGTCTTGAATGGAGACAGTGTGACGCAGAGGGGCGCTGTAGTGGATGGTGCAGCTTTTGTTGCTGTGATGTGAGGTAAAAGGTCATCCTGTGTAACGTGTCAGCAGACTGTCACCGCACCGGTGTCAGTCACGCCACCCGTCGGCTTTTGCTGTTTCGGTACCTCAGCTGACCTCTAAGTTATATCTGTAAAATGGCCAAAAAGCGGAGAGAAAGACGGGAAAACGATGGTGCGTCCTCTGAACAGGAAGAGGTGAAGACGGAGGTGAAGACGGAGGATTCACCAGTACCGAAAGGTGGGTTTCGGCTTTAGTGGCTAACGGTTAACATCCATTTACAGCAAAGCAGGGGTGATGAAATACTTCTAGATGGACACAGATACATTTAGTAACTGAATAACCAGGCAACGTCATGCAGGAGCTAATGTTAGCTTGTTGTTGATTACACAGCCAGCTATCGTAGACAATTAGCCGATGGCTAGCGTAGTTACGCGTTAGCTAGAAAAAGATAACGCTTTAACGTTGAAGAAGCTAGCATACACCCCTGTGACTGAGCTTTAGTGAGGGTGTGAACCTTATAACATGAACCTTAATGTTTAAACGAGATTAACATCCCTTTCTTAACAACTTGAGTTAAGCTACTTTCATTAACAATGAGTGTCAAACGACGAGTGGTGGGGGAAGTGTTCAGATCCTGTATTCAGATAAACCAAACTAGTCATACAACAACACATTGACCCTAACCCCAGAGAAGTACCAGGAAATACTAGGAATACTCTGTTACAGGTAGTCCTGCGTTCAAAATGTTACTCAAGTAAAAGTAGAAAATAATTGTCATCAAAATATACTTAAAGTAAAAAAAAAACGAATTATTTAGGTCAGCCCATTTCAGGATAATTTATAATATTATTTAATAATCATTTAAATTGTTATCAAAGCTGATAAACGTGTAACTTTCCTTACTTTGTATACTGCAGGGTAGCTTGTGAATTTAACTAAGTATTTTTAAGTGTTGATGATATTTCACATTAGTAATCCAAATCTGCGAAGTAACATAAGGTATTAAATACATTTAGTCGAGTAAAAGTACACGATGTACCTCTACATTTGTATTGGGGTAGAAGTACAAAGTAGCAAAAAGTTAAAATACTCAAGTAAAGTTCAAATCCCTCAAAATTGATTAAAAAATGCTTAGTTACTTTACACCAATGCCTAACCCAAAAACTGCACTTGCATTACAACAGTTGTCAGATATTTCGTAGTCGTAATAAATGTAGGCGATGCTGAAAAGTAGCCCCATTCAAGTCTCTAAATTGTACTATTATATTATTTTTTGCTGATGCATTAGTATGTAGCAGTTGCCTTTTGTAATTGGTTGATATGCAGTTTATTCGAACAATTTGATAAACTGTTTTGTATTTTTAATCTATAACTTATTCTATCACAACTTATATATTCATTGTATACAGTTGTCCTTTTTCCATGAAGTATTTAATGAAGCAATGAATTTACAGACACGCTCAGGAACAGTCTTTCTCAAGGGGGCTACTGAGTTCCCTGTAGGGGCCTGAACAGGGGATGCAAAACTCATTAGTTTATTACACGCGGCTCCCTGGTAGCTAGTTAGTCATTTTCTGAAGGATCATCTTGATTTAGTTGGTAAATAACTTATTCTCTTTCCCCACAGAGGTTAAGCACGCTGAAGGGGGCTCAGCACGCATGTCCCTCCTGATTCTGGTGTCCATCTTCACGTTCGCCGCCTCAGTTATGTACCTGGTCTACAGGAACTTCCCAGAGCTTCCTGAGTGAGTTGTTTTGTTGATTATTAAACTCGGTTAAATGATGGTGGGAAATTGCTCAACAATGGAAATAAAGACTTAATAAGTATTCATAATTAGTACTGTAGGAAATAAAATGATGAAATGTAATCTAATGTTTTTTTTTAGGTTACACTTAAATTTGATTTCTTTTTTTTTTCACAATGCTGCTGCTTCTTAAGTGGAGAATGCACTACTTTGTCATTTTCAGTACCAGTAGGGCCAGCAATGTAAACTGACAGATTGGCAATAATAGACTTTCAAGAATAAATGGTTCCATAAACCAATCAATTTCATGCAGTGTAACACATTTTGTGATTTGTACAGTTTTATTTGACTACTTTTTCACATTTTGTGATTTGTTTATAGTAGGGCTGCTCAATTAATCGTATTTTAATCGCAATTACGATTATGGCTTGCAACGATTACGAAAACAACGTAATCGAAATAAAACGATTATTATTTTTTTATTATTATTTTTTTTTAAATGTTTAATTGGTTTTTCAGTTGAATTATACTTAAAGTTCAGGGTAATCAACTGTTAAAAACATACTGTTCACATTTTTTTTCTCCAATAAATTGATCTTTTCAAAGTAAATGGATTATCGTTTTTAATAATCGTGATATCAATTATTGACCCAAATAATCGAGATTATGATTTTTGCCATAATCAAGCAGCCCTAGTTTATAGTTTATCCTACTATAACGTCTTGTCAAAGAACATGATTTAGACTTGGTAGGTAAGGTCATCCATTGACATGATACTCAAAATCCAGAGGTGACTGCAGCGCTTAGAGCGATCGGGTTCTGAATGTGCATTGTGAAAAAATGAAATAAAATATGTTTTCTGTGAAGTATGTTTGATTAACGATTATAATTCGTATTTTTCAGTGATGAAATGGAGAAAATCAAGATACCAAAAGACATGGAGGATGCCAAGGCTTTGGGTACTGTGCTGTCTAAATACAAAGACACATACTACTCCCAAGTGTTGGTGGCCTACTTCGCTACATATATTTTGTATCCTTTGAGAATCTATGTTTCTACCTACTTATCTTAGCTTAGCTTGTCTGTCTGGTGAAGATGTTTTTAAAACTACCCTGATGAAATGTGGATCTTCAAAAACAGGTTTGCAGTGATAGTTTGTAGTCTGCCTTAGTAATAACTGAATGTTTTGCAAAGTTGTTTACCTTGACGCTTCTTTCAGCCTCCAGACATTTGCAATCCCAGGATCTATCTTCCTCAGCATCCTGTCTGGATATCTTTACCCTTTCCCCTTGGCTCTTTTCTTAGTCTGCTTGGTGAGTAAGCAAGGGTGGTATGAAATGTGGGATTAAAATCAAATGTTGGATTGTATGAGCAACTTTGCACTGAAATAGTTTCCACAAGACACACTTTGGTATGTAGGGATGTAGATCAACATGCTCTCTTTTGCAAGAATGGATCCTGTCTCATAAACATACTTCTTTAATATATTTGTCAATGGAGTCATCATTTTAATCCGGCCGTCATTGGAGCAGACTATAGTGTGAAGGTCCTTCAACAACACCTATGCATTGGCTCTGCTAATATTTTTTAAGAAATGTTCTGTGACAAACGCACAAAATCAGAGTCTGTGAAGTCACGAAAAACAATATGGAAGCACCCTCCGGAAGTACAACAGGACCTCATGCGTATTTGTTGCATCCACTCTGTTTTGGTTGGAACAACCAGGAAGGTCACCAATAATGGGTGACAACACGGGGTCCCTCAGCCCTGTCTTCAACATCATTGCTAAAAGTTATGAATACAAATGAAATGGTGGAAGATGAAGATAAATGTATTTGGAGAGGCTACATTTAAAAAAAAATTTTTCCTTTTTTATTTCAAGAGTATGACAATATTTATAAGCAGGTTACAGATATGTGTGTGTGTAAGTAAGTAACCCTTTTTTTCTGCTCTGTTTTTTATCCGTTGGCAGTGCTCTGGTCTCGGTGCTTCCTTTTGCTATTTGCTATCATATCTGGTGGGCAGACCCATTGTCTACAGATATCTCTCAGAGAGAGCAAAGAAATGGTCCCAGCAGGTAAGAGCCTTGCAATGTATTGTTTATAAAGGCTATGTTGGAAAGAGGAATTTTCAGTATGGGATCTCTCGAATTATATGAATATGTATTCATTATTAGGCAAGATTGTCCAAACTAATGCTGTCTAAAAGTACGGCTGTGCTGTAAATCCATGTGAAGATTTTTATTTTTTATATTATGGAGGCAGAAGCTGGTTTAATAAAAAAATACATTTTGTAATAAGTTTTGTACTTGACTAGTAACTGGAGATGCGAGAACGACAAGGGTCCTCATACTGACTTCACAAATAGTATTTACTGGTAATGTAAAGCATATGACTAACTATACATTCACTTTTTGCTGGCAGGTCGACAAACATCGAGATCATTTAATTAATTACATCATCTTCCTGAGGATCACCCCCTTCCTTCCCAACTGGTTCATCAACATCACCTCGCCTGTCATCAACGTGCCTTTGGGGGTTTTCTTCCTCGGTACATTTCTTGGTAAGTATGTCCATCCCTTCTGACTGTCTATAAATGATTTGCTGTATGATTTGTATTCACTGACTGACCCTAATTCCCCCTGGCTGATCCACAGGAGTGGCCCCGCCCTCCTTTGTAGCGATCAACGCCGGTACAACACTGTACAAGCTTACCACAGCGGGCGAGGCCGTGTCCTGGAACTCCCTGGCTGTGCTCGGTGTCCTCGCCGTGCTTTCCATCTTGCCCGTCTGCTTCCAGAAAAAGCTGCAGAAGAAACTAGAGTAGGAGATTATACACTTCAGCACCTCCTCTGCTGGCTGATCCCGGCATTCCCTTGCCCTCGGCTCAGGAACGTGCAGCTGTCACTCAAGTTGCCCCGCCTCCGTCTCATACAAAGCTGCCGGTGGTGGAACCTCCGATAACAAGCACTCGTCCACCACTCAATGCATGCAGTGGTGGGTTGCTCCTGATGTTAAATGTAAAATGGCCGCTGACTGCACATGTTTTTTAAAGTTTTGGTGGAGGATGTTCTTGATTTTGGCACATCTTGTAAATTAGTTAAATTTAGCTTTGTGTTTTTATTTAAGTCGCTGTTCATTGTTTTATGATTCTTGCCAGACAATTAAAGGTGCTACCCAGAGGATGTTGGAGTAAAACTCTTCGTTCGGATAAGTTTCAAGGGAAAAGACTGCTATAAACAATGTCATCAGTACCTTGTCGAGTCTGTTGCAGACACCACATTTTTTAATTACTGGAACTTTTACTAATTCATCTGCTTTGAAAGTAGCACATTCCTTTCTACATCCTGTTTGTAGCACCTTTAACTACCACACCCTTTTTAATATTTATTTTTAAAATACTACGATTATAATAATCAAGTGTACCACCATAGCAATAACTGTTAAAAGTGGATTTTAGTTTTTAAATAGAATGCTCGGATACCTGGCCTTGGTGAGCATATGCAGCGTGAAGAGAGAGTGAAACTAGAGAAGGAAGGTGTGTGTCTGATCTTAGTAAGTGCTACTTCTGTGACCTGGGGTGAGTTTCCTGTTATTCTTTAAAAGGTGCCTGGATCCAGCCACATTTCACAATTTATTGTTCATTTTGGCTGACTTTTAATGAATGGACTAATCTGATGTAATATTGTTTTTACTGGACCTCTGTATTGTAGTATGCCAAACTCCAAGCATTTCCCATTTCAAATGAGTAACTAAGAAATTAACATAAATTCATCACACTAGATTTATGTGTTCAAAGATGTATGCAATGCAGAGAAATTAGTCAAAAGCCAACATCATCTTGGGTTCAATTGTTACGCATATGTCGATGATCCCACAGTTCTAGTTGTGTCTTTCGCTCTCCCATGAAATAGTTTGCTATGCCAGCATAAATTGAGATTTTGTCTGCACCGTGGACAGGGCACCAGTGTTTGATGCACCGGTATCCTAGGTAACTAGTGCCCTCAGTAAGACTGCCAACAGGCTGAGCTACCTGAGCCCTACCTTGCTTTTTACTACTTCCATTCTTCAAATATAATATGCCTGATTTCAGTTTTCCCTGAATTGTTTTTGAATGACTGATTTTTGAGTTTTCCCTAAATTGTTTTGAATTACTTTTTCCTATACAAGCTTACTGAATGGTTTTATTTTTGTGCCTGTGTACCATTGTAACCTATTGCTGCTGCTTAAAAACACTCTGGATGTTTACTAGAGACGTTGATGCAGTGAATGTACATTATGGTAACTTATTCCGACACATTTTTATTAAATCTCGTAAAACATCACATGTATAAAGCATAGGTGCATTTTAAGATTTCCTGTTTTTCCTTTGTGATATAGTGTGTACTACTGTTAGATTATTAACCTCTCAAGCCCAGATTCATAAACCTCAATTCATGTGAATTTTAAATGGCTACTGAGGATACTAATGTCGTAGCATATTCTGCTTTTATACTGAGTGCTACTTCTTTCAAAGACTGTTTGGCTGTTTTTATGTTTCTTACTGTTTTGAGAGGGTGCTGCATTGTACAACTAAGTTATATCGTATAATTGGAAAATTGCATCTTTACTAAAGTGGTGGAATTAATTGATTAAAAAACGACTAATCTCTCCGACAAATGTTCTTGAAAAGACATGGAAGATGATAGATTTTAATAGATTTTACTTCTCAATATGCTATGTTATTTAAATCTTTACCAAAATATTTACTCAAACTGGATATATGAATGTCTTTTTTCTTCTATTACTCCATCAAAGATATAGTGAAATAATTCTGTATAGCTCTCTGTTAACATTTCAAAAAGCAGTATTATTTGACTGAACAGCAATGTCTTCCAGTATGAAGTGTTTACCGTCCTAATTTAGTTTATGTTTTTTTTATATTTAGTAAATCATTAAAATGATATTTTACAGAACATCATTGACTTTTAAGAGTGATGGAAACTGACATTTTAATTTATTTTATAAAACCTATACCACAAAACCATTTCAGAATTTCTACACCAGCATACATATCAGCCTGACAGAAAAAAGTGAGGTTAGTGCCGCCATGTGGTGATATTTTGATAACAGTGTGGCGCATGTCTGATCACTTATTGTTAAGACCTGGCTCAAAAGGCCACAACAAAGAGGAGACACACCATAACGGTTTAACAAAGGATGTTTATTAAAGAAAGTAGTTCAAATTAGCCAAATTAATTAAGTGTAAAACAAATGAAGCATGAGGTGTGGATGTCAGTGGTATCAGTACTGTAAATGCAGGGTGCGGATTGCATGGACAGGTATGAGTTTGAGAGTGTTGAAGTGCACAAAGTGAAGCAAGTAAGAAAACTCATAACATACTCAACCAAAAACCGAGGATCCTGTAGGGGAAATAAGAGGGGAGCAGAGGCTTTAAATAGCTGCAGGGCACCAGATCCAGGTGCCAGCACAGCCACACCCTCAGATGAACCCACAAGGGGAATCACACGTATAAAATGCGTCAGTTAAGGGATTTATACAGTGAATGCATTCAGTAAAGCTAAACATGAACAGAAATGACCAAACTGTTTTTTCTATTTAAATTAAAACTTGAAATGTTGATGAATCTGTAGAATAATGTCATGGACTTACAATATACGTTGGTTAAATGTGTTGATTTGTACTAAAGTATAAACCTCACCTTTTGTGAACTGGACAATCAGACAAAGACTTAATAAACATTATCGCACCATTGTTTGTTGTATACAAATTGCAGATAAACTGTACTGTTATCGAAAACCATTGCAGGGTAAAATGTGATACTCCTGATTGACGATAAACTCTTGAAAATAACAGGTTGCAGGTCTTTAATAAGGTCACTGAATCTCCTCAACTTATGCAAAAAATACGAAGTTTTGGAGGAATACATATTCATTAACATCATTTAAAAGCACTTTTTTATTGTGATACCAATTTCATAATTTGTCTGAAAGTATAATATTTAAACTGTACTGGTAAATGCTTATATTTGACCATGTATGTCTTTTGGGTGTGCATGTATTTTTATATATACGTTTTTACTTTTATATGTAGGTCTGGGTGAAACTAAAAACAGCAACAGTGCATCATCGAATTGAGAGCACAATAACTGTGACTGTACTAGCGGCAGATCAGGTTAAGAAACATGTATGCACAAACAATATTATCCTAATGTTAGTTTTTTGGTTTAAAGGGAGATGATTACAGCTGTTGTGCTGTTGATGGACCACAATGCATTTCGACTGCAACGCTCTGATTTCTATGGATGTGTGAAGCAGAGAACAACGCAGGAAGTAAATGAATACCTTCTTCAAAGTAAAACAATAATTTGTTTCAACAAGAAGAGCTGGACAACACATCTCAGTGGACTAAATTAACAGAATAGGTCAAAAGTTTAACTCGTTATACATTTTACAAATATGGCAACTTTTACAGGCCTGTAGTTTTTGGGTGAAAGAAATGTGATGCTATAGCAAATTCCCTCAAAAATATTATGCAATCTTTTTTTAACACATCGCAGCCTTACGGGACTCAACACATAGTTAAAGGTAATTTCGTCAAGAAGAACAATCCTCCTGCAAAATAATGATTGTAGGCCATCTTGAAACTGTGAGAAATGTGCCTGACTAAAACATTTAGCCTACTATAATTCAACCTTCATATATACAGTCTATGAATTCAACACATAAATACAACTTCAAACTAATTATAATTTCCAGTAAGCAACATAGAATACGACTAAATGTAAAGGTATTGCTAATAGTGGCACAGTAGCCTATGTATGGTGCAAAATAAAAGTTTCTTTTTAATTTCTTGCCTATATTTATGAAGATTGTGTTTTATTGGGAAGGATGGCGGCCGGATGTACGGTAACCGTTCCTGGTAGCAGCCGGTTAGCTTACTGTCGGTACTGATTTTAGAGCTTCGCAGAAACGTAGCATCTCCTACGAGATGGCAGACAGAAATCACTTCTCCGAGTTTCTTTAATATGCTTCCTGTTGGGGGGAAAAGAGGACCACCGGACCTGTCTCAAAATGACCACCGGCTTCAGCTCCTGCTCCTGCCGGTTCGCAGATTATTTTGTGATCTGCGGACTCGACACCGAAAGCGGGCTGGAACCCGACGAACTGTCCGGTAAGCACATTAGCCATCACAGGGGTTGATGCTGTAGCGTATAAGACTGGAAAGAAGGGGTGTTATAACGTCATGTCACTGTTATTATTCAGCCGTTACTGTATCGTAACGTTGTTTGGTGTTCCCGTAACATGGTATATGTTGTTAACATTAACACACAGCGGACATCACGGCAGGCCTAGCCCCTCTCCTCTCAGCCTGTTCCTCTCGATGAGGATTACTGCCTTGTTGTGTCTCTTTAACGCACTGACATGAATATTAATTCAATTCAAAGGTTTTCGATAAATTCCCTCATGGTTTTTACTCTATATACCAAAAGGGTTTGAGGTTGGTTCTGCGCACGAATACATATTTAATTTGACACATCTCACAGTTAATTCAGACATTAGTGTTCGTTGATGGTATAATGTCGATATAATGTTATTACAACCGAGGATGTTGTCACGGTGGCTTGAGTTATGGGTGCATTCATTTGACATCTTGCTTTAATGTGACATACTTGTAGCCTACGCTGATAGTTTAGATGGTCCTGATAATAAATATGTATATTACTTGATTATGCCTTTCAGGGTTGAGGTTATATACATGCGTTATTACACAACAATACCAGGCGAACCAAACATATACAAAAAAGGGTTTAGACCTGAGGGTCAACAAATGTCCTTAAACTAAAATGTACCATATCCCCCATCGACCCCTGACATCCTCAGCATCGACCACAGATCCATGTCGTGTACTGTATGCAACCATCCTCTTCAAGTAACCCCTCAGAGGACACACCCTTTCCTTTACAAACAATTATAGTAATAGCGTTAACATGTAATACTAGTACAATGGTCTGTGACACATCTGGTTCCTGTTTGATTCTGAGACTGTGACTTGTTTTTATCTTTTCAAATCCAAAATGAGCATGTCTTTGATTGAAAGAGAGGATTTGAAAATATATGTGCATGTGAAACTGTGTAACAACAACACACGCTTTTCTTTGCTATATTAGTCGTCAGCTGACTTTTCAAATACAGAATACATTATTGTTAGAGATTATATCATACTGTGGTATATTCCTTTTATTATTTCTGGGTTCACTTTGGGCACATTTTTTAATGTATTTTTGAGTGACTAGCTAATGGGTTAGGGTGGCGAGCAGTGACAGCTGACAGAAGGCACATGACAGGATATGGTACCATAACTGCACATTTCATCTAAAAAACCAGGCCTAACAAAGACATGCACATCCATTCTGTTTTGGCACAAAACCTGTCCATCCAAATCTTGTTTGCTAATGATTGCTTTGTTATTAAGTCTATTTTTGGACGCCAGGAAGAATAGCTGCTGCAGGGCTGTAGCTAATAGGGTTGAAGATATTCAAAGTATTATAATATACAGATATAAGACATTAACATTATAGGCTGAGAAAACAGCATTTTCTATAATTTCTTGAAATGACAACAACAATACACAATTATTGAAATATATGTAGCTTGTGGATTGGTTTGTTATTACAGCTCTTCTGTCATTTTTAAATGTGTATAAATATCTGTCTAAGATATTGACGCCTTTAGATTAAATGAAACATGAAAGCCGCTTACTAGAGCCAGAGTTTTGTTTTTCTGTTGTGAGCTACTAACATGTCTCTGTGGTTAAGGACCGGATCTGGATGTAGATATGAAAGGCTCCTTTTCATATACCATGGTTCTTTCTTACAGGTGATTAAACACTAATCAAATATAGTCATGAATATTATATTCCTGAGAACAGATCACCCTAAATATATACACTCTTTGTTTACAACACAATAATGAATAGAGAAGACTCTGTTTTCTCTATTCTGTGTTCTCTTTTGTTTTTGTGATTTATTGACTGTGACTCAGCAGGTAGTCAGAGGCCATTTGTTTCCTTGAAAGAAAGTTATTTTCTCCTCAAAGCAATAACTTCATATACTCAACCCTTTCTCTTGCTATGTTTTGACTTCCGTTAATTGAAGTTCCTTTTTACAAGTTGAGTTCAAATGTACTTCAAATTGAAAGTGCTATCCGAAGATGTTCAAGAGAGTAAATGTATATAAAAATGTCTGACAAACAACACTTGGTTTAGATTACAACCATAGTAGCAAAATGAGGAAGGCTCTCTGACACTAAAATGCGTGAACACCATGTTACTTTTTTACACCAACACAGGTCTTTGTATATTTTTTATCTTAAATCTACCCTTAAGATTGGGTGATCAGGGTTTTTTGAGATCTCTGACTAGACAAAACCGTCACCGGCTGACAGCTTGCACAGAACGAGACTTTGTGGTCAAACTTTATTGAAGCTGTTCTACTTACTGCATGTTGCTGTTGTTTTCTGTAGATAAGAGGTTAGGGGTTTGCCCTTGTAGACTTTCAGTTTTAGTCGACGAGAGGAAATAGTGTGGAAATTCCATTGTTACAGGTTTCAGCTAAATGTCCGCTGTGGTATACCAAGAACTTCTAGGAATATGTCTTGGTAGTTAAGGCAAATGCGGGGAAACTCTGCAAACAAACCTGTAAAATTACAAAAGGTTTGTCAACAAATTCAAGTGCAAATGTTACCAAGAGTAGATGTTTTTTCAAAAATACTTTAAACTATGCCCTTAAAAAAATAAATGTAAGGCTAACTAGTAAGGATAGTCACTTGGCAGCCTTACTCACTAAGTAATAATACTAATCAATGAACATAGGACTAGATTTGATTAAATTATAATACGCCCAATGATTACAGCACCTTTTATTATTTTGTATATATTTAAAGTTACCTTGCCCCGAAATGTACTGACAAAACTGTTGCTAGATTACTTCAAATTAAATCAAACACTCTGGTGGTTTTCTCAAGTGAAGTTGCAGAACCTAGGTATGTTCCTCTTTTTAATAAGATGCAATCATTATTCATGTACAGTGACACACAAAGAAAGGACAAAACTTCCTTTAATAAGCACAGTGTTTGGCAGGAGGACCTGATTAGCATATGTATGACCCTGAGCTTCACAGGGGACACTGGAAACAGAGGCAGCTGAGGGACATAAGTACACTCGCACACAGGCTCCGCTTATTCAAATGCTAAATATCCTTTTGAATTTCCCAGGCCGCCTCTCTCTCCCAATCCTACTCAGCAAACAAATGGGGATGAATGGCTCCACATGAAAGCTGGCTTTAAATGCATAATGTTGCCCTTCATATTTCCACTCAGTTGCTTACTTATGGTTCTGTTAAAGGTCTCCTGTCAGTGTTTTTGAAATCTGCCTGATCATTTAACATTAGGGACATTTTGAATGCAATTTGAGGATTCATTACTCCAAACGGCTTAGAGGCCGCAGTGTACCTTGCTAGTCATAATCAAAAATAATACAAACTTAGAAGTGGACCGTTTTTATGCATGTGTGGAGAAAACTGACAATACAATCTGCAGAATAAGTCCAGTTACTTTAAGACATCATATAAATCTATAATCTTTTTTTTATTATTAGTTGAAGACCTGTGTTTCTGTGTTAAGTAACATTTAGGATATCATTAAAAGAAGTGGGAAATGGGAACAGAGTGGAATCTGTCATGGTTGTCAGTCACTAGCTTGGATGGTTTACTTTCTTCCCCGTCACGGTGTAGTAATTAAACCTGCACATTCCTGTTCAAAAGGCTGTTTCTCTGTAGTCCGATCCTCTGGCTGCCAACAGATGTTTCCCGAGCTGAATTTCCAGGCTGTCATCATGTTACATCAAAGCAGCATCCGTTCAAGATGTCTCATCGTCTGTGTTTGAAATTCTCTTTATCTTCATTTTCTTTCACAAGTTAATGATAAAAGGCGCAATTGGTATTATTTGTATTACTATATTTACATGTCTACAAACATTATGGATGGTAACAGAATTAAAACAGCGTTAGAAGATGTTAAATAGTAGTTATTGAGAAGTTTGGTCATTGCTGTTTTTTTCTAACAGCAGACTTTGTAACGTGTCAAAGTAGGAAAAACAAATTAGCTTTTTAATTGTTTTTGTTTGTTTGTCTATGGATGTAGCAACAAACTGCTGTAGTTACAATGATCAACAACCTAAAATGTTCTAGTTGAAATGATAAAAACACTTTGTAGCCATTAGTATCGATATCAGAGACCTGTTCTGACCTTGTTATTATACATCCAGGGTTTTGACTGACTGTTTTAACAATATCAATTACAATGTTTGCAGGCTCATTAGATATGTTGCTACACTAAACAGATATTGCAGCATCATTTGTTGGTAGAATTGTTCATTTGCTAAGGTAATAGTAAGCAAATCAACATATATAATAGTAAAAAATAATTAGTACATGCGATTGACCTTATCCATACCTCAATGTTGTCAGCTAGGAGTTTTGTTGCAGTTTCTTTGGCAAGATAATAATCTTCCACATTTGGTATCATTTGAGTGTCCGAATGAGTAAGATACTATAAATATAATAAGTGGGGTTTCCAGGTCCAGCGCAATTAAAGGAATTCCTTCCATTTTGATATCTTTGACAGTTACCTAACCACATGTTTGCCCTTAAGCTAGACAAGAAACAGGAAGCTGGTCTTTTGGCAGCCAGCCTGTAAGTGGTGTTAGCCACTCATTTAAATGAAGAAAGACAGCGTTGCCAGTGTGCCAGTTTCAGTAAATTAAAGTGCCAGTTTTGAAACCTTTCCAAGTGACCAAGTGAAACCTTACCAAGTGATACAAAAGTCCTAGAAAAACTACTATATTGTCTCTGTTGGGAGTACAAGCTGTAAAGGCTGGGAGTTTAAGCTGAGAGTGAGTTATCATGTCCTGTCAGTGCCTGGTCCTCTGGGTGAATAAGTGTCGAGGTTTCTGCTGCTGAGCTGTTTTGAAGCATTAGCAGGGTCTTCAGCGAATTCAGTGAAGTTGAGTTGTGCTTGAGTATATATGTTCTAGTCAGAGAAGTACATCCCTTCATGTCTGAGCCTAGTGGACCCTGCTACAGTAGGTGTGAGGGTGTATGAGTACAGGAGGGGTGCAGAGCTGTGGGTGGTCCCTGGCTGACAGGAACAAGGAAAACGGAGAGGAGCCAGAACTCAGTGACGCCGTCCTCCCACCACTACCGGTCCACACATGGCATCACAGTCCACTGGAACATATGACAAATCAAGAAATTGTAGAGTTTATTGGTGATCATTTTGAATAGCGTGTTTCGGTAGTTAGCTTTTAATTAGCTCTAATTTGCAGGTAAAGTTTGAAAGAATGAACACCTGTGTAGCCCACTTCACCTGAGCATGGTCACAGGAGCAGGGAAAGGCAGCTCACTGTGATAGGGTCATCCCATGTGAGAGCATATGTTATTTATTTGTCCTACTATAGTATGAGTAAACATGTAAAAGTAGAGGTATAGGGATAACACTACTGTGGATTATCATTTGTTTTACTCTGCCATTACATTTTTCATTTTTACATTGGATGTTTACATTTCAGTTTTTGTTTTGATTTGACCATTTTCCATTTCAGGAGTTTTCATTCCTATTTTACAAATTCATTTCTACATCAGATTTTCCTTTTATTATTTCTTTTTCTTATCCTTTCCTTATGGTTGCTGTTGTAGCAAAAAACTGGAAAAGTCCCCTTAGAATATCCCAACCGTTATGCTCCAAAAAGAAACATGGGATTCTCACAATCAACAACTTGCATGTGTTAATGCAGAGGCCTGAAAGAATGATGCGTCATACATATGGTGTTTAAAAACGAATTCTGGAGCCATTACAGTGGTATACAAATGGCAAAGAAGTGATAAGGAGTGGACAATCTTTTCCCTGTTGCTACTAATCTTAATAATCTCACAATCCTGTGGTGGTGGACATTTATATCCCGGGCCTAATGTCTACCCTGTGGGCAGTACAATACAAAAGTAACCAACAGATCAAACCACTCAATCCTTAACACCCTACTTCAAAAAGGATTCGCAGTAAATCCTCTCCAAGATTAAACACAAGTGCTTTGTTCAAACAAATGCAGACAATTACAGCAATCATTAGGAAAGAGAGTTGAGTGAGTCATCATTTCTTGCATCTCTGTGTTTAACCATTAAGTCGTTTTAAGTGCAATGGAAATGTCTTTACCTCACCCTTACTACATAGGTTACACGGCTCTAAGAGCAGCTTTACTTTAAAGCTAATGTTGCTTTGAATAAATATATGTTTCTGCCGGCAGAACTGTTTCATTGGTGCTTGGGGAAATGCCATGCAAGAAGAGGAAACAGCAGAAAGCATTGCCTGGTTACATAAAGGATGTTTTTAATGTAAAAAGTGAGATAATCTGACTCAGCTCCAGGGCTAGACAGTCAAGAGCAGCCAATCACTCAGCAAACCTTATGGCTGTCAAGTGATGGGATACACACGCTTGAACAATTTGCCGCACATTAAGATGTTTATTCCACATGTGATTAAAAAAGGGAACATATTGAAAATGTATTTAAATGTGAAAGAATGTCTCGTGCTCTACATGCCACCTTATAAATCATTGCATTACATACTATTTAGCTGACACTTTTATCCACAGTGACTTGAATAGTATCTAAAGACCAACACAAAGAACGCGTTGGATTCTCAATAATTTCCATCACCCTGTAGCACTCCGAATTCATTCCTACTGAAGAAATGAATCCTAAAAGATTATATTAGATTTATTTAAAGGCTCAGTAAATCCTGAAAATGGCTCAAAACTGCCTGCCAACTAATGACTTCAGCCTTGGCTTTACTTTGTGTTAATTAGCAATGTTGGCATGCTAACAGCTGGTAAACCAAGATGGCGAACCTGCCAAACATTATAGCTGTCAAGCATTAGCATGATAGAACCGTCAGTGTGGGCATGTTAGCGAGCTGACGTTTAGCATTTCGCTCAAAGGAGCCCTGCGCAGTGTCACAGAGCTGCACGCATGGCTGCTTACTCTCTGTGGAGAGATATGATCCACATCAGAGCAATATGGATTTGAATGATCTCCAGATGAGAGGAAACTACAACACAGAACACTGTATCTCTGAATCATAAGCCACCTGAAAGGGACACGCTAACGTCCTGTGGCTGTGTGCTGCTTGTTCTCAGACAGCTGTTGGGATGTGGTCACACAAACTGAGAAGTGATGCGCTGCCCATCTAGGACCAGGCTTTTAATCATATTTTTGTTTTATTTGTTGTGTAGCTTTATGCCAGTATATAGAGGCTACTAAATTCAGAGATGGGGCCAGAGGAAATTTGGCGGGGGCAAATGAAGGTAACCCTCCCACCACACACACTCCTCCCCTGCTAAACCTGAGCTCAGCTTTAACCCTTCAACCTTGTTTTTTTTTTTTACTCAGCAGCCCCTTTTTTGTTACTTCAAATTCTGAGTTTCACAATTATTTTCTGCACAGGTGTGGGGACCCTCCCTTTCTATGTTGCGCTCTCTGTTTTCTCTCCTCCTGATTTTGACCCTCCCCTCCTCCCTCACGCCCCCCAGCAGCAGCTGAACAATGAGCTGATGTTTGACTATCCCCGCTTCTGTTTTTCTCACACACACTCAAATCCAGTGCTGCCTGCGCTGGCAATGCTTGGTCAGTGTTTACTCTCCCCCCACACTCTGAATGACTTTTCAGTACTGCCTTGGTGTGTGCATCACTTCTGCTTAATTCTGGGTTCAAATCAGCTCAAGTTGTGCTTTCTGTGATTGATTATTTTGTGTGTTCCTTTGTATTGCCATTAAAGCTGTCAGGAAGCATGAGATCCACAAATTCAATGATATATTTTGGATTATTATTTTTGCTTCCTTGTTATTTATTTGATTGTGTTAACTCTCTAGAGCAGGATGCAAATGACAGCTTTATATGATGCAATCTTCCTCTCAAAACAAATATGCTGACTTGCTCTTTTCTCTGTAGATGCGCCTGGCACTATAAACCTGCTTCTGATCAGATTGTTCTTTCTGCTCCTCTATCTGCATCTGGAAACCTGTGCTAACTGTTTTTTCTCTTTTTTTGTTGCCGTCTCTCTGTTTTGTTTTATTTGCAGGTGAGAATTTTGAGCAGAGTCCATTACGAAGAACCTTTAAATCCAAAGTCCTAGCACATTATCCAGAAAATGTCGAGTGGAATCCATTTGACCAGGACGCTGTCGGCATGGTATGATCTCTTAACAGTTTTAACATTGTATTATTATATTTGGAGAATAAAAGCATGGGGTAAACGGTTTGTCTGGCTCTGTCCTGTCTCTATAAAACATTGGCAAATTTCCTTTTGAATCCAGCTCTGTTATTATCGATTTAACTCAAACAGAAAGGGGCAAAACAAGATTACCCAAAAATGCTATTCCTTTAAAGTGGACCTATTATGCAAAATCCACTCTTTCCTGTCTTTCATACATAAACATGTGTCCCCTCTGTGTAAAGAGATTCTGAACGTTTGAGGAAAAAAGATTCTCTCTTTTTGTCCTGATCCATTTATATAAAAACCTGTCTGAAAATGATCTGATCAGATTTAGGCCACTTTATGATGTCATAACGATTTTTTTGGCTTATGTAACCATTAGCCAATAACAAACCAAGGTAACCCCCCCCCCACACACACACCTTATCATCTGAATCTCTAAGGTGATCATTTTTAACCAAATATCTCTCAGAGGGGCGTGGGGAGTGGCTCCTTATTTTCATCTAAAGTAAAAGACAGAGAATCAGCACTTTTGAAACAGGGCTGAAACAGAGGGGTTTATGGGATGCTGCAATGATCTGTTTGGTATTTGGAGCCAAACACTTCAGAGACATGTTTTGTATATAACTGAGACCTACAATATATTGATGAAAAACAGTATAATAGGGGACCTTTAAGTAAGAAAACAGAATCATGTGAAATAGGTTGTGATGTTTTCTGATATCCCCTCTCTTTTCCCAACATCCTGCTGCCTTCCTTGTCCGTCCTCTCGCAGCTCTGTATGCCAAAGGGTCTGGCGTTCAGGACGCAGGTTGATTGCCGGGAGCCTCAGTTCCACTCCTACATCATCACCAGAGAGGACGGCTCTCGGACCTATGGCTTCGCCCTCACCTTCTTCGAGGAGGTGACCAGTAAGCAGATCTGCAGTGCAATGCAGACTCTTTACCACATGCACAACGCAGAGCAGTACGACATCTTACACACTCCCACCTCCCCACCGGGCCTCGAGGAGCTGCGGCGCCCTCACATCTCCCAGACTCGCCCCGTGCTCCACGCGGCGCCCGCCATCTCCCGCCTGCAGCGCTTCAACTCGTATGACATCAGTCGCGACACGCTGTATGTGTCGAAGTGCATCTGCCTGATCACACCCATGGCCTTCCCTCAGGCCTGCAGGAAGGTGCTGAAGCAGCTCCACCAGGCGGTCTCCTCCCCTCTGCCCCCGCCCCTCCCTCTTGATAGTTTCATCTACAACATCCTCTACGAGGTGCCCCTGCCACCCTCCGGGCGCTCCCTCAAGTTCTCAGGCGTTTACGGGCCCATTGTTTGCCAGAGGCCGAGCACCTCTGAGCTGCCACTCTTTGACTTTCCCATCGGTGAAGTGATACATCTGCTGGGGGTGGAGAACGTTCTCCAGTTGTTCACCTGTGCCCTGCTCGAGATGCAGATACTGCTCTACTCACAGCGTAAGTCCCTGCTACTGTTGCACTCAATGTTTTCATGGAGCCTTTAGCATCCTGTCCCATTAGGATGCATTGATTACAGGTACCTATTGCATACTGATCACATTACAACATTATTTAAACAAATACATAGACAAGCTGTCAGGGTTACATCCTGTATGGAAACAATTAAATAACTCTATACATGTTTTCTGAAGAGCTGGAAGCAAGGAAAATCCTGCATTATCTGTAACAGCTGTTGTGAGGTCATGTGATCCTGTTGGTGGGGGCAGTCTCAGGAGATATGTCTGTAGCTGGGAGACATATCATTGTCCTGGCATGAGCATAGAGATGATCTGGGGATCTGGTGGTACGGTGATACGGTGGTGTAGCTGCAAGGCCTCCGTCCCTGTTAATACATTTTGGAGGGATGAATTAAAAAAAAAAAAATTGTAATAAAGATAATTTGTGCTGAAAAGCCAACCTTCCGACATGCACTTTAGACTATTTTATTAAAGCCCTGAGGATAAACTAGCAGACAGTTTTGTTAATGCATGCAACTTGAAGTTTGTTGCTTAATTCCCCAGGGGTTAATAGAAGCACCATTACCAAACGAAGTCTTCAGGGGCAAAAACATAAACATATTTGGCTGCTGAGCTCCTTATGCAACATCAAACTTTCCATGGTCTGTTTCACTTTGAGTCCTACACCTAGAAAATAAATGCAGTCAAAAGAACATGTCACTCCTTGAGATTTTAGAGTTTGAATATGTCTGGGTGGTCGTATAGGAACAAAAGCCATGCCCTTAAGACAAGGACACATGTTTGATATTCATGGGGGTGGAACTGTTATCCAAGACATTACATAACCTGTTGAGTGTTTCCATTAAAGTGATGCAGTGAGTGGGAGTAGCGGCCTGTGTAAATGTCGGCCCCCCCTCACCCATCACCGGCAGCTCCTTCTGCCAGGACTCGCTTGTGAAGTGTGTGTCTGTGTGTGAGGTTCATCTGCCCTGCATATTTGAGCTGGGAAACTATAATCAAATCAAAATCGAATCAACATTTATTATAGCCCCAAATCACAAGAAAGGCCACAAAGAGCTGTACAAAGCAAACAAAAGCAAAATGCAATTATAAAAACAATTATAAAAACATTATACATCAACATATATACAGACTTCTTTTGGGTGATGATGTGCGATCTATCCAAAATAAACAGAAAGAGTCTGACGTTTAGATACTACATTTTTAACAGAGCTTTTGGATGAAAAGGGTTAAAAAAACAACCCTTTGGCTTTCCACAATGCAGACAGCTCCATCCTTAATTGCTCTGTAAAGATTGAATTAATCCAAGCCATCCTTCGCTGAGCAGAATAGTATTTTAGACACCATCGAAAGACTGTGTGTGTGTGTGTGTGAGTGTGTGTGTATGAGAAACTCATAAGGATGCCCTTGGTCTAGTGTGGTGATTGGATCCATTACAATGGCAAGGCAAATGGTTTACAAAACGCCAGGGGCCGGGGTGGGGGGGGGGGTGAGCTCTTAGGGGGGACCAAAGCTGTGGAGTTGCTAGGTAACCCGGAGATAGGGAGGTTGGCAGTGATGCAGGATGATTATTATTGGTTGGATGTGACATCATGCCTTTTTTCCCCCGTGAGGCTGATCACTGCAGAACGTGTGAAACGTGTTGTGTAGAGTTAAGCCCTGGCAATCTTCCTGTGAGAAGAAATAAGGGGCTGTTCGAGAAAGACTCTACTTGTTAAACCCACACACACACACAGACACGCACCCACACACACGCACGCACGCACGCACACGCACACACACACACGCACGCCCGCCCGCACGCACGCACACGCACACGCACACGCAAACACACACTCGAAGGAAAGGGGTGCTTTGCAAATAATGCGACCACTGTGTAGTGTATTATGTGCTAAAAATAGCACTGTAATTCACATTTCTTATTAAGGTTTATTATGTAACTTTTCCTAATTAAATGTCTAAAAAAAGACTAGGAGTATGTTATATACTTTGTAGAGTTGTGTGCATGTATTTTATATTATACAAAATATTTCCAGAAATGTATAATTGAGATATAATCATCATAGTTTTATTCAAGGCATATTTCTTTAGATTTCCTGTTAATGGCGTCACATTCCCTTTGCGCGCATGCGTCAGTGTTGTAGACATAAATTGACTTTTATGAGCCTCATTTTTAAGATCTTGGTCTGTTTAAAGAATATATATTTTTAACTTATTAAGGATTTGGTCATTGGTAATCTGAATCTTAATTAACGGGAGAAACATAGCAGTGGCTCGGCTCTCAACCCGTTGTCCACAGAACAGATGGCAGAGAAACACTGGTTTTTCAAATGAAGCTTGTTTATTCTGTTTGATCAGTTTAGTCACTGTGTTGGCTTGTTTTGGAGAGTTTGAGTCCTCTGGGGATACTTCTGCTATGTTCCCTCCTGAATGATTAACAATGAAAGAATCCTCCCAGGGAAAAACTGACTGCAATGACTATAATAGTTGTTAAAAAAATAACTCCCATGATCCCACGCTACTTCGCAACGCCGCCAAATTCTGTCTTTTTTTATTATTTGGATTGAGGTACTCCTTGCAGCAAAAGAATAAGACATAGCGTGTAATTAAAATGAATACAAAAGACCAGTATATACATAAATATAAATAGTTCTATATATATATACACAGCCATAAAATAAATAAATAGTTGAATGCTGTTTTCTGCTTCTCCTGTTGTTCTTAAACAGGAAGCTCCACATGTGTCAATCATGTGTCAACTATTGTGACACACTACAATTAAGCCCCTACTTTTGTATTATTGAACTTTCTGTCTTTATGTAATTAGTGCAGTTGAGAGTGACAGGGTAGTTGAGGGGAGAGGAACATCAACAGAGGATGTTGCAGTTACACAATCAACATTTGATTTTCAGAGAAGCTTCATTTCCATTTGCGGATCACTTTCTTAATTTTGGAATTATGCCAACTTTGAGATTTTCTGACAGTAAAGACCAAACTATTAATCGATAAGTGAAGAAAATAATTGGCAAACACCTCTGCAGGATCCACAACATTTGTTATTGTTGGCTTTTCCCATTCACTTCTGACCATATGAAAGTGTTCTTGGAAAGAAATGAATAAGTAGTGTCCATGGTACAATCTGACATATAAAAACAGAAACAAGCAAGTTCTTTGATCAGAGTAAAATAAAAAGACATGCAGCTGTTTCACTTCAGTGTGTATTGTTAGCCTTTTCTGCATCAATTTGCTCTCAGTATGGAAGCTAAACAGGCCAAGCATCACTTCAAATCAAACCTGCTACTACCAGTTCTCAGTGGGGGCATTTATATATAGTGTTCATGGCATGTATGTGGGTATATAAGCAGCAGTACTTGACCTTTTGTTAGCCATGCTAAAGTGGTTTGTTGTTATTCTTGTTATGGTGGCCTAGTTTAGAAAAGCACTGGTGATGTTAGTATTCTTGTCTCCATCCTGGGAGAGGAAGCCTGCTGAGAAGAGGGGAGGGGGGAGGGAGGCTCAGGGGGTGAGAGTCTCCTCTCATGGACCAGCACATGACCAAATGAAGTAATGGCATATATTCTGGCACCATAACAGGAGAGGCAGAGCTGCTGCTGCTGAATGCACAGTAGGTGTCAACAATTGGATAGAGCAGGAATGCAGATGAGGAGGCCTGGACATATTTCTACATGTATACCAACCCTTAGCATGAAGGAGTGTTGCGGTGTGAAGTAATGAAAAAGGAATGTAACATCAGTCAGAGGACCAGCTGACTGTAGCTGGATCCTCTAAAAGGATGCAGCTACAAAGGTCTTCTGAGGACTTCTTCCTATATGTCTTGGTCCTGCCAAAAAGGTTAAGGCTGTTAAGAATCTCAGAAATGTCTTAACACATTTGCATGAGATATCGGCTTGCTAGGACAAATGTGGACTTCAGATCAACTGCTAACATTTGGACGCAGTTTGAATGTCATTACAGTTAATATCTTTGCCATTTATCACCACTCCACTCCCACATTTACAGAACAAAGATAAACAAAGGCGACCAGACTTACGAGTTAGCACTGTAGTAGGGTTGGGCGTTTTCCCCTTTAGCATGTTAGTCCACTTTGTATTCACACTATGCCTTTTCTCTGGTATCAAAAACTGCTTCTTCCGGAGGCGTCATGTTGTACTCATGACCCCAGCCAACTGGGGATACTGCATCAGATGATTTCTATCCGCAGACAGAAGAGCTGAAAGGAACAATGTAATCCCTGTTTGAATAACAAAATATCACGTTGCACAACTCTCCTGTCATGTGCTGTTTACAAGTGTTTGGGAGGAATAAACAACATTTATCAGGCAAAGACGATGCATCTTAGACCTTGTTTGGCTAAAGAGAAGTTGTGTGGCCTGTTTTAAATGTATTTAAATGTTTGGAATTTGACTATAACAGGCACCTTATTGGTTTAGAATTAGTTTGAGATGTTCATCAGGACAACAAGTGTTCAATCAAAATCAGATTGAACACAGAGGCATCAAAGTAGTAATCAAGTCAGGAAATAAACCTTGAAATCTGCGCTGTATATACTGCTGGCCCATTTCCATGGTTACACTCTGTCCTTCACCACTGTTTTATTTTATTTTGTGCTTAAAACAGATTACCAGAGGCTGATGACAGTTGCGGAGAGCATCACAGCCTTAATGTTCCCCTTCCAGTGGCAGCATGTGTACGTGCCCATTCTGCCCGCCTCCCTCCTCCACTTCCTGGATGCGCCTGTGCCGTACCTCATGGGTCTCCAGTCCAACGGGCAGGATGACCGCACAAAGCTAGAGCTGCCACAGGAGGTCTGAAACACAACCTGCTGTCTTCCCATACTGAGTCTAACCCTCTTTATGTTGACTAAACATAACCCTTATATTAATAGAGTACTGTAGATCCTAAAACTGAAAATAAACCCCTCTTCGTCATTAATTTTCTTTGAGTAAACAAACATGCACACACTATATTCTGCTAATGTTTTATTTAATCAGAACAAGCAAGTTTATTTCTGTTATTCTGCATAGGTAAGGCTTTCGTTGTACTGCTGCTGACACAAGCTTTGGTGGACAGTTTCTCTTCTCCTCACGTGTCTGCTTTTTAAGCTTAGTTTTCAATTTCGTTATTAGGAAGATTCACATTTTATACATAGAGGAAGTGCGTAGAGAGTATAATGTGCTGTCAGACATGTTGAATAAATCTAGAGGGAAATCTGAGGGAATCCTAAGATATCTAAATATAGACATTGTTGGCTATGTAATATTGTGTTTAGGACTTGTTAGCATTAGCACAATTTGACTTTTAGGACTATTGGCACCGATAATGTTAGTTTATACCCGTTGTCTGGCATTGTAGGCTCAAAATATTAGTTTTTCAAGCTTAATAATCTTGTTCCTTTTCTTTTTCTAGGCTAACTTGTGTTTTGTGGACATTGACAACCACTTGATCGAACTGCCAGAGGAGTTGCCACAGTTTCCCAACAAACTGGAGTTTATTCAGGAGATCTCGGAGGTGCTCATGTCCTTTGGCCTGTCTCCAGAGGGAAATATTCACTCCAGCGACGGCCAGGCCAGGTACCGAGGCCGTCGAACTGTTGACATGGTCTCTGACAAGCGCAACGGCAACCTGTCCTCACCCCTCAACTCCTACCTGCTGAGGGAGAATGAAACTATCGCCAGACTGCAGGCTCTGGTCAAGAGGACGGGTGTCAGCCTGGAGAAGGTGAGCAATTAAGTCATCTAATTAAAAAATGGTCCAGCCAAATATATTTTTAGACATGGTTGTGCTTTGATTTCAATTTTAAAATCACATTTTGAAATTGTAGATGAATAGTTTCAATAACAAATATAATACAATACACAAATTGAATAAAATAAGGTTTTAGGTTGAATTTATTTATTCTTATAAATGTGCAAATGTTTTGCTATCCTATCTCAATCAGTCAATATTACTACATGAATTGATAAGATACAAGGCTTAATATATTATTAATAGATATAAAATAACCTAGAATATTGCAGTAAGGTATAATGAACAGAAGGGGGAGCCCTTCTGTGCCGCTCAGTGGGCAAGATAAAGTACAGACAGAAAAAGGAGAAATCTTAAGTTGACTGTTTTTCATTATAACAAATATTTAAACATTTTGGAAGAAATGCATTTAATTGTTTATGTATATTGATTATCTTCATATTTTAACAATTATGGAGATAATATCTTTCCTGACATGTTAAGATAAGTCCCATCAGTTTTGTTGACATCATCATGAACTGACAGCTGACCCTCACAGTGGTGTGGAGTCTCCTTCTAAGAGACTTCATCTCTTCCAAACATCAAATCAACCTTCCTCTGAAAGGCTGCCGGTCAATGATGAGAGAAACCCTTTATAGACACTGACATCAACAGATGTATTTGGCATCTGTACAGCCTCGTTTGGCCTGAGTGTCTCATAAACAGTGTGAAGAAATACTCCCTCTAGAGGCTTATTGATGGATGAATTAGCTGCTAATTAGAGAAAGCCTAATCAGCTTACCAGTGGCCAGCATTAGCTTTCCATGAACGGATTAGCTCCTCGTCTGTGTGTAGCTTCTCAGCCTTGAGGTCGGACCCACTTAGAAATATTCGTATCTAAAGTCACTGCTGAGTTTGAATTAAATAAACAAAGCAGTGATTGAAAGAATCCTTTGTCATCAGTCAACGTTATTTCACACAATGAGTGTAAATCCAGTGTTGGTGTTATTGTAGCCCCCTAGTGCTGGCCTCTGTCCAGCTGACCCACTGACATGCTAAAAACAAAACTTGTTTTTAGTTTACTTTAGATTACAGACGTCTTCCTTTCCCATAACCCTGCTGCTTAATCAGTAGCTTGTGGTAACAGTCAGATAAGACAACATCTTCTGACTACTTTCTCACACTCAATTTCCTGTTTACCCTCCTTTCCTTATTTTGGTATTTTCCCTGTCTGTGTTAATGGATGCCATCGCATATCAGCTGGAGGTGAAAGAGGACGCCAGCAGTAATAAGGACTCGCGGGTCCAGTGTGATGAGGAGGAGCTGAAGATGCACCAGATTAACATCCACGTGCGCGAGGTCTTCGCCAACCGCTTCACCCAGATGTTTGCAGACTACGAAGTGTTTGTCATCCAGCCGAGCCAGGACAAGGAGTCCTGGTTCACCAACCGAGACCAAATGCAGAACTTTGACAAGGTAAAATGCTGTAGTATATAGTAAGATGCTAGGGTATTCATTTTCAGTTAAATGACATTAAGTTTCACCCTTTAATTTGTGTGCAGGCCTCCTTCCTGTCTGACCAGCCCGAGCCCTACCTGCCCTTCCTTTCACGTTTCTTGGAGACGCAGATGTTTGCCTCCTTCATCGACAGTAAGATCCTCTGTCATGACGATGAGGACAAGGAGCACACGCTCAGGGTGTTTGACTCCCGGGTGGATAAGATTCGTATGCTGAACGTCCGCACGCCCACTCTGCGCACCTCCATGTACCAGAAATGCACAAACATTGAAAAAGCAGGTAAGGAAAAAAAGATCAGGCCTGAAAGTCATTGAAATATTGGGGATTTCACAACAATAGGAAATATTTTGAAATAAGTTGATTGCTTTGCCTCAGTTTTGTGGACCCATCTTTATTTTGAATGAATATTCATAAATGAACCTGACCCCAACCTGAGGGGAACCGTGATCCATTTACACTGATAGATCCACAGGTTTTAGTTTAAAAATGAATATCTTAAAGTGGACCTATCATGCTATATTTGAATAATATAGTGTAGGACCATACCTATATAAGGCATATTTATACTTTTTATTTTTCAAAATACCAAACAGATCATGCATTTTAGCCATTCCTCATTTCGCTCAATTTAACACTGTCTTTGCATGGGCTGATTCTGTGAGAACAGCACCATCTACAGGCCTGGTATATGTACTACAGCGTCTCCAGTGCTTTCAAACGACAATGTCCGTGGCTGTCTCCTCCTGATTGGTGGAGTTGGCCTAATAGCTGTAGCGCCACTTCTGTGACGTCATAGAAGTGTTCAAATCTGGATCAGTCTGTATCAGATCCGTTGCAGCCCCTTTTTAAGAGATTTGGGTATGGAGGAAAATAGAGAGGGTTGTGTTTTCTGACTCTTGGTGAGTTCCCTGGAACACCGGGGACACATATTCATGTATAAAAGACGTACAAAAGTGCATTTTGCATGATAGGTCACCTTTAACTATAGTTTCTTAACTAGAGACAGTACCTCTGTAAAATACCTCAAATGTTTTCTCTTTGGTTAACTGATGATTAATGTCTTGTTTGCAGACAACCTGCTAACAAAGCGTTATGAAAAGCTGATGTTGTCGCTCCTGGACCTCATGCTATTTGGCTAAGAACGACAAGACTCACCTTTGTAATGTTTGCTCTCATTTCCTTAAATCTCTTCAGGTGGCAGCCCTCTGAACTTGTGTGCAATGCAATATGTTACATACACTCATAGCAGATGAGACTTCCTTTGGACTTGCCGGCATACAAACTATCAATTAAACTCGTAACACTCTTGAAAAGAGTTTTATTATTATATATATTATATATATTTATTATTATTTCGACTTATCTCTCCTCTAGAGTTCCTCCGTAAGATCCTTATTGCATTGCATACCTGTCAGTTTTTACAAAGCTTGGTGAACATCCTGTTATTCAAAGCACTATCACTGATCTTTAAGGTGGTCATCTGACAACCTTTAGCATGTAGGTCAGGAGTGTCAAACTCAATTTCATCGCAGGCCACATTAGAATTATGGTCGCACTCAAAGGGCCGGTTGTAACTTTAAGACTATATAAATATATAACATATATTAAATAATGTATTATATTATATTATTGGCTCTTCATTGGATTATTATCAGTTCTGGTAATAACTTCTGTAGTGGCTTTTTCTTATATTACTTTATATGGTAAAACCAAATGATGATATTATGCTGAGAAATTGTTTGGTCAACTCGACCTGTTGTATCACACGGTAGCTTCCTGCCAAGGTCGTACCTGAAGAATGCGGCTCTTGTTCATAACAGTCAGGAGGAAGTGTTATCTATTTTTATTCTCTGCACAGCAACAGTCCTCTATAAATCACACACACACATTTGCCTCTGCGTCCACTCCTGTAAACCTTTGTATTTTGCATGACTGTACCTACAAGCTTGTATAGAGAAACTACTAAGACAACTCTGTTTGCTTTCACCAGTTTATTATTGATTACTCTCATTGTACATCTTTACAGTATTGACGAGGTTAAAATATCCACGACACTTCATAAATAACTACGTCTGAAAGCAGAAGTCGAGGGCAAATACTTGAAAGCAAATATTCACCAATTACACCAATTGTATTGTATATTATATTCTTTGCAAGCTCTTGCCGGCCACATAAAATGAGGTTGGTTTTGGCCCACGGGCCTTGAGTTTGACACCCCTGATGTAGGTGAATGGGTTATAATGTATTATTTTCTGTACGTGTTTGTCCTTCATCTTGTGCAGTTGTTGTACATGTTCTATTTATCTATTGAGGTCTATTGTATTTTTTTGTGTTTATTCGTGCTTTTGTTCACACAGCGCGTGTGGGTGGGTTGCTAATCATCAGAAAATCACAGTCTAAAGCTGCTTTCATGGGTGACTTTAAAGAAAAAGAAAATCGATTCTGAACCTTTTATTCTTCTTTTGATTCTGTGGGTGTTTGGGAGGTAAAGTATTTTTCTATCTCACTTGTTCTCTTTCTTCTGAACTGTCCGTCTTTGATAAATAAGACAAATACCAGATTTTCGTCACAGTTACAACACAATGAGCTTCAGAAAATATGACAATCTTATTCAAATGATAGATGAGAAGATGAAACAAGAAAAGAGGAAAATACTTTATTTCTGCCAATGAGACATTTTTGGTTATTTGGTTCCCTGATAATCATCCTTTAAATTCTTCACTTACCGATCCAAAATGAATAATTGTTTGAAGAGATGACAATTCATGACCAGATGATCTCATGAATTGTAAATTGTTAATAATTTGACTTTTTCTCAAAAATCAAAGTCATGTTGTGCCAAGGACTCCTAATCTCTCGCGACTGGAGAATGAAAGCATTGATCATTGAGCCAAATTCACGAAATGCAAATGAACATTTCTGAATCCTGCCCCCGCTCATACATCTCCTCCGCAGAAAAAGCCATCGAGATGAGAGTCATAAAGATCGACCACACCGCCCTGCACCCCCATCTGCTGGACATGAAGATCGGCCAGGGGCGCTACGAGCAGGGCTTCTTCCCCCGACTGCAGTCTGAAGTGCTCTCCACGGGGCCCACCACCAACAAGTGAATATCTAACATCACTGTTCCAACTAAAACTGTACAATTGTTAAAATGGTATTGTATATGAACCTTTAACATCTGTGTTTATTAGATTTGTTTTACTATTTCCATAATCTCATGATTAAATAACATGCCCTACCCAAACTGGTTTACAATGCATTATATTAAGAAAAAGAGTCCAGACAAAAGAGGAGCAACATACAAATAATACTAACCAAATAAACCATCGTATCTTTTAAACCAGGCTTTAGAAGCAAAGTTAGCCAACTTAAACGCATTAAAATATAAAAGCCATTGTCAGTCCATTAAAACATTTCTGGATTTTGAATTGATATTGAATTTAATTCAGATATTCTTAGCTCAACATACTAATGACAAAACGGATAAATATGTCATCTTCACACAACTTGCTTTCGTTCTGGATGTTTTCAAAACGGTCACCCTTAAGGGTCAGAGGAAGGATTCCTGTCCCCAGCTGCACTCCATATTACATCTGAGCTTAGAGGCTGTTTCTCTATGTTTCTCTATAAAGATGTTTAAAGATGTGTTGTTTTGTGTCACAGATGGACCAAGAGGAGTGCCCCCGCCCAGTGGAGGAGGAGGGATCGACAGAAGCAGCACGCTGAGCACTTAGACAACGACCAGAGAGAGGTGAGGGTCCCCGCAGTGTCTTCTTCTCTCAGCTCATATTCACTCAGATTGAATGCCTGAACTCTGTTGTCTTTTTTCATTTTGCATGACCTTTTCTGCTTTATTTTGACTGGCTCTCACCATTTTGTCTGCCCTCCCACCCCCCTCTCACACTACTGGTCACTTTTCCCCGCCTCTCTTTGCACTCACATCACTCTCAGCATGTAGAGTGTTTGTTTCCGGAGCTGCAGCTCCTGCTGTTTCTTGACTACTACTGGCTCTCGCAGTCCTTCAAGCCCTGTCTAAAGTCGGTGACTGTGGACGTGGTATGTGTTGGTAGTTTGTGAGGTCTTCACTGGGGCCACCATGACACTTTCCACCCATGTGGTCTTTAACCCCCCTCTGCTTCCTTCTCCACCACCAGCTGAGCTTTACCTGATAATCCGTGTCACTTTCTGGAGCATGTTATGTTTGAAAAGTCATGAGAATGTAATGAAGCCAACAAAGTACAATATAATCAATACATTTTGTTTTATACCTTGATCATTTAATTGTAATAGACTTGATTAAATAAATATTTGTGTTACATTAACTGTGCATAATGATAATAATATTAAAAATAGTTTAGTTTCTTGACAAAGTTAATAAGCGCTTTACAAGGCAATACAAGTAGTATTAATGGTAGTATAGGTGAAAATATATATTTAATTTTCCCTGATTGATCTTAAATGGAGAGTCGAGTTTAATATAAGTTAACCTGCACAACTTCTCAAATGCTTTCCCAGCTTATATTGTGTACTGATTTGATGTAAAAAGTCTGGGTTCACAGTATTTTGTTCCTGTGGTAACTTGTGTTACAGCACATTAAATTAAAGTCAGGACAGAAAGATAAAAGTACAGCCACCCATTGTCATGTACCTCAATTACCCGTCACAGTACAGACTGACTGAACTCCTACAGCAAGTAATCCTGGCTTCTCGGTTGTGTGTTTCTCTGTTTCATTTTGTGGTTAGCTAACTCTCTCTCTGTCTTTTTCTAGAAGTACATCCAGGAAGCCAGGAACCTCGGCACGACCATCAGACAGCCCAAACTGTCCAACCTCTCCCCGTCTGTCATCGCTCAGACAAACTGGAAATTTGTGGAAGGACTGCTGAAGGAGTGCAGGAACAAGGTTTGTGTCTGATAGGCTGCAGTTGATCAGTGTGTTGTGATCTCTAGTGCATTATTTCAATTCAAATAATCTTTGTTATTTGGAGTAATAATCAACGTTTTGATGTCTGCATTTAGTATTCCAAATATTAATCATTTTTGAGTGTTGAGGGCTTATATTTTATCCTCTCAGTACTTGGTAAACAACAGTCAGCAGAACATAATGTAATCACAAAGAATGACAGATTATTTCACTGAAATATCAATAAAACTAGAAAACATTGCAAAACCTTTGTGTAAATATAGATTAGTCCTCTGATGTTTTTCCTTCTGCCCAAAAAGTAATATCAACATTTACTAGTCGGAAATAAGCACACAACAGCTCACAAAATAAAAATGTTCTTGATGTCAGCAGAACCTCGAGTAGCTACAGCATGTGTGTTAGTGTTTGTGAGTTCACGTGTGTGTGTTTCTCTGCAGACCAAGCGTATGCTGGTGGAGAAGATGGGGCGTGAGGCCGTGGAGTTGGGTCACGGAGAGGTCAGCATCACCGGCGTGGAAGAGAACACTCTGATCGCGAGTCTGTGCGACCTGCTGGAGAGGATCTGGAGCCACGGGCTGCAGGTCAAACAGGTCGGGAAAGAACTGCGTCACACTGTCACTATCTCACATGATTCATCCTCCACGCCTGGTGTACATGTAGCGTGTTCTCAGCACAAATAATGACACTAGTGTATGTTTTCAGGGGAAATCTGCCTTGTGGTCCCACCTGCTGCACTATCAGGAGAGCAAAGAGAAGACTCCAGGTTGTTTGGGCCCTCCAGGTAAATACTGGTATCACCTCATAAACAAAGTTCATTCACACAGTTAGTAACACAATTGCAATAACAGAGGCCTTTTCTTTTCTCCACACCAGGTTTCATTCATGATGTGGAGAGACGCAAATCTGACAGCGGAATATCAGCCATGCCCCCACTTAAGGTTTCCCTAATCCAGGATATGAGGTGAGGAGGACTGCAGGTTATTCAGATTTTAACTGATGAGGAACTCCATAATGGAATGAAGTAGAAGGAGTAAAGTTGCAAATAGAAGTGGTTGTATCAAGAAGTCGATCGACAAAAAGAAACAAAGAAATATAGAAGTCCTTTTTCATCTAAAAATGAAACCAATTATAGAGCTTTTCTCTGTTTTAGGCCTATATCATATTAAACTGAAAATCGTGTTGTAGGACGGACCAAACAAGGCACTAAAAGACATTTATCTCACTATTACCTGACATTTTTATGGACCAAATGATGAATATAGAAAATAATCAGCAGATTAATCAATAATACAAATAATTGTAAGATGCAGCACTAAGATGAAGTCTGCCTTGATTTCATATATTCAACCCTACCATAGTTATGGTGCCGTTACAGAAAAAACATCCCTATTTTGATGGGGCATTGATGCCTTTATAAGATAATAGACAGCGATATATGTCACTGTAAATGAGCGAGGACATGACATGCAGCACCACCCCAGACCCCGAGGCCAACCTTGTGCCCCAATATGCTCCAATTCTTCAACTCTAGTATATTTATATGTATAAATCACTTCGTCTTCTAGTGACCCTGAGAGCTCCCGCAGTTCACCGGCATGCTGTGAGACCTGTGTGTGTTTGCATGGGTCCTCGTGTTATTTACCATTCCCAGCCAGAGTTGAGGAGTCTGGGCTCATGTTGCTAGAAGGAGGCACAGAGTTCAACTGCACGTTACTTCCAGCCTAATTACCAGAGCCCCCGCCCGCAAGTCTGACGGAGAAAGGGAGGAGGGGTCAGCTCAGGGCACAAGCACTCATCTCTACTCTGCAGACCCTCCTCCACACTCAATGTCTGACACCATGACCGTAGACACACTCTCTGTCACAGAGGCAAACAGCAGCCTCCCTTAATGAGCTTTAATAATTGATCATAATGTCTTTGAAATATTTTACAAAACAAGTGAGTTATTATATATATATAATTTCTCAAATGTTTAACCTTGTTTTCAACCTCTTTAGAAATAAGGGCAACACTCCTACCCTGTGTTTTCTAACAGGTAGGAACAATAGTGCCAATAGTAGATGTTTTCCTCTGTTGCCATGGAGATAACGACTGAAGGAAACTGGGTTACTTGGTGTGAAGCTGAAGACAGGGAGGGGGAGGGAAGAGCTCTTAGCAGAAGCAGCTTCTGGCACAGGTGGAGTGGAAGGGAATGTGTCTGGACATCAGAGGCCCGACGGGGGCTCGGAGCGACGACACGACACCACGTCTGGCTCACAAATGCCACGACAGTCTAACCATGTGTGTTAGACTCTGGGCGGGTAATGTTGGGGGTAGACAGATTCAGAAAGATAATTTTGATATTTAAATATGGAGACATGTTATATCTTCCAAACTAGTCCAAATTATTTCTTATATAATTTCCAATAGTAAAAACAAAAATGACATTTATTTATATGCTGCTCATAAAGCTTTGCAAGAAAGAACAGATCCATATCACTGTGTTGAAATGAACACAGGTATTACAAAAAATATATAAAAAACACAATTTTAAAATATGAAATAATATCAATGATGTAAATAGATTCATTCAAATCTAAATAATTACGTTTTAAACTATCTACAACTTGTTAAATTGTAATCAGAGTTTGTTCGAAACCTTTGGTAAACAACCCAAGAAGGCTGCCTCAACTTACTGCACACGATGTAGTACCGAAACTATTTGTTTGATTATCAATTATTTACCAAAATTCCACTGGTTGCAGCTTTTCAATACCGAGGATATGCTGCTTTTTGTCAATAAAATTGAATATCTTTGTGTTTTGTCATGTTGTTCAGACAAAAACAAGCTATTTTCTGGCTTTTACTTTGGGACAATAAAGGCTATAATTTCATAACACCTCAGAATGGTGCAGTGCAATTTATCAATGTATTTATAGATGAGTAAAGACACTTTTCACTTGTTTTTATGTGTAATGTCTATCCGCTCAATCTGTAATTTTATTTGCAGACACATTCAGAACATCAGTGAGATAAAGACAGACGTGGGCAAGGCCAGAGCCTGGGTTCGCCTCTCCATGGAGAAGAAGCTGCTCTCCAGACACCTGAAGCAGCTGCTCTCAGAGCACGAGCTTACAAAGTGAGCAAAACAAAAGTGAAGCTTAAACTCTAAAGATCGCTTCTGGCCTCCTAAATGTTCTCATCATGACCTTGTTTCTGTGTTTGTGGAGGATTGCCTGTCTCATATGAAATGAAAATGATGTTATCCACCCATTTATAATACATTACTCTTTTGAAATTGCAAAGCATAACACCGTAGTTCACCCCCACATCAATAATTCACAGCTTTCTTCATAATTGATATCTGGGTGAGGGGTAAAGTGGGTCAGGAGGATTTCTGTCTGCCTTTGTGACCTTGCATGACACTTTTCATTTTGTTTTCCAAAACGTAGTTCTGTCATCATCAGGTCATGCTGACATTGTTGGTGTTCTGTTGGGCAATGTAACTATTTAAGAAATAAATAAGATGTTTTGATTTGTGAGTCCAAGTGTTAATTTCTAGTTTTACACTTTTCTTCCTTTAGAAAACTGTACAAGCGATACGCCTTCCTCCGCTGTGATGATGAGAAGGAGCAGTTTCTCTACCACCTCCTGTCCTTTAACGCTGTGGATTACTTTTGTTTCACCAACGTCTTTACGACCATCAGTGAGTTCTATTTGGAATACCAAACAGCCCTTTAACTCTGTCAATAAACTATCTGTTTTACTCATGACAATTCTCTGCTCTGTCTCCCAGTGATCCCCTACCACGTGGTGGTGGTTTCCAGTAAGAAGCTGGGGGGCTCCATGTTCACGGCCAACCCCTGGGTTTGTGTTGCTGGTGAGCTTTCAGAGACCGGAGTCCTGCAGGTCCCCAGAAACACTCTGGAGATCACTTTTGAGGTTGGTGAAATTCCACATTATTTAAACTGAAGTCTTTATTTAGCTTTTAATTCATAAATGTTGACGTACATTCAAACAGTGTAGGAACTACAGTAAGTAGTACCATCAGAAAACATGTGGATATTACTACGATACATACAAGTGCTTAAAAGAGCAGACAGGTTTTAAACAAGCCGGCTGTCGAGCCTGATATCTAAACCACATCTCGCGCATTTTCACTGCAGGGCCTCGCACGGCTTAGTACGGTATAGTTAGGCCTTGGTAGGCCAGGCTCACTTTATTATGGCGCATTTAAACTGCAGCGTGTAGTAATAGTTTGAAAGTAAAACTGAAACTGAGCCAGAGCTGAAATGTCAGCATTAACACTTCATTGCACAGAATAATGTCAGGTCGGTGTTGGAATTAGACCCAGGGCTGAGTGGTCGCCATAGACTGTATATATAAAAGTGGTCGCCAGGCTTGAAACGAGGCATCAAAATAGGTTGTTGTCTTGTGATAAAAAACCTATATGATCATCTAACTTTATATTATATCAAATAAGTGATCAAAATGATGACCAACGCTATGAAAATAAGACCAATGTTAATACACAGGAGTTATTCTTAAATTAACAATATGAGTTGAGGTCTTTTTTTGACATCACCATGCTTTTCTCTCTTAGTGTCAGAACCTGGGGAAGCTCACCACGGTGCAGATGGGTCACGACAACTCGGGGCTCTACGCTAAGTGGCTCGTGGAGTGTGTTGTTGTCCGCAACGAGATAACGGGGCACACTTACAAGTAAGAGCGTCTTTTCAGCTTCATCGACTGTGATATTGTCTTGGCTGCGCAGTTCTTAAAGTTGATGTTTGCTGTGCAGGTTCCCGTGTGGCCGCTGGTTGGGGAAGGGTGTGGATGACGGCAGTCTGGAGAGGATCCTGGTGGGAGAGCTGATGACCCCCAGCTCAGAGAATGATGAGAGGATGTGCCGCACCCCCCCAATGCAGCAGTCCCCTGGGATGATGAGGAGGTTTGTCACCATCTCGCCAAACAGCAAACCAAGTAAGTCACTCAAACTTCACAACCATAAAATGAACTCCTAGATAATAAGTGTTTGAGGACTTTTTGTTATATTCTAGTTGATGTGTATCTATCCAAGTTGAGATTCAATTGTTATCTTAAAGAATTGGACCACCGTCTGCCCCTTCTCACTAATGCTTGCAACCTTGTCTTAAAGGTCTCCTATTAAACTATGCTTAGGCACATATTATAGGTCTCAGATATATAAAAAAAACATATCTATGAAGTGTTTTGCTCAAAATACCAAA